>NC_051065.1:100240862-100545251 GCF_004664715.2 Peromyscus leucopus | reverse complement strand
GAACCTTCAAAACATACAAAAAGTTTCCATTGTTTTGGTCGTTGTCTTGAGATAGAGTCTTTCTTTGTAGCTCTGGTTATCCTGGAGTGAGCTATGTAGACCAGGAAAGCTTTGAATCCACAGAGATCCACCTGCCTTTACCTTCCAAGTGCTGGACTAAAAGTGTGACACCATAACTGACTCAGTGGTCCATTTAAAAAAATATGTGGATATTTAGGTGTAGTTGCACATGTGTAGAGGTCAGAAGTCAACTTTGGATGGCATCCCTTAAGAGATCTCCACTTGGGTTTTAAGACAGGGTCTTTCACTGCAGCTCACCAATTAAGCTAGGCTGGCCTGGGAGTCCCAAAGATCCACCTGTCCCTGCCTTCCTAGTACTAAGATTATAAGCACTCACCACATCTCCCAGGATGGGGACAATGGACTCTGTCTCTGGCTGGCCAGCCATGTGCCCCTCCGTGGGACCTCTGCCTTAGTGAGCTTTCCTGATCCTTCTATAAGAGGAACTGAACTTGTGGATGCCACAGATGAGTCTGAAGCTTCTGTATGTGTGACAGAACTCATTGTCACCATTTCTCCCGTTGGCTGAAGGTAGTGAGGGCAATCTCAGGGTGGCTGGGGTATGAGCAGAGGAGGCTCAGGTGGGAGGACTCCTTTCCTGAATAAACTTCTAGAAGGAAATAGGGTCCCCACATGCCCTGCAGTCTCAATCCAAGCATTTGGAAGCTTCTGCAGTTGGGGTGTGGCAGGAGTGAGTCACCTAACAAGAAAAAAAATATTAGGAAAACCTTCCCCTAGTCCTCCCTTCCTCCTGTTGTTGCTCATGAGTAGGGATGTTGAGCAGGATCAAAGCCAGCCACACCTCTTGACGTCACCATGCTTCACACCGGGATAAGCCAGGGAGGGGGCTGAGGGGGCTGGAACAAGGAGGGTACCCACACACCCATGCACACATGTATTGCCTTGGAACGCACACATGCACACATGCACCCATATATATGCTTCTTCACAGCACGTCCACAGTCACGTATATCCGCGCTTTTGCTTCCCGACCACCCCCTTGCAGCAGCCCTAAAGGAGTTCCTTGCAAAGTTGCAGCCCTTTCAACAGGATCCACTAGTCCATGTGGGAAAAAACAAATTAATAAGTTGCCCTGGGCACCCAGTAATGATTGAGATCTACCGTGAACCAGGGGACACCAGGGCCTTGCAACTTGAAAGAGGACATTTCCCGAAGGGAGGTGATGGGTCTTGGTAATTGTTGTAATAACAGTTAGGTAGGCCTGGGTTGGTTCCTTTTATCCTGTGAGGTCATAGATGGCTTTCTCCATCGGAGAAAGGCTGGGGCCTCCACCCATCACTAACACCCTCTGGCCCACACTCACCCCAGTTGGGGACCTGCCCAGCTGTGATTTTGGGGGGCTGGGGAAACTTTAGGATTGTTAAAACAAGTGAGCTAATCACCTGCATGCCCCGTTCTCCCAGTATGGAGCTGGAATTTCCACTTGCCAGGTAGGTTTTGGGAGTCTTCTGCCAGAAAGCTGGTCCCAGTGCATTGTCCCAGCTTCATTGACTGTCCCCAACACAAGCTTCCAGTCTATGGTGCAGTTAAAACACTGTCTTTGCTGCGTGAGTGGTGGCTGAATGCACAGCTGACCTCCTTCTCCTCTTCAGACGTCATTACTCTTGGGAAGTTGGAAGTTTTGAAGGTTGAAGAAACCTTCTGATTTATCCAATTCGGCCAGTAGCCACAGGGTAGGTGGCAATGGGAACATCAGCATGGCCTTTGCCAATGTCTGGATCTGGCATTGACCAAAGGCTTTTGGTCTCTTTCTGTGTACTTTCTTGTAAATCATCCTGAGATACTATAACCCCAAGAGTGTACTTGGGCTGTGGTGCCCACTTGGGAGCCCAGCAGCATGGTGACTCTGCCCATTCATTGCCTGGCAAACTCTCCTACAGTCACACTCCGGGTCACTGGGGTTGCTGGGAAATAGCATCCCCATGCTCATTCTCCAATGTGACACCACCTGGCTTCTGTCTAGCACCCAATACCTCCCTCACCCTGTATAAAGGCTTTTCTAGGGTGTCACAGCTCCCCTATGAATATGGTAGGAATCACACGCCCATGGCTTTCCTGGAAAGCTTTCTGTTCATTTCAACACTTTGACAGGCACTGGGCCCACAGGTGGGATTTGGAAAAACAGCCCCTTGATTTATTCTATTAGGGTGCCAAACTTTATCTTATATGTGGCTGACTCACAGCATCTCAGACATGCATGTGAGCATGTGATGGTCCCTGCGAAGATTGATTTTTTTTTTTCCATGTTAGATCCTGGTACATCTGGCTATGGATGAAGCTCCCTTCTGAGAATGCTGGTGAGGTCTGTAGGGAAGACTGTGAGGACGTGCAGGTGTGCAGTGAGCAGGCACAGGGCTTCAAACTCCAACCCCAGGTGATATAGGTCTCATTGTCTTTGCTCCATAGTTCTCTCAGCTGTGGAAATGATTGACAGCACCTCACAGGACTGTATGAGGATTACACAGTTCAATCTGAAGGGCCTGGGAGACCAGTGCTGGAACCTAGAGTTTCTGTTACTATAGTAACAACCATGGCTTTTAGCATGGTGCAGATGGTATGCTCAACTCTGACCTTTCTCAGGCCCACCATGACACACAGGTGTGGAGGGATTTTTAGTTAAATGGCAGATTTCCAAAATCACTTTATCACCTAGATGATAACGGGAAATTCGGGCTGACTTATAACTGAGATCACAGTGAATTGCTAGGGATTCAAACCCAGAGCTTGATGAACGCATGGCTAGGCATGCATAATGCCACTGAGCTATACTGCTAGCCCCAGCATTTAAGTGGATGACGGTCAAGGGGTCAGTTAGAGCTTGAGTCCTTGGTTTGTCTATTTTACCTAACTTCCTTCTCTTCCATCTGATTGGGTGCTCCTTCTTTTATGAATGGTGGCTCCCCCTGATTTAACCAGTTTACTGAGTGGGAGCAATAAGGTCGGCCCCTCGTTGCCCCTTAGCAGTTTGGGCAGGGTGAGCCCCGGCCCAGTCCATCACTCCTAGCTCCTGGTTAAAGACTTGTGGCAAATGATCCAAAGACCACCCTTAACTCTTAAAGAGTGCTTCAAACCAAGTTTCCCCTTGGATCAGACTTCTTGCCTGCACTTTGTAGCCAAATCATTCTGTATGCATCATAGAGAGGAGACTGGCCTGGTTCACAGACTACAAGGAATCCCAGTGAGCAAAGCCTTAAAAGAGAGGAGGCCAGGAGGCCCTTCCAGCCTAATGTCCAGATGCCTGTGGTCCCGGCTTCTTGGACCTGTCCAGCACAGCAGCTCTTAAGCTTTGTCCACTCACTACCCCCCCTTTTCCTGGCATTTTTACACTTAGACAATTGTTGTTACCCTGGGTACATTGGTTTGTAGACTAGGTGGGAGCTGGGGAGATGGCTCAGCAGTAAAGAACACTGGCTGCTCTTGTAGAGGACTCTTGCAGAGAGACACAACTATCTGAAACTCCAGTTCCAGGGCATCCAGTGTTCACTTCTGACTGCCACAGACACCAGGCATTGACCCAGTACTTACACATACATGCAGATGAAACATTCATGCACATAAAATAAAGTAAATAAAGTCCAAGGGCGTACAGGAGGCTAGGGGGATGGCTCCAATGGCGAAGCACTTGCTCTACAACCTCGATGAGCTGAGTTCAGTCCTTAGCACCCTCGTTAACAAAAGCTAGGCATGGCAGCACGCGTTCCCTGGGATCTGCTGGCTAGCTAGCCTAGCCAAACTCAGGAACTCCAGGTCAATGAGAGACTCTCTTAAAAAATGAGGAGCGCAAGTGAGGAAGACACCCAGCATGAACATGTGGCCTCCTCCTGCATATACATGAACACTTAATAAACAGGTAACAGCTAGAAAGAACTGTTCACAAGTCATAAAGAATTTATTTTGCAACTTTTTGGTTATATGTATAATTTTACCATTTTAAAGGGGGGAAAGTAAAATTTCATGCTAATGAGATAGATTATCTGCCCAACACATTAAAATGGCAAGGTACATTGATTTGATACATGTTGGGGAATGGTGATAGAAAAATAGCAAAGGTCTTTATTCTCTATAACGAAGCCATCATGTTTCTATAAGAGCAGAAACCTGGGCACAGTAAAAACACTGCAGTTTGTGGACAGTCGTAGTGACACTGAGCCGTGGTGCTAGAGGCAGCCCTTAGCATCGTTGCCTGGAGCGGTCGCAGGCACATCGGAAAGTTCACGCAAGTGTGTTCAGAGTCAAGGCTGCAGTGAAGTCATGTGTCACCACGTAGGTGAGTACTGTAAAAACCACCAATGACTCATTATGTATTGGAACTTAAATTGATTTTTAGTTTAGCCAAATTATTTTGTTCTTGACCCCCATCTGGGGTTGTGACCCCGAGTGTGCGAAGCTTTTCCTGAGGACAAGCCAGCCACTCAAACACCAAATGGAATACTCACTGGGGTTTTAGATGCCTACCTCATCTTGTCCACTCCCCACCTCGGAGCAGCCTTTGGCTGTTAGGGCCATGTGGATGCTTGTCTAATACGGTTCAGAACATGTATCCTTTGTCTTAGATTTTTGTTTCTTGTACTAAGTACGAGGAACCATACAACTGACTTACTCAGCTCATGGTTGTGGAGGCTGAGAGGTCCAAGGTTGGGGGAATGTATCTTCTGAGGGCCTCATTGCCGAGGGACCTCTGCAAAGTCCTGTAGTGGCGTCATGGGGGAGGAGAGGGACTCATCCAAGAGATGGAACCAGACTTTCCCTTATAACAGATCCACTCTCAAGGCACCTTGATAGCCCATCAATCTGCGAGTGGATTAACCTTTGGCAAGGGCAGAGCCCTCATGACCTCACCACCTCGTAAAGGCCCCACCTGGTCCTGCCTCTTAACAGTCACAATGGAGATTAGATTTCAACATGAGTTTGGTTAGGACATTCAGGTTGTGTCCCCTGCCCCCAGCTCTCAGCCAAGGCAGGAAAGATACAGCTGACCTTGCAAAGGGTATCCTTTCTTTGCTCTGTGCCAACGCCGGTCCATCCTCAAGGCTCAGCTCCCATGCTGCCTCTACCTGGAAGCCTCCTCTGGCCACTTTGGTCCACATGGATCCCAGAGCTTCTCTGGCTCCTGGTGTCAATATGAAGCAGGAACAAACTCAGTGGGGGCTTATCCCAGCCCCCCCACTACCCCGCCCCCTCCCCCACCGTGATGGCTGATGTCTGGTCAGGATGAGACCACAAGAGGTGTGTCTTCAGAGTCCAAGAAAGAGACCTGCCTTGGTGCATCATGGGACCTCAGCATCCTCCTGGGCCGAAAGCCGTGGTGGGGCCTCATCCACACTGGCTTCTGGAAGAATGAACCTTGAACTTGCTCAAAGGACTCAAGGTGGTAAGCTGGGTTCTAGGCACTAGATTTGGAGATGAAGGACAAAGGAAAGATATTTGAGAAACTGTGGTGTTTCAGGAGAGCCTCCTCGCAGCTAACAAAGCTCAGTCTTCTGAATCTCTTTGGTTCTGTCAGTCCTCCTGCTCTGTCTCTTAGCTTCTCTGTCACTATGGCCTTGTTTGGGACCCAAGGATGACAGAAGGTAGTGGAGCGCTAGGCTGGTCCGACCTCAGTTCCAGTCAACTGGGGGGAGGTCAAAGGTCAGGAGAAGCGTATCCAAGTCAAGCAGGCTACAGGCAAGGCGGACTCGGTTCCCAGTTCTAGGCATCCGACTCTGCTTCCTGGCTGGACACACCTTGCCTGGCTCTCTGGAGACTGTCCTTCTGCCCAGGAGTTTTCGCACACAATGGTTGGCAGGCGCTGGCGTTCATTTTCAACACTGTTTTAAAGGTGAATGGCATTTGTCACATTCCTTCCTGGCTGGCTTTGATGTGGGGCGATTTCCCACTCCCTAATGACAGGTGAGGAGCCAGCTAACACCCAGCACCTCTGGGCGCTTGTGCTATCCCCTGCGGATCTGGTTCCCACAGCTGCTTGTTTTGAGTATCTATTTCAGGGACCTTAATTAAGATCCTCTTTAATGACGGAGAGGAAGCTCTCCAGCGATTACTCCTGCCTTTACAGCTCTCCCTGGCTCTTCTGTCCTCCCTCCTCCTCGGCTCCCACAGTCTCCACTCACGGTGCCGACGAAGCCCCACAGTGGACACAGCTTCCCGCAGGCGTCAAGGTCTAGTAGAGAACTTGTCCCCCAAACACTCCAGTGATGCTCAAGTAGGATGCGACAATAGATGCACGAGCACCTGAAGTCCAGACAAAGGACTAAATGACAGCACAGCCTGGTGCATGAGAGACCCAGTAGGTGTTCATTTGATGGGGGGAATGCAGTTTTTAAAATCCCTGTATAAATTAATTTCGTACTACGCAGGGAATGCTGACATCGGAGGCTGAACACTGCTGACCCCCAACAGGAGACAAGGGCTGGGGGTGGAACTCAGATGGAATGCTTGCCTAGTGTGCATGAAGCCTTAGGTTCAATTCCTGTTCACGCATGCGCATTCATGCATGCATATGTGCACGCATACGCGCGCACAAACACACACACACACAGACGCGTGCACGCACATGCATACACACACACACACACACACACACACACAGACGAACATGGAACTAGAAAGAATTGGTGCCGCAAAAACCCTAACTGGAAGCAGTTTTTGATGTCAAGCCTCTCTCCATGGCCTGCACATTTGTATGCTTTAGCTTGGAGATGCAGGATCTAGCCAATGAATGTTGAGCTGGGGCCAAGATCGCCACAGTGGGACAGGCACCGGTCCGGGCTCTGGGTTCCCTGCTTCTGTTGCAGTTCTTCACTGGCTCTACTTCTCTGGCCTGCCTCGGGTTTCTTGTCTGCAAAAATGGGTGTCAGTCTCAATGGCATATTAGGCTGTGGAGCATCAATGTGATCCTGCAGGGAAATTCGTTTGGCACAAATTGCTCAGGGTCAGGTCAAGTTAACATTCGGGTTGTGTTTCTTCCCTCTGGAGGAAGAAGGGATTGGACCTTTTTGGACAACAAGCCTTGGAATCCGTGAGCGGCAACTACATGGAGCCCAAGTGGACCTCCACCCTTCCCTGCCCTCAGTCCCCTCCTGGTCCTCCTCAGTGCCTCTTCTCCTCCGCCTTCTTCAAAGTGGTCTTCCTGTCCCCAGCCCCCATTGCAACTCAACAGTCACCCCTACCAACACTGCCCTCCATGGGATCCCGTCTCATGCAGGACCCAGCTTACGTCTCCAGTGAGAAGTCCTGGCCTTCTAGAATGGGTATTGAGGCTAGAAAGACCCAGAAGTTCACACTGGTCAACAATCACTTTGTATGTGGTAAAGACTGAGAATAAACTCTTAGCTTAAAGTGTGGGAGTTCAGCTGCCAAAGTGGGGTCCAAGAGATGGCAGTGTTCAGTCCTGACTTCCTCCTAGGATGGCTTTGACAGAAGATGGAGGATGAGAGGCAGATGTGGGTATGTGTGGCTGTGGGAGACTGTCACCCAGACCCCCATAGGTACTGGTGGCGAACGTTAATCATAGGCTGAGCACTCCACAAATGAGCCTTTCTTCTCTCTGAGCTGCAGTTTCCTCACCTGTAAAGTGAAGAGGTGAATGGAGAAACTTGGATTCCTTGGTAACGTGGGCTAAGACCATAATAGGAGGGTTCCAGAGGTCCCTCTCCCATCTGCCTTGTGCCTCTACACACATGCCTAGGACTGTGTGCTCTGCAAGTCCCCTGATACAGTTGACCCCTCCTGCATCGGGGGGGGGCTGGTTTTGGGGATCAGGATGTAACACAAGTTCAGAGCTTGGTGTATAGAGTTGTACTTCCTGCCTGGACACTCACTATGGCCTGTTTGTGGGAAAACCATGGGGCGATTCTGAGCCTGTTTATTTATTTGTAAAATTGAGATGATAATTAGCCTCCCACCACCCACCTCCTTGTGGTTGTGAGGCAGATGCAAGGTGATCTTCTGCTCTGCTGATGTGAGGGATTATTATGACCAACCCTAAAGAGCAAGCTGGAGGGTAAGATGAAGGAGACAGGGCTCAGCCAGAGTGACTGGTCCAGGGGCTTTTGCAAAGGAGAACCGTGCGTCTATGGACCGGGGCTGGGAGAGGGGTGGGAGGTCAGCCTAGAAGGGATCTGCAAAGCCAAGGAAGCAGTAGATAGCAAGAAGGAGGGACGGCACAAATGTCTTTGAGGGTGCTCAGTATTGGTGGGCTCCACCAGGTGCTTTCATATGGCTCAAGAAGAATTTAGGGGCCTGGGAAGATGGCTGAGTAGGTAAGAACACCTGCTGGGCAACCACGAGGACCTGAGATGGTCCCCGGCAGCCTTGTAAAGAGGTAGGCAATGGGCATGCATGCTCCTGACACCCAATGCTGCTGGAGGCAGAGGGCAGGAGAGTGGCTAGGACTTCCTGGCCATCAGCTTAGTGTCAGGCTCAATGAGAGACCCTGTCTCCGGGAAATAAAGTGGAGAGTTACAGAGCAGGACTCCCCATGCCCTCCTATGGCCTCTGCACACATGCACAAACATGGATACCTGTACACACATGTGCACATACATTACACATACACGGGGCGGGGGGACTTAAGTGCAGGATCACTGTTAGGGTGGCTTAAGTTATGATGTAAAACCTTGTCTCAAACAGCTAAGGAGGAGGAGAAAGAAGAGAGGCTTTGCACCTTCCTTCCCACGACCTCGGAGAAGGGGTACTTTGTTATCTTGGAGTCTTCCTATACCCCAGGAAAGCCTGGAGACATTTGGGATCCCTATCAGGGGTGGGGATGGGAGCCAGCTCTGCTCAGTGTGGCTCCAGCGTGCAGTCGGGATTTTCTGGGGGAAATTCAGCTTCAGTACGGAGCCTCAGGACACAGCCAGTCTTACTGTCAGAAAGGAGACTTCAGAGCAAGCGAGCTCTCGGCTAGCTGTCATTGTTGGTAGTTGTCACTCAGCTCTTCAAGACAGTCCTTCATTACACGCAGGTCTCCTCATAGTTAACTGGTGAGTGTTTCGCAAATGGTTTGTCTTGGAAGGAAGAACAGGAAGACGACTTTACTGACACTTAAACACACACACATGCACACACACACACACACACACACACACACACACACGCGCGCGCGCGCACACACACATGCACACTCATGCGCACACACACATGCACACACACAAACACACATGCACACACACACACACACACACACACTCGCGCACGCACACACACATGCACACACACAAACACACATGCACGCACACACACACACACAGTAGATAGGTATTTGGCTGGGTTTGCTCTAAAATGTTCCGAGGCTACCGTTGTGCTGAGCCCAAGAAGAGGGCGCAGTCAGTAAAGTGCCTACTATGCAAATATGACCACCTGAGTTTCAATCCCCAGCACCAACAAAAAACAAAACAAAACAAAACAAAACAAAAGCAACCTCGGCTTGGTGGTGAGTGCCTTAGCCCCAGTACTGGAGAAGTGAAGGCAGGCAGGTCTCTCACTGACTAGCCATCTAGCTGACTGGTTCAGTGAGAGATCCTGCCTCAAAAATTAGATGGAAGTTGGATGTGGTGGTGCAGACCTCTAATCCTAGCATCCAGGAGGCAGAGGCAGGTGGATCTCTGTGACTTTGAGGCCAGCTTGGTCTACACAAGCTTCAGGCCAGCCAAGGCTACATAGTGAGACCCTGTCTCCAATGAACAAAACAAAACATTAAAAATAAGACAGGGATAGATAGAGAGAGACAACTGACATCGACCTCTGGCATCTGCACAAATGTGCATGTACACACACATCTGCTCGTGCTTTATTTCATTAGTTGTTCATTTCCAGGAAGATGAACAGAGAGAGGACGTGACTTTTAGGGCCTCCTGTGTGGCTCAACCTTTCCTCAGCCAGATATCTGGTGGCTCTTGGGATCACATGACACTTTGTCACCTAGAATAGCTTCAGTTGAAGTGCTGATCCTGAGAGTCTTTGGTCCCCTGCTACCTCCTAAAGTCTGGCCCAGGGCATTCAGGAAGCATAGCTCCAGAGTTCTTTAGCCCACACTGTCTACCACCTGCTAAAACGTGTGTGCAGCTGGACTGAACCCCGTTGCTGGTCCCCCCAGATAATGGACTCCCCCATGCTTGGCTGAGAAACATAAGAAGTCAAGCTCAGAGATGCCTGTGAGCCCTCCCCACAGTGCCCCTGTCCCCTCTGGGGGGATCAGGGAGATGCTGCTCTGTTTTCCAGGCGTCAGGAATGCGGCTGTCTGTCCTGAGCTGGTGGTCTGCTTTAATCTTGAGGATCCTGGGAGGATCATGTTACATCCTGGCACTGGCAGTAAGAAATATTAGAGCCAAATTTGTGGCCCACCCCTCATGAATGGATCAAAGTTTATGGGATGTTTATTTTGTATTAGTCTCATCCTTGGCTCCACTTTATAGCTTTAGCCTGTGTGGACACCCCCCTCCCACCTGCTTCTAATTTATGTCATCTTGCTGAGCGCTTTGTAAGCTGTCTTAAATCCCCCTGTGAAACAAAGGGATGCATTCCCAAACAGACAAACAAACAAACAAAGGGGATACCCTTTCTCTCTACTAGACAGCACATCATAATTTTTGGCTTGGGAGACAGGCTCTCCAATAGCTCCGAACGTCCCCCAGGGCTGTTATTCTCCAACAAGACCAGCCAAGCAGATAAACAAAGCCAAGTGTCTCCTCCCCTAGCAGTGGAAAGACACAAGGCAAACAGTGACACCGGAAGTCAGGTGGTGATGGGGCTGCAAGGAGAAGCCAGCCCAGTGGCATAGACGGCCTGCCCAGCGGGGTGGACACCCTGAGAGGGAACATCTGGGTCCAAGTGTGTGTGTGTGTGTGTGTGTGTGTGTGTGTGTGTGTGTGTGTGTGTGTGTGAGACAGAGACAGACAGAGAGAGACAGAGAGAGAGAGAGAGAGACAGACAGACAGAGAGAGTCAGGGCACCTATAGCAAGAACAAGGGGCAGGACTGGGCACAGTGCCAGCATGTGCTCAAGCTGAGGCCATGGCACTCAAGCTGAGTGAGTGAAGAGGAGACTGATGACTGGTACTCTCAGGCAGTAAGGACCTGTGCTCCGACATGACAAGCCTCTGTGGGTTTGGGCAGAGGCCTGACATGATCAGACTTAAGCGCTAGCACAGTCACTGTGACCCGCAGGGCACAAGGATGAAGTGGAGATTCAAGAGCTGAAGAGTCCAGACAGCGGTGGATGAGCTCAAACAATGACGGTGGTCAGAATTGGGAATTCACCACCCTCTGTGACTCCTCTAGAAGTTGGGGTGTGTGTGTGTGTTTGGGATGCACTTATGTGTGTGGGGGGGTGGGTGTATGTGCATAGGTGTCGTGGATCTGTGGAGGCCAGAAGTCAGTCTCACGTGCCACCCCTCGGGAGCTGTTCATCTTGTTTTCGGGGTCTCTCACTGACCTTGGAGCTCACCAACTAAGTGAGTCTAGCTGGCCTGTGTGGCCCAGGGATCCTGCATCTCTTTCTTCCAAATGCTGGGATTGCAGCACCTGGCTTCTTCTGTGACTGATGGGGCTAGAACCCAGGTCCTCACACTTGCATTGCTAACTCTTTGCTCATGGAGCCATCTCAGCCCCAGGGCTCAGTTTTGCAGTTGGTTTTAATAATACACTCACGTTGTTTATCACTTTTGTACCCCGAAATAGTGTTGTGGGGAAGCCACCCAGATCCCCTTCCAGGTCACTGCCCCTTCTTCATGTCACGATGCCCACAGGACCCTTGTCTCTCTCATTTTCATCCCCCCTCCTCACCAGCATCCCCTCCCACTTGGCACAGGGTTCTGTCACAGCCTCTGGGCTTCTCTGTGTGGTGAACTCTTCTAGCTTGGCTTCAGGCCTGGTTTTGTTCCTCTCACTCTTACACATGACAACCTCATTTTCGGGACCCACTCACAGGGAAAATGTGGGCTCCTGCCTCAAAAGTTGTGGAGGAATTTGGGCTGGGGAGATGGCTCAGCAGATAAAGTGCTTGCTGCATGAGCATGGAGACCTGAGTCCAGATCCCCAGGCCCCACAGAAAACCCCTCTGCGGTGGCACGTGCTTGTAAGCCTGGCTCTAGGGGCAGTGGAAGGATCTCAGGAGCTTTCTGACCGGTGAGTCTAGCAGAAATCGTGAGCTCCAGGGTCAGTGACAGATCCTGTACCAAAAAAATAACGTGGAGAAGTGATTATGGAAGACACCCAACCCTGATGTCTGGAGAGTGCACACACATGCACAAACACACACACACACACAGACACAGACACACAGACACAGACACACAGACACAGACACAAACACACAGACACACAGACACAAACACACACACACACAGACACACACACACAGACACACAGACACACACACAGACACAAACACACACACACACAGACACACACACACAGACACACACATACACAGACACACAGACACAGACATACACACAAACACACACACACACAGACACACACACACACACACAGTTATTAAGAGACAACAGACAGCTACTTCAGTGTGCAAATAGCATGGGGCCCATGAATCCAGCCTCTCTTGCCCTGTGTGCTCCCAGGACAACCTCACCCACACTGGCAGTCAAACCACACACGTGAATAACCCCAGATGTACTGTATTTCTTGAGCCCTAGACCCCAAAGTTGGATCAACCTATTGACCTCAGTCAGCCCTTTGTCATTGTGGCTGGTTAGAAGCAATAAGTTCAAGCCTAGGCTCACACTCTCCCTCCAAACCTGCTTCTCCTCCCCGCACTCTCTTCCTGATGAATAGCAACATAATCCTCTGAGTTGCCCTAACCAGAATCCTCTGAGTCATTCCCGACTCTTCCCTGTATCCAGTAGGCCCCCAGGTTTAGTGAACATCATTTCTATTATCTTGATGATCCATCTTCTTCTCTCAGTCCTCTGGCCACTGCCCGAGTTCAGGGGTTCAGCAGCTCCTGCTTCCTGTGACGCAATGGTCTTTTCTTCTCCACCTCTGGTCCAAGCCTCCTCCACCTTATCTCTGCAGTGGAGTTTCTAAAACACACACTCGATTTCCTTCTCCTCTTTTCTATGACTCCCAGAACAAAGTCATCTTTGGAGTTGCCTGCTGGATTTTGAGGACTAGGTCCTGCCTGCCTGCCTGCCTGCCCCCCAGTCCCTGGCCCAGGACACACCCCCTTCCTGCCCCCTGCCCCTGGCCCAGGACTCACTCTCTTCTGGCCTATGATACCTGGAGTGTCACCACCTGCAGGCCACATGAGGTCATACCTCTTTCCTTTCATCTTCTCTCCCAGTGGAACGTCCCTCTCCTTAGTTCCCCTTGATGGCTGCTGTCCTTCCAGGGTTTTCCTCTGTACTTCTGGCATGTCCAGATTCAGGGTGGCAAGTTGCATCTCTCCTGCCTCCCAAAGATTCTCTGCCACTTTCAATAACGAAGTCAGAGAAGCTGTAGCAGCACTGACCATGGGCCACCAGGAGAAAGGGAGGCATTTCCGGATGGGCCTGAAGTGAGCCAGCAAGTGTGTTAGGGTACGTTCCCGGCAGAGGACCGGCCTTCCCTGTGAATCCCCAGAGGACGAGCTGGAACAACTGGGATGACCAAGGAGGGTGTGAGGTGGGATGGGCCCTGTTGACAATTCAAAGACGTGAACCGGAAACCTGGAAAGCAGGTCACTTCACCTCCACGAGAGTGGCAGGGTCACTTTATGCGGCTTTCTGAGTCCCAGAGCTGACTGAGCATGCAGTGGGTGGGCCAGTGCCCTGTGACCTCTGGGCAGCACTCTGGTTCTGGAAGATGGGATGGAATCTTACGGTTGGTGAGAACCCCTGAGGCCCACAGGAGCACCTCTTTTTCTTCTCTTTGTTGACGTGAGTGACTTTACTCCAGAACAAGCACACACCTAAGGACACACCTAAGAAGAAGCACATCTCAGAGGTCATGGGGTTATCTACATAGCCCCACCCCAGGACCCGCCCTGAGCCCTTCACCCCAGAAGTTCCTGCACCTCAGGACCTGTCTGTTCTCGGTGTGGCCGCCCTCAGCACAACTGTCCTGAAAGGAAGGTCCGCATCAGTGTCTTGCAAGCCAGTCTGATTGGATTGTGGAAGCCACAGCTCAACTATGTCTGCTTAGACATCTCACCCACCCATTGGATGATCACTTTAGACATCTCACCCACCCATTGGATGATCACTTTAGACATCTTACCCACCCATTGGATGATCACTTTAGACATCTCACTCACCCACTGGATGATCACTTTTGAGAGACCAAGAAGAACATTTGTGGGTCAGAAGGCTTCATGCCTGCTGCGAGCCCATTCTGAAGGGAGGAGAAAGACAAGCCAGAAAGGGACCAGGGATAATAAATCTAATAAGGGGGAAATAAAATCCAGGATAAAAGAAACAGTTCAGCAGAAGATGTGTCAGCCATGAGATTTAGAAAGATAACTAAATAGAGAATACAGAAGAAAAACACAAATATAAAAACCTGGGAAGAAAACATGGGTGAGACAAGGAAATCATAATAAAATACAAATAAATGATAATAAATATAATAAAACAATAATGTTGAAATAAATGTTCATCTTTTTTGTTGATATAGATTTGTTTGTTTAGTGTCTAAATTTTGTTCAGATTTCTATGTCAAAATTGGAAAGTTGCAAGTAAGACATTAAGCTGGAGGGTGGAGGGCTGATGTCACGACTCTGCTGGTGCAGGAGCTGGTGATTTCAGGGACTCACATGGTGGAAATAGAGAACTGAGTCCCCCACGTTGTCTTCCAGTCTCCACATGTGCCCAGTGGGATGGACACACACACACACACACAGTGAAATAAATAAATACAAAAGAATGAAATTTTTATTGATTGAAACTCTGGAAAGGAGAAATAAAAAACAAATCTTAAAATAAGAAGGTATGATATGAGGATGAACTCAAACACACAAATAATAATAAGTGTGTGACCAAGTCAAAATTCCAGAGAGAAAGGATTTCAGCTTGGTTGTAAAAGTCCAGTCAAGAACTATGATGAATCCTTATATAGCAACAGGTAGTTATAAAAAGACATAAACTACTAAACATGCAAGAAGCCAGTGAAGGTCCAAATATTGCTAAGTGACAGCAGGAAGTTCAGCACACTTCCCTCAGAATGAGGCAGACACTCAGCAGGCTTAGGTGACACAGACTGATGCTGAAAAAAATCTTTTCAAATACTCCTGAATTGTCAATAAAAATTGACCGTGTACAAGCACATAAATGAATTATCCATCAACTTCTAAAACCCACTGAACAGCAGTGGAGTTGGGGTGAACAAAATCACTTGGAAATAACCTTCACTAATTGTTTTTAGGGGCTGGTGAGATGGCTCAGCGGTTAAGAGCACTGGCAGCTCTTGCCGAGGACCTGGGTTCAATTCCCAGCACCCACATAGCAGCTCGCAACTGTAACCCCAGGTCTGGGGGAATCCAGTGTCTTCTTCTGGAATGTATTCATATATACACACATACAAACGCGCACGCGCACGATCACACACATACACACCCTCTCATACCCACATATAAACTTAAAAATGTAACAGGAATCTTAAAAGTGCTTATTAATAAAAACAAATCTGGAGCCAGGTTTTGGGGTGAATACTGGAAGATCAGAGAGACAGAACAAGCCACAGCTAACCTCATCTGGCCAACTTCTCAGCTGATCTTGTTTCCTCAGACTGGAAGCCTCTGTGTCCTCATATCCAAATGGCTCTCAGCTGAACTGTGCTGCTCAAAACCTAAAAGTTTAACCAGCCAAATGCTTAACCAGCCAAATGCTTCTAGTTTCTGGTCCTCATGCCTTATATACCTTTCTGCTTTCTACCACCACTCCCTGGGATTAAAGGCTTGCTTTCTGGGATTAAAGGCGTGAGTCACCAAGCTTGGCTGTATCCTTAAAAAGATGGATCTCTGCCTCTGGAGTGCTAGGATTAAAGGTGTGTGTGCCACCATTTTCTAGCCTTTGTATCTAGTGGCTGTTCTGTCTCTGAGCCCAGGTAAGTTTATTAGGGTGCACAATATTTTAGGGAACACAATACCACCACATAAAAATACTGTTTTCCCACCTCATGACGAATATATCAAATCATACGTGGCCAAACCAATGATGCACTCAGAATGGGATTCATTGGTTTAGTTACTTCATTATAAGAACGGGAAACAACTGAGACCTTTGTTCTGATAACTTATTTTTGATGGAGAAGGGAGAGCCAGCGAGAATAGAGAGAGGCACTTAAGTCTTGTGGAAAATGCAAACAGTGGTGGGAAAGGAAAACAAGTTTCTATGGACTTAGCTTGTGGATAAACATCTGTCTCACGTTAGTCAGTCAGCACTCTCGAGGAGATGCTGAGACAAACAGGAGGAGCAATCCCTCACTAGTTTGTTTGGTTGTTTGTTTTTGTTTTTTAACGGAGTCTTAACTATATATCTCTGGTTGTCCTGGAACTCACTACGTAAACCAGGCTGGCCTCCACCTCTCCGAGATCTGCCTGCCTCTGCCTGGGATTAAAGGCCTGCCACACCTAGCTATGAGTACATTTTTAAATAGAACTCTTTTAAGACTAAGAAGAAAAAGAAAATAAAAAGGAGTGAAGGAGACCAGTTGGAAAATAGAAATAACACACAGGGAATGGCAGTTTAAAGATGTGGCGCTGTGGGGAATGACCTAGGCCCTCGCTGCATATACGTTACAATTGTGTAGCTTGGTCTTCTTGTGGGGCTCCTAATAGTGGGAGCAGGGGCTGTCTCTGACTCTTGTGCCAGCTTCTTGGACCCTTTTCCTCATACTGGGTTGTCTTGTCCAGCCTTAATACTAGGGGAGGTGCCTAGTCTCACTGCAACTTGGTAAGTCATATTTGGTTGAATTCCATGGGAGGCCTGCCTTCCTCTGAGGAAAAATGGAGGAGGAGTGGATTGGGGCAAAAGAGAGGAGGTTGGGTGTGGTAGGGGTAGGGAATTGGAAGGAGAGGAGGGAGGGGAAACTGTGGTTGGAATGTAAAAAAAAAAATAATACCTCCAAAAAAGATTTAAAGAAAAAAAGATGTGATATCATGCATAGATTTACATGAGGAAATCTTAAATGCTGGAGACGAGACAAGCATTTCTCATACCTAATAAATGACAAAATGGATCAGGAGAAGGCAGAAAAGCTTAAGAGATGGCAGAAGAAAGGAAGAAGCCATATGATATTTGACACGCACAAGACCTCAGGCTGAATGACTTCGGAACGCAGCTGTAGCTTACCTCCAAAGGACTAATGAGGGCCTTATCTATAGCTACAGGAAAAGTGATTTTATCTGCTAATAATTTGATGAGACTCATTAGTGCTGCTACTAAAATCTAAAAGATAGCAGAAAATGCAGGCCAAATTATAGAAGATAAATACTGTAAATAAATTATTGGCAATTTCAGCATAGAATGTATTAAAAGATTTAAAAAAACATGAGAATTTGAGACTGGCTCATTATTAGAAATCCATCAATTTAAAATTAAGGGGTATGACTCAGTAGCAGAGCTCTTCTTTAGCTTGTACAGGGCCCTGGGTTTGATTCCCAGCAATGTAAGTAAATAAATAAATAAATAAACAAACAAATAAATAAAATATAAGGTGAAATCCACTAAGTTATACTAATAGGTTAAAGAAAAAACATTATAGTTTTGATAGTCGATATTGAGTTATTTGGCATAATTCAAATTTTGTCCTTGATAAAAACTTCTGGTAAGCTAGGAAACTAAAGTGAGTTTACAAACTTGATAACATTATCTACCATAAAATAAGCCATGGGGCTGGAGAGACGGTTCAGTGGTTAAGGGCACTTGCTGTTCTTGCAGAGGATCCGAGTTTCACTTCCCAGAACCATGTGGTGATGCCCAGCTATCTGCCACTCCACTTTCAGGGTAACCCCATGCCCTCTTCTGCCCCCCACAGCACCGGGCAGGCACACGATGCACATAAACACACTCAGCCAAAACACTCATACACAGAAGATAAAATAAATACGTCTAAAGTAAAAAAATAACCAAGCCATCTTGGTAAATAAAGAGGGAGAAATGGGCTGGAGAGATGACTCAGCTGCTAAGAGCACTTGCTGCTCTTCCAAAGGACCCGGGTTCAGTTCCCAGTGCGTGGGGGTGGGTCACAAATGCCCTTAACCCTAGCTTTGAGGGATTAAGGGATCCTGTGGTTTCTTCTAGCCTGTGAAAATATCTGCACATGTGGCTTTCACACACCGTACACAGACACACATACACAGAGACACACACGTGCACACACACATTTTTAAAAAACCTTTAAAAAGAGAGAAAGAAACTGCCATTGCCGCGGATGACAAAGTAACTGAAGCATCCAAGAGAGACCATCAGATGTGTAAGCAGGGATTCTGTGAGACAGCCAGGCTATGTTTATATGAAATTACCAAGTCAATAGGCTTCCTACATTGGCAATAATTTATTACTAAAAACTCTAAGAAAATGTTTTTAGAAAATTATTCAAAGAGCATTTTTAACCATGATCTAGCAACAAGTTAACAAAGAACATATAAGATGCCCAAAATTACATAATTGTATTAAAGTATATAGAAGATGCTTAAATATTTAAATTAAAGAGATATAGTGAGTCTTTAGATGGGTAGATTTAATTGTGTAAAGATGTCAACTCTTCTCAAATTAGTCGTTAATTTAATTTAACTTAAATAAGAAGTAAGATGGATCCTCAATATTCTGTCATGGCAAATTGATTCTCATTGTGTAAAAGAGGAAAAATTCTGAGAAATTTTATTCTTCACAGCGCTCAAAGTATTCTGAAGCTACTGAGATGAAAATTATATGAAAGAGGCACCAAAAAAGAACAGTTGATGAATGGACAAAAATAAAGTATATAAAAATAAATATATGTGTAGGTGCATAGGAGGTGAGCACATAAGGAAGTGCCAGTTGCGTTAGGTGGGGTTAAATTTTTTTTTTTAAGTAAGTGGGGTCAAAATATTTGGAGACATATTTGAATATAGCATTTATCACTTACAAGAGTATTCTCAGACTAATTAAGTAATTAAATGTTAAAACCCTGATATAAAGCATTGGAGAACAGTTCATCCTCTTCCATTTGAAATGCCTTTATGAGCATAACTTAAAGTCATAAAACCATAAAACAAAATACTGTCAGATATTAAATCAGTTTTATTGATAAAGTTCTGGCTAGAAAAAAAATTCCTAAATAGACTTGAAAGATAAACACAAAACTGGAAATAAAACCAGGGGCTGGAGAGATGGCTCAGCAGTTAGGAACCCTGGCTGTTCTTCCAGAGGACCTGTTCTTAAAACCACCTGTAACTCCAGTTTCAGGGGGAGCTGATGCCCTCTTCTGGTGCCTGCAGGTACTGCATACATGTGGTGCACATACATACATAAAGGCAAAACACGTGCACACACATTTTTTTAAACCTTTGCTATATGAATGTATACATGTCCCATGATATATAAGTATATGTAGAAACATTTACCTAGATAAAGATACATAAATAACATTTGCAAAATATTGATGTGCTAGGAGTCTTAGCTGGAGTCAACCTTGTGAATTCCTGGGATTTTCCCTAGTACCAGGTTTCTCCCTTATCAAGCTATCTCTTTCATTGCTCTCCCTCTCCATCTTCTCCTTTTAATCTCAACAATGGAATCAGGGATTCTGTCTGACCAATTCTACATGGTTTTGACCCACATCCACATAGAGCACAGTGAAAATTTGACTTTTCTTACTCAGGACATACAATTTCTGGCTATAAAAATCCTAAGCTATGTTGCCAGCAGCCATTTTCACAGCTGGATGATATTAGACTCCCAGGAAGACATTGTCAACTGTTGTGGAACTTATCTTTTGCACACCTCTAGGGGGCTCTGTTTATAGTACAGTCTAGATTTATTGATTCCTTTCAATAGTTTCCCAGCAGGTGGCAGTACAGTGTCTAAGGAGCCTTTCCCACTTCATGCAAAGACCTATGGGTCAGCAGTGCCTGGCTCAAAGTCAACCCAAGCAAAATACCCTCTTCAGGAGTTAATGAGATGGCTTAGTTGATGACGTACTTGTGCATGCATGAGGACCTGAGTGTGGTGCTGTGTGACTCCACGCTGTGGATGGAGCGTGTGACTCCATCCAGCATTGGGGAGGCCAAGACAAGAGGATCTGTGGGACTCACTGTCTGGATAGGCTAGCCAATTGGTGAGTTCCAGGGGAAAAAAAAATCAAGAGACTGTTTCAAACAAGATGGAGGATGGCATCCTGAGGAACAATACTGAAGGCTGACTTCTGGTGTCCATAAACGCGTGTGTGTGCACACGCATACACGCACAGACACACAGACACAGACACAGACACAGACACAGACACACACACACACACACACACACACACACACACACACACACACGGGGCGGGGTGCGGGTACGGAAAAGGTGGAAGGGAGGAATAAACCTTGTTCAACATGAATGGCTCGCTGTATGGAGATCTCTGTTTTGTCTCTCTCCTTTGTTACAAACCCCACTTTTGCTCATGTGTCTACCCCCATCTGATGCTGGGGACTGCAGTCCTTCCACATTCAAGGATAGATATTTATTACTGCAAGTCAGAGTTTCTCAGTCTTGAACTCTTGCCATTTGGAGCCAGGAAACTCTTTGTTGAGGTGGCTATCCTGTACACAGTAGGTGCTTAGCAGCACCACTGGCTTCCCTCTATACAGTAAATGCCAGCAGATAATCCCATTCCATCAGATATGACAACGGAAAAACGTGGATCTAGTTGTTGCCAAATGTCCCCTGGGGTTAAATCATTCCAGTACAGAACTACCTACCTACAGTACCTCAGAGATGCAAAGCTCTCCTATCTTCTGCTGCTGTCTCATGTCTCCCTTGTCACATACGTGATGCATGGCCACATCTTGAGTCAGGTTGTCCCTTGCAGCCCAAATCATCCCTATCAAATGTAAAAAAATTCACCCAGAACTCACACCCACACTTCCGTGTGCTTTATGCTATTGCCTCGCACCATCTCCTTTGCTCTGTGACTGTTCCAACTCAAGTTCCAGTCCAGCAGGGGACTGTGGAGCCCTGATTTTATCACCTTGTGACTTGGCATCACTTGGAAATTTGCCAAGGTCATACAAATTTTTGCCCGAGTTGCTGATTCAAGAGTATTGTATTGGGGCTGCAAAAACAGTTCAGTTGTTTGGTTCTGAACACCCTCACAAACACCTGTAACTCCAGCTCCAGGCATGGGATACCATCTTCTGACTTCTGCAGACACCTTCACACATGTGGTACACACATACACACACAAATCAATAAAAATGAATAGGTCAACACGTTATACCAGCATCCTCCAGGGATAGTTAGTTGTTCAGTTGGTTATAACTCAACTTGCCAGTGCCTGACTCTTCTGTAGAGGCTTCATCAGTTGTCTCACAAGAGCCAGGAAGAGCCATACCCACAGTACTCCCTGATCTATAAGTCAAACAGCCACGTGGGAATACCAGGTCATTCAGGGTGAGCTGTTCCCCAAGAACCAATGATTATGTGAGGTGATTTAGTGTGCAAGAATTGTCTACTCATTAGCACATTCCGGTGTGTTCCGGGTAAAAGTTGACACCCTCGCCAGTGTGCAGTTTCCCCATATGTCTCCCATCTGGCCAACAAGCAGTACTCAACACTTAACCAATTTCCTGTCTTGTGGCTCATTTCTAGCTCTTCCTGACCTCCGGGATGCTGTCGGTACTGGGTTAGCAATCACGTTGGCGTTAATGTTGGATGCTTTGAGAGTTAAGGCATCCAAGACTTGGAGTCATTTAAAGGCACCTCGTGGGTAAAAGCATTTAAATAAAGGGAACTATATACTTAAACATCACAGATTCCAAGGTGTGTCTACTACACACAGCACTGGTGAAGTGGGATGAAGAAACAGTCTGAAGTGCTATTGAGCTCTGCCTGTGGGTCCAGAACAAGTAGCCCGGATGTTTGGCAAACTAAAGAGAGAGAGAGAGGCCTTCTGCCTGCGAAAGCCCTTGAGACACAAGCAAGGACTCTTTAGAGAGAGGAAGGTGGAGCTTGTGTTCAGCTGGGCTGGGGAGATGCTCAGTATGTAAAATGCATCTTCAGCCCCAATGGAAAAATCAGGGCCATGGCTAACATCTTTAAACCCTCCACCAGGAGGCAGGTGGAGACAGGTAGATCCCTGGGCTTCCCTGGCCAGCCATAAAACCAAATCATTGATCTCCAGGTTCATTGAGAGACACTGTCTCAGAAAACATAAGATGGAGAGGGACTGAGGAAGACACTTGGCATTGACCTCTGCACAGACATGTGCACCTATATGCACATATGCATACATAAATACATAAATGAACACACACACACACACACATAAAAAAAATGAGTTCCAATTTGACAACCTCCCCTAATTTGGAATTTAGTTCTGTTTCTTCTTTACCTAACCAACAAGCACTTCCCCCTCCAGAGGCCAACCAGAGAGCTGCCATGCACTGATATGGAATCTTAGGTGCTATGGTTTAGATATGGTTTGCTCCTTCCAAGCTCATGCAGAAATTGAATCCTCATTATGAGCTATTAGGAAGTGAAGTCAGGTGGAACCTCGAAAGGTGATTAGGGTCTCATGGATGGGTTAACCCCACTCATGTGATTAATAGCTGAGCAAATTAAAGGCCTAGCGGTTTATCTGGAGAGTGGGTCTGCTCTGAAAGCCAGTTTGACTGGGTCTCCCTCACATTCCCTGTCTTTTACAATCTGGTGTGCCATCTCATGACGCTGTGAGGAAGCAGGCCATCGCTAGATGGCCTGGGCCCAGTTACACTTCTTTTCTTTACAACTTAGTCGGTGGCATTGGATCATTAGCAACAGGACACAGACTAAGGCAGCAGGTAAAAGCCCCGTCATCTCTGCAGAGTCCATGGGCTGTCAGAACCGAGCACACACAGTTGATGCCAGCCCCCAGTGAGCCAAGGGAACTAACAACATGAGAAACAGACCCAAGGAAGGCCCCACAGGTCTCCTGGACAGTGGGCGATGGAGCTGGAGCCAAAGCTGTCTTCTCCTTTGGGTTTAGGACGGGGTGGGGGGAAGGGCTGCAGGTTGAGGGCGATGTGGTGTCACCCGAGGGCTCTACATCTGTACACGGAAGGCCAATGACTTTTCCGGGTATACCCGGAAGGTGGGGATACCTACCGTCTGCTCTCTACTCCCTGCAGTGGGCTTGAATTCTCAATGTGGGAAGAAGTGTAAGCCATGGAGAAGAGGACTGGAGCTAGACATATGTGGTTCGAAGAATGGTTTTTATGGTTCTTGGCTGGGGGGGGGGCAGCGTGGGAGAGTCACCTAATATTCCTGAGTTTTTTTTTTTTTTTTTCTTTTCTCTGGAAATATGTGCAGATTGTTCAACTCCTGCCAGTATTGAATCATCTACTCTGGAAGTTTCCTCCTTGTAAAGGCTTTGATGGGTAGAGAAGGTCAAGGCATTCTGAGTTTACTCTTCAAAGAAAAAATGGGCAGTGCCCATGTTATCAAGATCAGGAAATATGAAGTATTGGCAGCCTCGATTGCCGTGATTTCAAAGGTTCCAGCATCCTTCTTTGTTGCTGGAGGCTGGTTAATGGATTTATTCTTGGGCAATGGCCCTTCTGATTAAGCAAAGCATGATCCCACATTTCCAAAGAGCTTCATTTCTCAGCATGACAACTGTTCACAGGTTGCCCCGGCCGGGGCTGGTGCAGGTGGGGAGGCGTGGATAGAGTCGCACCTCTGCAGATTCGGAGACTTCCTTGAAAGAAACCTCTTTTGCAACCACTGGGTTGGGCTGTTCCTTGATAAAACATTGCTTATTCTTATTCTTGTTTCTATGTGACCTTCAAGCCTTAGGTCACAGGCCTTAGAGGGGACCCTGCAGGCGTCAGCAAGCCCGTGAGAGCCTGTCAGCACAGATGGGAGAGGAAAGATGGCATGAAATGGTTTGGGCCTGCCAACCTGGTCTGTTAGTGGGTTACACATGGCATTTCCAACACAGAATAAGCCAGTTTGGGAAATTCCTTGCTTTGTAACTTTAGGTTCAGGTGTCGAGTGTGTGTGTGTGTGTGTGTGTGTGTGTGTGTGTGTGTGTGTGTGTGTAATAGAAAAATCTCAGGTGTAGTTTCTCAGGTACTGTTCACCTTTGTCGCCCCAGTGCTGGGATTACAAGGCCATGACACCACACCCAGCTTTAAGAAACTGTATTTATTTATTTACTTCTGACCCAGGTTCTGGGAACAAAGTTCAGGTCCCTGTGTATGTAAGGCAAACACTTCATCGGTTGTGCCACCTCCCAACTTCATAGGTTCATATACTTGGTGTAGGCATGGATGTTTGTATGTGTGTGGGGTGTGCATGTGTGTATATGTGTGTGCAGGTGCCATGGAAGCCAGAGGACACTGAGTGGCATCCTTAATAACTCTCCACCTTATTCCCTTGAGACAGAGTCTGCCACTGACCCTGTCACCAAGCCCCAGCCACCTCCCATTCCCCAGCACTAGGGTTACAGATGCCCAGGGCCATGTGTGGCTTTTTACCTGGTTACTTGGTTTTGAACCCAGATCCTCATGCTTATGCAGAAAGTACTCTTGTCTACTGAGTCATTGCCCCAGCTCCCAGGTTTAGATATATTTTAAGGGCAATTAGGGGACACTATGTTTTAGGGGGTGGGGTCTAAGGTTTTTTTTTTTAAGGGAGCTTATTTTTCTACTTAGAACCATGTGTTTGAAAGACCCTTCCTATTTTCCAGGGAAGAAAATAAGAACATGAAAGATGAGACACAGAACTGAGTTAGAGGAAATTGCCCCTTCTCTGTTGGCCAGAGATATGACTGAACTGGCTCTTGCCAGGATTAATTTTGAGTTATACCTGGTGATAAGGAGCAGAGTGAGTTGAGGAAGAAGGACCAGAACCAGAGGGGGCAACTGCTAGCTCCTGTGAAGGGAACTGGGCCTGTGAGGCCAGCTGTGGTAGATCCTTTTCACATTGATGAAGGATTTGTCAAAACCAACTTAAAGGTGGAAGAGCTGATTTCGGCTCACAGTTTGAGGGACAGTCTATCTTGCTGGGGAAGCCATGGCAGCAGGGATGTGAGGCAGCTGGTCACAGTGCTTCTACAGTCAGGAAGCAGAGAGGCGAATGCTGATGGATTTATTAGGCTGGTTTATAGACTGTGGTCTGAGTGGCCCAACAATGGCAGAGAATCCAGGAGTTGTTCAGTCCATGCAGCTGGATATCTCAGTAGTCTCAGTCTGGCATTGGAGTCCTAGAGGATCCCTGGAGAGCTGCTGGTCTTCAGTCTGCATTGGATTCCCAGTTCTAACACAGGTGAAGGACAGCTTCAGCAGCAGGGTAGATGAACTTGCCAGCAAGAATGAGGACAAGCAGGCAGAAAGCTTCCATCTCCCATGTCCTTTTGTGTGGACGGCCTCTAGATGATGTGGCTCAGATTTAAGGTGTGGCTTTCCACTGCAAATAATTTGATTAAGAAATCCCTCAAAGGAGTGTCCAGCCGCTTGGGCTTTAGTTGGTTCCAAATGTAGTTAAGTTGACAACTAAGATTAGTTCTTACAACTCTCTCCTTTTTATCCAGTCTGGGAACTACAGTCCATGGAATGATGTCAGCCAGTGGAATGTCTTCCCACCTTAGTTAACAAGTCTAAAGACTCCCTCACAGACATGCTCAGAGGTTTGTCTCCTAGGTGATCCTAGATTATGTCAAGTTGATGGTTCCTATTACTCAACGAAGCAGCCACCGATAATATTCTGTGTAAACTCTGTGTGTTGTTTCAGTCTGTCAATTTGGTTTGAATTCTCCATCCCAGGCTGGTTTCAGTAGATGAAGGCACTCTTCCCCCACCTGGGGAGGAGACAGTGTGGGTAGGAAGCTGACTTTGAGCCTGCAAAAGGCAGTGTGGAGAAAAGGAAGCAGCATCCCGCAGCCTGCCAGTGCAGGGGACAAACATGACCCCGGGGATCAGTGCCACCAGGAATAGAGTGAGCTGGTGGGGGCAGGGTCTCAGCTTCCTAAGGGGAGGTGTGGCTCCCTGAATCTGCACAGCCTGGAGTGAAGAGCAACTGTGTCTAGCACAGACTGTGCTAGTGTCTTTATCAACTTCTCAGTTCAGAAATACAGATAAATGAATGACAATGCCTATCTCCTAGGATTCTCCCCCAAAAAATGATCCACAGAAATAACCTAATACATAGAGGCTGTTAATGTCATCCTTGCTAACCCCAGAAATGCTGGGAAAGGGGGTTTAGAGCATTAACAAAGACCCCCTACAAATGTTTGTCAGAATCACCCCAGGTATAGGAAGAGAAGCATTCTTTGTACCTCAGGACTCTGAGTGGAGAGATCCCACTGAAGTGGCCAGCCTGGCCCTTCCCTACAAACTATGGAATCTTACAGTAGCATCTCTCAGCTCCAAGTCTCACTTCCCAGAGTTGACTCTGTTAGGGTCCACAGATCACCCCACAAAACAACCACCACTCACGTATGCAAAAGCAAGAGCATTTATTTCTCAAGAGAAGAATTCCTGCATGCAGGGGTCAGCCACACAACAAAATGGTGATGACCCCCAGGGAAGCTCGAAGGCTCCTTTTATAGACAGCCAGGCGGGGATTAGGTCATCCTAAACATGCTGGCCAAGGGAGCAGCAGCCACACTAATATGTTTCTGATTGGCTGGGGCTGTATGTGCTGAATCATGCCTGGTACACAGTATCTCCCTCACCTGCCTTATCAGAAACCAAAACTGAAACAGAAGCTGTGACCCAAACAGAAACTGAAACTTCACTGAAACTCAGGCCTAGTAGAGGTTGGAGAAGCCCACCATGGTGCTACTGTGGCCTCTCAATTCAAGCAAGAGGACTGACATAGAAAACTACTGGAAACTGGTGCGGTGGGCTGAGCCCACACTGCCCTCACCCATTCTCTTCCAAGTTGACTCTGGTGGGAGCATCTTCAGAAGTCCCTCACAGTATGCCCTGAGCCTCCCTCTAGCTCCTTCCTTGGGCACACTCCTGTACCTCTAGCTCCTTCCTTGGGCACACTCCTGTACCTCTAGCTCCTTCCTTGGGCACACTCCTGTACCTCTAGCACTTTCTTTGGGCACACAGCTTTGGAAATGGAGCCCTCATGCTGTCCCCAGATGTGGGTACTCCTCAGCCACTGTGCCTTTCTTTGTGTGGTTGCTGCCTTTTAGAAGTTTCCCTATACCTGCCCCCCACAGTCGACAGCATTAAGGCCAAAGAGTCTGTTGCTCCATGTCACTTGCCTCCTGGCCCCCCACTGGAACATCTGTTGTGCAGGGGGTCATGGCTGCTTCCCTTATTTATTCCTGCTTCCGGTTCAGTGTTTATCCTTCCACACAGCAAACATTTTTTAAGCCTGTGCTAAGTAAATCTGTGAGATGTTGAACAAGCTCAGTACAGAGAAGTTAAAACACAAAACACATTTATTTATTCATTCACTGGATCTGATTCCTCTAACCACGTGAAGCATTGATTGAGCACCTACTGTCTGGGAAGATGTGTTCTACTGTCTAGACACCTTTCATCACACTGGAGGCCCAGGGCCCAGGCCGTGCCCAGGCGCTTGCATATTCTAATGTGGAGGACAGGAGGCAAGCCAGCAGGCAGGATGTTCTCAGTTGGCGAGGCAGGAAGGGTGGGGATGGGGGGTGAGCCATTGCTGCTCCACCAGACATTTTAAGGGTTTGTTTTCAGACAAGAATTTTAAGAAAAGATGTTGAAAATGGTAGATAAAACTACAAGACAAAAAGGAAGAAAAACAACACAGACGTGTTTTAGAATCAGGTAACAGTGTTTCTAGCCCTGAATTTGATCTCTGAATGATAACAGAAGAAACACAGTCACTAACTTATTTAATCTCCCATAAATGACTCAACCATTTGTCTTTATCTCTCACAGTTTTTATTGATCTGTGGAGAGCTAATTTTACACGCAGAGTATAAATGTGTTGCTCTTGTGCTTGGCACCCCCGCCCCATTTCATTTCCCTTTGATCTGTGTTCATGACCCATATGCTGCCTTCAGTGTTCGTCCCCATGTAGTCTGATCATTTCTTTTGCACGTGTAGATTGTTAGATACACACAAAATTATACATCAGAGTTTCTTTTTTCTCTGGTTGTTTTGTATTTGTTTGGTTTGGTTTAGTTTTGATTTTTGAGACAGGGTTTCTGTGTATAGTTTTGGTGCCTGTCCTGGATCTCTCTCTGGATCTGCCTGGCTCTGCCTCCTGAGTGCTGAGATTAAAGGCGTGTGCCACTGCCTCCTGGCTTCTCTGTTGTTGTTGTTGTTTTATAAGAAAATAAAGAGAGAATACTGTTTAACCCTTTTTATACTATGATCAATAAAACTGTATGTAAATTCCTCCAGAGCAAAAAATTATTCCTAGTTCCACCAAAACAAAATAAATTAAAATTAAAATAAATTAAAATTAAAATAGTTGCATAATATTCCAGGACATGTCTGAGCCATCTTTTCTCAGCTATTCTCCTAATTGTATCAACTAATTTTGTGTCTATTATTATTGCCAAAATAGCAATGTTGCAAATGCCATTAAATATATACACTTATAAATAAGTTCTGTGGCTGGGGCCCCAACAGCCTAGTGCTCAGAGGACATGCACACATCTGTCCCACTTACATATTATAGGTGCCTAGAGGTTGTTTTTCAGATATTTCTTGCCATGTGTGGTTCTTCTTTTGAAAACTATCCTCTCCCATATTTTATCATTTAAAATGTGCTATTCAGAGTTTTGTCCACTTATCTGTGTTTCTTACATATTGTAGATACTAATCCATTGCATTGCAGTCAAATGCTTTGCAAACAGTTTCTGTGAGGGGTCTCCTCAGCTGCGTAGGACTCCCTTGCATTAATGAAATCTCATTCGTTGGCTTTGACCTTCCTTGCTGGTGTCTTGGAGGTCTTATCCCCAAATGGTTGCCTTCGCTGATGTATTGGATGCCCCCCTTTTTTAAAAAAATAATAAATATTAATTAAACCATCATTCACAATGTACAGAAGAAGACACAGATGTGACTTGTAGATAGTCATAGTTGCATCTACAGAGAAGGGAGACAGGGCATAAATCAAATTTCATATTTGGCATTTTAATTGGAACTACAGTAAATATGACAATGTCAGTATTTGTTCTGGAAATTCACATAAAGATTTTAATTATATTTTTCTTGACTAGTATTCTTTTTTTCCCTTTTATTTTATTTTACAATACCATTCAGTTCTACATATCAGCCACGGATTCCCTTGTTCTCCCCCCTCGTGCCCCCCTCCCCTTTCCCCCAGCCCACTCCCCATTCCCACCTCCTCCAGGGCAAGGCCTCCCCCGAGGACTGAGATTGACCTGGTAGACTCAGTCCAGGCAGGTCCAGTCCCCTCCTCCCAGATTGAGCCAAGCGTCCCTGCATAAGCCCCAGGCTTCAAACAGCCAACTCATGCAATGAGCACAGGACCCGGTACCACTGCCTAGATGCCTCCCAAACAGATCAAGCCAATCGACTGTCTCACCTATTCAGAGGGCCTGATCCAGCTGGGGGCCCCTCAGCCTTTGGTTCATAGTTCATGGGTTTCCAATCGTTTGGCCACTTGTCCCTGTGCTCTATCCAGCCCTGATTTCAACAATTCTCGCTCACACAAACCCTCTTCTTTCTTGCCAACCACACTCCCCAAGCTCCACCTGGGGCCTAGCCGTGGATCTCTGCATCCAGATTCCTCAGTCCTTGGATGGGGTTTCTGGCATGACTATGAGGGTGCTTGGCCATCCCATCACCAGAGTAGGTCAGTTCCGGCTGTCTCTCAACCATTGCCAGCAGTCTCCCCCAAGATCCAGCTATACCTACTTGGGCATATACACCCAAGAAATGCTCAATCATACCACAAGAGCACTTGCTCAGCTATGTTCATAGCAGCATTGTTTGTAATAGCCAAAACCTGGAAACAACCTAGATGCCCTTCAACTGAAGAATGGATAAATAAATTGTGGCACATATACACAATGGAATACTACTCAGCAGAGTAAAACAATGACATCATGAGGTTTGCAGGCAAATGAATGAATCTAGAAAAAAATCATCCTGAGTGAGGTAACCCAGACTCAGAAAGACAAATATGGTATGTACTCACTCATAGGAAGATGCTAGATGTGGAACAAGGATGACTGGACTGCTGTTCACATCACCAGGGAGGCTACCTGGAAAACAGGACCCCCAAGAAAGACACAAGAATTACCCAATGACGGAGAAATGGCTGAGATCTACATGAACAACCTGGACATGAGTGGGAGTAATGAAGGGCGAGGGTCGAGGGAAAGAGAGCCTGTGGGAGCGGGAGATCCTGGCTGGATCAAGAGCAGAGAGGGAGAATGGGGAATGGGAGGCCATGGTAAATGAAGACCACATGAGAAAAGGAGGAAACAGGGTGCTAGAGAGCCCCCTTTTTTTCTTAAAGTAATTTCACAGTTCTGATGTCTTAAATTTGAGTATTTGATCCACTTTGAGTTGCCTTGGGTCGAGTCCACATCTGCATAGGTTATCCAGTTTTCTCAGTCCTCTGCTCTGCTCTCTCTGTGTGCAGATGTGAGCAAGCTCCCACAGCTACAGCAGTGAGTGCTACTGCCACCACACCACCATGACACGAGGGACTGTCCTTCAGACTGCAAGCTAAGCAGGCTCTTCCTCCCTGGAGCTGCTCTTGTCTGTGTTTGGTTACAGAAACCAAAGGTAGCTGGTCCAGGGTCTACACCTGGAAGTGGAGTCACTGTGCTACCCAGCAACTGTGTTTAAGTTGCCAAGTGACTGTTAACCTGTTTTCCAAAGTGGCTGTCCATGGGACCCTCTTCTCAGTAGTAAGTGGGGATTCTCGTCTCTCCATGTCTTTATTGACACTTGTTATTGAAGGGCCTCATTACATCAACGGACAATTCCACAGACATTAAAAGAGTTTTCTAAACAGTTAAAATAAAAGGAGCTTTCTGGATGTGCCTCAGTAGTAGAGGGCTTGCCTGGCACCAAGCCCTGACTTCCAAGATCTCCAGTACTAAAAAAGGAATTTGCTTAAATGGGGCACCAGTCACCCAAATATTAGTTTGTAATAGGCAGATGTTAAAACTACAGATAGAGTTTGAATCTCAATTAAATGAGAACTACCCCTGAAATGTGTCAAGTGTTCACGTGACTAGATGAATTGCAGCCCTCCTGCACTCTTCTTTGTCTTTCTGAATGTGCATCTTCTCACCACGATGATGTGTGTCCTGAAAGAGGCAGCACAGTCAGACAGGCCCAAGCTGTCTTACAAGCAAGTCATTTCCTTAAAACAGGAGCCCATGGAAGATGTGTCCTCCATACCAGCACAACTTCACCCTTTGGAAGGTCAAAGACCACGTCTTTTCCTATCCACTCCCACATACCACTCATCACTCTACCACCAGATGTGTATGGGCTCCGCCCACACACCAAGCAGTTCTCTAAGGGCGGAGAGTCCTGTAGTCGAATTGAATTTTGCGACTGTCTATCTAGAGTTAGCGTCAGATCCCACAGCTTGAGGGCCCAGTCCTACAGATGTCCCCATCTTCTATGGATCTTAATGAATTTGTGAGAACACCTTGCAGAGCTGGGGAAAACACTCTATAGTTGCCCATTCATTTTAGAGGGTACCACAGAGGATAGTTGGGAAGGAAGGGGTGCAGAGTCTCTGGCCCCTGAGTGTACCTCCTTCCAGGAACCGCCCCCCCCCATTCAGCTATCCAGAATTCCCCCATCCCTGTCTTATCTTTTTTTTTAATGGAGCCTTTAGTATACAGACACCTCCAGGGACATCGTTGGCAGTAGGTGATCAACTCAATCAATCCCTAGTCTGTCTGCTGCCTGCCTGTCTCTCTTCTTCCTAAATTGGGGCCTTGAGCTAAAAGTCCAAACTTTCTCATCTTATTGGTCCTCCTGGTAAGCACACCCATCCTGAAAAGGACCCTGGTTACTACTCATCCATTATGTACACAGAGGACACTCTTGTTACTCAGGCCTTCCAAGGGGTTCAGGAGCCTGTGGGTCAGAAAACAGTCAGATCTTATGATGCCACACCTGCCCCGGGAAGGGATTTATCCTGAGCTAGCCCACTGGGTTTGGATGAAAGCAGTGGGTGCCAAGATGAACCACCCAGAAAAGCACCTGGGGAAGGGAAGAACATGAACTCAGGGAATCCAGTGAGCCACTGGAGCCTCCTCAGTGTGGCCCAGAGCAACTGCAGCTTGACAGCGCACCAGGTAGGGACGTGGTGGGGGACACGTGTGGTAGCAGACACCACTAGCAGCATAAAGCCCTAGAGTGATGAGCAGCCAGTGGCAGGATGGATTTGTAGGAATGTCGGCATGCCTGAGACCTGGGGTTGGAGCTGCAAAGGGCAGGACTTGATCTAGCATGATTACTCTTCTTTCACTACTTCATTATTATTTTTTAATCTGTCACTTTCTAAGTTCTATTTTTTCTAAATACTAGAATATTCTTTTGTAAGATCACTGATGTAGTTTTCAGTTCATTTTAATTTTGAAACACTTACTAATGCCTGGTGGTTTCTGAATGAAGAGGCACCCAAAGTGTTGTGCAAAGCCGAGCTTATCATTCTAAATGCGTCCACTGAGGCTGTGTCTGTAGTTCTGTCGGTCCGGTGCTTGTCTAGCATGGCCAAGGCCCTAGGTTCCATCCTCAACACTGCTGGGGTGGTGCAGTGGTACATGTAACCTGTAACCACAGCAGAGGCTGAGACAGGAAGATCACAAGTTTAAAGCCAGCCTGGGCTATGAGGTGAGGCTAACTCAAAAAATTTTTTTAAAGGTTTTTTTTTTAAAAAAAAAAATATTATTATTATATATAATATATATATATATATACTCTATCATTAATGGTGTTTTGCTTTTGCAAAAACACCATTAAAAGGGCTAAGGCTCTTCCACCAAGCCTGACAACCTACACTTCATCCCTAATACCCATATGATGGAATGTGAGAACTAACTCCTACAAGTTGTCCTCTGACCTCCAGATAAATATATAAATGCAATTTTAAGACTTCAAACGAAAATGCTTAAAAAGTCATAATGTGGGAGAAAGCTGTTTGAATACATATGTAGGACAAATGACTCATTTCCATACTGCAAAAGAAAAAATCAATAAATTATAATGCTTTTTTATTAATCATCTAGCCCCCAAACATTAAAAAAGGAATTCTTGTAGTGTATTTTCAGTAATAAACAGAGATATTGTTTCAGCAGGACCAATGACAAAGACATACTGCTGGCAACAGAAACAGGCATGGGGCCTTCAAGCTCTGTTGGGAATGTGAACGGGTACAATTTTTCTGAAGGGCTATTTTGGCACAAATTATTTTCCTAAGAAAGTACATGTCCAGGAATTTGTTCAAAAACTGATTGTTAGCTATAGAATGTTTTAAGAGCTTGTATACTGCTTAAATGGCTCCAGCAGGGAATAGGAATGATGAGACACAATACAATAAAATTACATGCAGCCAATAAAATATTGTTATAGAAATATAAAGATTAATATCACAATGTATAAAATGAAAGAGGGGATGAATGAAGCCTACATATGTATTTCTTTAAAACACATATACCTATGTAAAGTGAGCTCTAAAATTCAACAATTGTGATCTTAATTGTTGGGTTTGTGTGTGTGTGTGTGTGTGTGTGTGTGTAGGTCTTTATATTTATATATATATATATCTTTATATTTCCTTCTTAATTAATCATATAATGTCTTAGTCAGTTTTGTGCTTCTAGAGCAGAGTATTTTAATTTCTTACAGGCTTGCAGCTGGGAAACCTGAGCAAGGCAGGGCATGTGTTATCTGGTGCGAGTTGACTTGCTGGGTCCTTAGATGGCAGAAAACAGGAGAGATAGGACCAACTTCCACCACAAAGCCCTTTTATAAGGTGTCTGACTTCACGTTCGCCTGGACTGAGCACTTCTCATCAAAGACTCTCACTCTTAGTACTGTCCAAGGCACACCTGAATTTTGCAGGAAATATAGTCAAACTGTAGCACCCAGTAACCCCACTGAAAAAAAAAGTTCATGTTTCCTAGGGGATGGTCTGTATTTCCTAGGGAATGGTCCATGTTTCCTAGGGAGTGGTCTGTATTTCCTAGGGGATGGTCCATGTGTCCTGGGGATATGGTTCATGTTTCTTGGATAATGGTCCACGTGTGAGAGGTGATGGTTCATATCCTAGGGGCTTTAATTGTATTTTTATTTCCTAGAAAAGTTTGTCATTAGTCTTTTTTTCCGGCCCCTCTCCTTGGCTTATGCAGTTGCTGATTCTCCATCTGGTCAACTATTCCACTTTTCCATACTCCCCCACCTTTGAAGGACATAGAACTCTTCCGGCTTTTTTCTAAGTATAGCTCCTGAATTTTTTCTTCTCAACATGCTTGCATAAAAATCCTAGGTTTTAGATACTCTGGTGTAGGCTTAACAAGACACCCTGAATTCAAGATAGGGAGACCTGATGAGCACCATGGACTGCTAGAGGTTGGAAGTCAGGATCTGTAGGTCCTGGCAGTTCTTTATTTCATATCACCTGTGTGCTAAGCGGTGCCTGACACAGGAATTGGCTGTTTTCTTTCCTCTCTCCCAATTACTCCCTGCAATCTTTTCCCATTCTCCGCTCCTGTGCTGTGCTTCAGTAGATGCTCTTTTCTCTTTTCTGGCGCATCTTACCTATTTCCTAACTTGCTCCCTGTGCTTCCCCTTTCCACTCACATGTTACTCTCTCCCTATGCTGAGACCTTCAGGTCTTTGCTCAAAGCTTGTCTTGAGGACATTAGATGGACCATTACTTCTTTTTTCCAGGTAACTTTTTCTCACTCTTCTCTTCCACATGAAGGAATTTCCAGGTCTTAGACATGAAATGTTTTCTGGATCAGAGTGTTTTGGTCAAAAAAAAAAAAAAAAATTGGAGGTATAAATTAAACTGGCCAGTCAAAGCCTCTCCATTGTTGGCCCCTATCCTATTAGGCTAGAAGAAGCACCTGCAACCCTATTCTCTACTGTGTATGAAGCTGGCTTGAGAAGCAAGCTCACACAGAGACGAGATGTGTGGAAGAAGCATCTTCTGCGAAGTATTTATAGTTCCCCTGGCCGAGAAGCGCCTTCCATTTACCTGGTTCTTGATTGTTTCATCTGCATAAATGAGATTTGGACTAGACTGGTCCCGAATTCCTCAAAACTCTTAGATACTGTGGTTTTATGATTCTAAATTCTACATCCCTGGACAGACTTCTGGTCCTGTGTCTGCTCAGAATTATGGCTGGCAATACATCACATCTTTATCTCAAAGGCAGCAACTCTGAAGCTTTTCTCTCTTCTCTGCACAGCTCTTTTTGTTTATTCCAGTAGGACCAGGTCTCCTTCCAGATATCAAGATTCAATATTTCAAAGAACTTTTAGCTGGTTACATGTTTTGTAATATATAATCTGTCACTTAAGGTCATATTAAGATGCTTGGACTTGACCCCATGAGGTAAAGGTGAGTCATGAAAGTTACCAGCTTTTAGATAGTCTTAGTTGATTTAAGAAGATTATTCTAGTATCCATGTACAAAACAGGAAGCCTGTACACAATAGGCAACCAATTATCACCTATTATCATGAATTTCTTCCTTGGGAAATTTTTCCTGTTATCTTGGTTTGGGTTTTTGTTATGGTTATGTTACATGTAGATCTGTCTATCTTCTTTTCTGCCTATACTTCTCATATGTATCTGTACTGATCTTTGAATCTTTACACATTGCACAATCATTCCTATATAGGTGTCTATGTCTGTCTATATCTAACACCTATATTATCAATGCCTAGATCCATCCCTATTACATTTCTAGTCTTGGTTCCTGCCTTATCTATCTATCTATCTATCTATCTATCTATCTATCTATCTATCTATCTATCTATCCTGAAAATTCCCCCAAGCATCTCTCAGGCATCTCAAACTCATTGTTCTATTAGCATCTGCTCCCCTTATGTGTTACATGTCTTGAGTAGACTCATCATTGTGTATTTGACTTTCAAATCTATGGCCATTGGATGTAATACTTACTCTTCAGTTCTAACCAATTTCTCTAATCTCTCTAAATCTACCTTAGAAATGGTTCTCAAATCTTCCCTACTTTATTAGAACAGCCTCCTCAAATCAGAGTTCAGGGGTCTTATGTTGTGGAATATTAGTTGAAGATGTGTTACATTTGTTTATGCTGTGGAATATTTGTTTAATGATGCAAAGATGCATTGCATTATTTTATGTTGCATTTATTTAACTCTGTGAAGCTGTGTTACTTTGCCTGTCTAAAACACATGATGGGCTAATAAAGAACTGCATGGCCAATAGCTATGCAGGAGAAAGGATAAGTGGGGCTGGTAGGCAGAGAGAATAAAGAGAAGGAGAAATCTGGGAGGAGGATCAAGAAACGAGAAAAGGAGGAGAGGAGGACACTGGGGGTCAGCCACACAGCCATACAGCTTGACACAGAATAAGAAGGAAAGGAAAAGTATACAGAAACAGAAAAAGGTAAAAGCCCAGAATCAAAAGGTAGATGGGGTAATTTAAGTTTAAAAATCTGACTGAAAATAAGCCAAGATAAGGCCAGATATTCATAAGAAAGAATAAGTCTCTGTGTGATTATTTGGGAGCTGGGCAGTAGGCTCCCAAAAAGTAAAGAGTAAAACAAAAACAAAAGCAAAAACAAAAACAAAAAAACCCCTACAGTCTTAGCTCTTTTATGTTTCTGTAACAAAATACCTGAGACCAGATAATTTATCAAGAATAGATATTTTTGAGGGTATGCTTTTGGAGTTTAAAAAAGTTAAGGAGCAAGGCCCCACCAACAATTTTACTGGTGGGGCTTAATTCTGTATGTAACCTAGTGGTTGGCTTCACATTAAAGAGGCAGTATAAGCAAGCCAGAGAGAGCTTGCTTTTGCAAAAAACAAACAAACAAACAAAAAAAACATTCCAGTTTGGTCATGAATGGGACATCTGAGCCCCCAAAAGGCTCAGGTGCTGTGTGATATTTTGTTTGTGTTCTGACAAATAAAGTTTGCTTGGAGTTAGAGGGCAGAGCTAGCTACTAGTTAACTGCAGAGGTCTGGAGGTCTGTACAGAGAGGAACAGAAAGTGATAAGGTAGGGCAGAGACAGGATCTTGGTCCTTTTGGACTGGAGGAATGCAAGAGGAAGGAAGCAACTGTGGCTGCTCTCCTACTTCTCTGATCTTTCAGGTTTTACCTCAATATCTGACTCCTGGTTTTTATTGATGAGATTCATTAGATTTACCCTTCATCTGGAGCCTCACATTAGGCACCATATGTAATTAGACATTTCTTGTCCCGACTGCCTGTTCCCAAATACCCAGCAGCCACTTCCCAAATTACCACACAGAGGCTTATATTAATTATAAATGATTGGCCAGTAGCTCAGGCTTATTACTAACAAGCTCTTACACTTAAATTAACCCTTAATTCTTATCTATGTTTAGTCACATGGCTTGGTACCTTTTCTCAGTACCTCAGTATGGCATTCTTATTTTGCTTCTCTGCATTTGCTGGCAACTCTCTGACTCCACTCTTCTCCTTCCCATCATCCTTAGTTTTGTTGCCCTGCCTACACTTCCTGCCTAGCTACTGGCCAATCTGTGTTTCATTAAACCAATCTGAGTGACAAATATTTACAATGTACAAGAGGATTATTCCACAACACACAGGGGCCATCATGGAAAAGGGGAAAGATTTTAAGATCCAGAGGTCAGGAAAGACCAGGTGAAACAGTGTCTTCTAGATACAAAAGGATCACTGCACTGATGAACTCAGCAGCTGTGGTTGCCTGCACAAGACCTGTAAAAGATCCAGCCAGTCAACACTCTAGCACAGACTGGGAAGGGGTTCATGAACCTCCACTCTTAACTAAGGAATTATAAACAACTGATGGCTTCTGGGATAGGGAGAGTCTATTTTCTTTGGTGTGGCTCTTTATAGATCGACCACACTCTAGTGGATGACCTCATACCCAGGAGTATATGGGCAACAAAAATCGTACTGTTTTTAAATTGTATTTTTTAAAGAACACAAAGTTGGGGGATAGGGATGTTGGGGTGAATCTTGAAGGAGTTAGGGAAGGAGTAGGAGTAGGGAGTGCATATGATCAAAATACATTGAATGAAATTCTTAAAGTACGAAAAGATTAAAAAATAAAACCACCCACTCCATAATCCATTAATCTGTGTATCAATCTCCTCACAAGTGCCTGATATAATTACCCTCAAAGTTTTATATCCAAACACTGTTGACCTATAAATTTAGGGTTAAGTTTCAAGCACATTACACTTAGTGGACATATTAAAATGATAGCATCATTCTATTATTATCTCTCACTGAACAAGCACAATGACTCCTTGTCAGAAGTCTCAGCATGTCCTACCTGCTGTGAATGTGGATGCTAGAATATTCTTTTCAGGACATCATATCAACCAAGGCTATCTATTGATTGGAAACTTCCAGGGCTCACCCTTTACCTCATGAGGTCAGGTTCAAGTATCTTTTTCCTTTAAGATTTATTTATTCTTATTTTTAAGTATGTATTCTTTCTTTTTATGTGTATGGCTGTTTGCATGCATGTGTGTATATGCACTCTGTATGGTCAAGCTGTCTCAGGAGACCAGAAGAAGACACTGGACTCCCTGGAACTAGAGTTCCAGATGATTGTGAACTTCTGTGTAGGTGCTTGGAACCCAAATTGGAATCTTTACAAGAGCAGACATTGCTAGCAACCCCTAAGCCATCTCTCCTGTCCCAAGTCCAAGTGCTTTACCCTGGCCCAAAGTGCTTGAAAATGGCAGGAGGAAGCCTTCCCAACAGGTACGGGAAAGTGCTGAACTATTCAAAACAGGTTTCACCCAAAGCTTTCAAGGCAGCTGGCGAATGAGAACTGGTACAATATAATCCAAACAAGGATGGAGAGTTGGGTATCTAAAGACAGCCCAATTTCACAATGAACTCAGACTTGGGGTTGTGTAAAAAAAAAATTCACTTAAAAGATCACTCTCTGTTAAGAGGATGAAGTTCCTTTTCACTTTCTACTATCTTTTTCCTACCAGGATGAAGATGCTCACGGTCAAATGTTGGTCCCCACTACTAGGATGCTGTCTCTGGTTGGTTACTTGCTTTGATTAGGTTGGTACAGTGGGTCATTCTACATCACTGCTGCTTGGGACCCTAGCACACCACCTACCTTCTTCTCTCCAGCCTACAATGCCCGGGATTGAGCTTCCTTGCTTGGTAAGAGGGCTGATATCCAAGATGGACCTCAGTTAGAAGGGAAATGCTCACCCGACCTGGGAGACCTGGCTCAGTTCTACACCAGGATTGGGGACACAATGCCACCTGGAAACAATACTCTCCCTTGCCCCATTTTATCTTCTGGGATTATATTATTCTTTGGGGCACCAAAAGTGGGATTTGGAAGCCCACACCTGGGGTGTTTATGTCTCTATAAACAGCCATCAGTGCTCCCTTTTGATGAATGCCAGCCCCTCCCTCTGAAAACGTTTACCACACCAAGCCAGAAGAAGGAGGAGAAGCGAGAACATGTTTCCTGGCAGATGGTGCCTGAGAACAGATGACAGGGAGGAGACAGGTCAGGCAGCTCCCACTGAAAGGAAAATTTGGCTTTTCCTGTTCAAGTCAGAGCTTCTCATCCTGAGAAAATTAGGAAGACTGTGAGTGTGAAAATAGGATGGGGTGGTAAGAGAGCAATTTATTACTTTCAAGAAAAAAGTTTAAAAGGCCTTTTTTTTTTTTCCTCTCCAACTTCAAAGTAACAGTATAAAACTGAACTGTAGAAAGAAACAAAGTCATTAGCAGTCCTGGGAGATGAATCTCTCCAGATAGCCTGTTCCTTCCACTATGTACACAGTTTTCAACTATTTCTTTTATAAACTGTGATCTTCCTATAGACAAAAACTTATGTCCCATCTTTTGCATCAGTATTGCAGAAAAACCACACATTTATGTTTTATTGTGCAGCTCTTGTACGTCTTTGTTAATTTAGAGCAAATTCCCATTAGGTGCCTGCACTGCCTTGGGCCCCAGCTCCTTCCTCGAGGTCCTAACAACCAAGAGAGGCACACTGACAAGTAAGCCTCTAATTCCCCAAGAGAGAGACAAGGAGGATGCCAGGGAAGCATGGAGGAAGGTGGGCATGTGTGTTGGCAGGTGTCATAGAAGCTCCTTGGAGGGGCATGGGCCTGAGTAAGTCCTGGACGGTAAGACTAGCAAGGAGAAGAAAATTAGGGATAGAGCCCCCCACACACACTCTGGAAGACTGCAGAAACAGAAAGATGAGCTAAGTTCTGGGGACTTCCTGGTTATTCTGGGACAGGGGCATCAAATGGGGGAGCAGGAGAGCAGATCAAGGCAGATGCAAGGTTCCCAGGGGCCCTGTCAGTGCATGGGCCTTGCAAAGACAGCACCTTCAAGGCCACAGAGTAGAAGTGTCTTAGGGAAGGAGTGAACGTGATCAGGGCTGGGTTTGAACACACTGCCTCGGCTCTGCTGCCACACACACCTCAAAGGGGTTAAGGCAGCCTTAGCAAGACGGGTTAGAGACCCTGGTGCAGTCCAGGTGGGAGAGAACCGGAGAATTCTTCTCTTCCTTCATCCCTGCTTCATCCAACAGACAAAGCTGCTGGATTTCTCTCCAGGCGTGGCTGACTGCGGGGTGGATGGATGACTTTCTTCTCATCCTCAGCTCCTCACTTTGGGGCCATTGTTTCCTTAGCTTGCTTCACAGATGTGTGATTTCATATTCTTATATGCACCCTATGGGGGGGGAGCTATGTGCATGTGTGGGCCTGTGCAGATATGAGCACGTGGTGTGGAGACAAGGGGGCCGTCTGCAGAATCATTCTTCAGGAACTATCCACTTTTCATGATGAGACAGCATCTCTCATCAGCCCGGATCGTGTTAAGAAGGCTAGACTGGCTGACCAGTGAGTTCAGAGATCTGTCCATCACTGCCTCCCCAGTGCTGGGATTACAAGTGTGCACCAGCACCACACCTGGATTTTAAAGATATATACATAGGTTCTGGGTTTTGAACTAGGATCCCATGCTCACAAGAGACAAGCACTGAACTGGACTATCTCCTCAAACCTGTTCTTTTAAAAGGTATTACTTACTTGTTCATTTATTTTCATGTCTATGTGTACATGTATGAGTTTAGGGGCATCACATGCATTCCGCCACCCTCAGAGGCCAGAAAAGGGGATTGAATCCCCTGGAGCTGGAGTTACGGGCAGTTGTGAACCACCCTGTGGGTACTGGGAACCAAACCCGGGTCCTCTGCAGGAGAAGTAAGTGCTATTGAACACTGAGCCATCTTTCCAGACCTAGTCTTTATTTCTTAGTACCACAGTGCCTCTGTTTCCTCGTTTAACCCTGACCCATGCAGCTTCCTTGGCCCTGGGCCACCCTGGGCCCTGGCCCATTACTCTGCAGGCCCTCGCTGTGTATGAGCAGCCATCTTTCTTATGTACTGATGTATACTGTTGCCATTGCATTGCCAAACTTCCAAGAGTAGACGCTTGGTCTGTTTGGCTCTTGAAAACAGTGGCTAACACATCAGTGTGTTCAGTCTGCTTAGTAAGTGAGTGAATACAAGGATAAATGGATAAACGGATGGGTTTTTCATAGATCCAAGGTGTGTGTGTGTGTGTGTGTGTGTGTGTGTGTGTGTGTGTGTGAGAGAGAGAGAGAGAGAGAGAGAGAGAGAGAGAGAGAGAGAGAGAGAGAGAGAGAGCAGATAAAGATTCTAGAACAGTGTGCCCAACCATTTGGCTTCTCTGGGCTATATAGAATGAAATTGTCTTCGGCCACACATTAAGCACAGGGGTGTCCAACCTGAGGCATCTGGGTTTAAGAGAATACATGTATTTATTTTGTGTGACATTGTGATATGATGCTGTCATTTGCAAAGTTCACCCTTGCCAACCACACAATGAAGTTACACACACACACACACATACACACACACACACACACACACACACAGTGAAACCATCTCAGAATGTTTAAGCGAGTTAATGGTCTTGTATTGGGTTATATTCATAGCTGCTCCGGGGTGTATGAATGTCATAATGTAGACACCTTTGTTAGAACCATTGAAGACGTGGAACTGGATGAAATCACCCAGGTAAGATTAGAGAATTGAAATAATGGAGCTCTGAATGGACGGTGACAGAGAGTGGGAAGGTGCAGTCTGAGGGTAGAAGCCAGTTCCAATCCCGTGAGCTGAGGAGGGTGACAGATGGCCTGCCATGGTGGCAAGGTCATCCGCTACTGGGTTGGGGGTCAGTAATGCCAGAGCCTTGGAGGGAGTTGTTGCAGGAGAGTAATGGGAATAGAGCCACGCCGCCGCAGGTTGAGAAAGTCATGATTGGGATGTGGTTTGCTCCTAAAGAGTCCATGTGCTGGAGACTTGGTCCCCAGAATGGAGTGTTAAGAAGGTGTAAGTCAGAAATGGTGGCCTGCTTCTGCCAGCCCAGCATTTGAGTAGCAGAGGCTGGAAGATTGCAAGTTTAATGCCAGCCTGGGTTACACAGCAAGACCTTGGAAAGGAAGAGTGTATGTTTCAGGGGAGGGCCTCAAGCAAGGTGATTAGGTGATGTGGCTCAGAAGGGATGGAGACTGTGTCCTGACTCGGGTCTTGAGAGAGCAAGTTGTCATCAAAAGTCCAAGCATGTGCTGGTCGAGCTGAGGAGATGGGTCAGCAGTTAAGAGCACTGGCTGCTCTTGCAGAGGACGGGGTTCACTTCCCAGCACCCATGTGGTGGCTCACAACTGTCTGTAACTCCAGTTCCAGGGGTTCCAACACCCTTTTCTGGCCTATATGGACACTACACTCATGTGGTGCACACAGGCAGAATACCCATACTCATGAAATGAATATAAATAAATATTTTAAAGTTTTTTTAACATCTAACTTAGGCTGAAGAAATGGCTCAGTTATAAAGCAGTTGCTGTATGTGAAGACCTGAGTTCAAATCCCTAGACCTACTTAAAGCCAGGTACAGAAGCAAGAAGTTGTAATTTGGTCTTCCTGTGGTGGGATAAGAGGTGGACACAGGAGAATCCTGGGAAGTTGACACACACAGTGGTAAAACCCAAAAAGAGAGACCCTGTTTCAAACAAGGTGGAAGGTGAGGATTGATACTTGAGGTTGTTCATGTCATACACATGTACACACACACACAGAGTCTAAGCCTGCCTCCTAATGGCTCTGGCTTCTGTCTTGACCACGTGATCCCTTGAGCGTGTACCCCCACCACGGTGATAACAAAGATGTCCTCACAGAGACTTACCACCTGGAGCTATCACACCTTGGACCTTTAGCCCGAAGGACTGTAAGCTAAATAAATCTCTTTCGTTTACAAGGTACTCAGTCCCAGGCATTTTGTTATAGAGACAAAATGTAGATTAATGCCAAGGAGAAAAATGAGGAGGAAGGAAAGGCAGCCAGTGTGTACACTTGCAAGAAGTGGCTGTGAATGGGAGAAGGGAGCCTGGCTGCAGCTGGAGCTGCTTAGTCCTAAATTGTCAGGCACCTGAGCACCATAAATGCCGATGGTTGTGGAAAATGGAGAGTGATGGAGTGAATAATGAGGCCAGGGTGCTAACTGCAAGAGCCATACCCCGGGAAGGCAGAAAGATTTGACCACAGCTCTCTGCGAGGCCGTCAGCTCTCTATGGAGACTCCACTCCCAGGGTTAGGAGGACTTGAAGCAGACAGCTCCCCCGTATCCACGGAAGGGGAGGGACTGAGGCTGCCTGGGGCCAGGCCAAGGGGTTTCGTTCATGGGGGGGCAAGTTTGGGGACGTGATTCCACCCTTCCTCCTCGTGGGGGTGGGGTGAGGCTTGGAAGCAAGGCCATTTGCTCAGAGGGCTGGGGAGCAAGCCATGACTGTGTTTGGCTTGGCCACACCCCTTTGGCACACTGAGTAACTGTTTAGAAGCTGTAAGAGTTCTGTACCAACTAGGATGCTGATGGGAGCCCCGAGGAGGCTGGAAAAGTGTTAATTCCCATCTGGAGTGTGGGGCCTAGACTCCTTTCTTTGTCTTAGGAAGAGCCCACTCCATAAGCTCCTCTGAGCCTCCTCCCACCCTTCCTCTGGGAGCAGCCCAGGGGCCTGATGCCCGCCCTTCCCTGCCTGGCTCCACTCCTAAGGAGGGTAGTATTTTCACAGGTGGGCTTTGCCTTAAGAAGCCCCTTTATAAGAAGACTCTGGCTTTTTAAACTGGGACCAATAAAAGAATTTGCCAAGAGGGTCTTTGAAGTAATGACCTCCCTAGTTACTGCCTTAAAACATATTTTTATGTCCTGGAGGAGAGATTATGCATTGAGGGGCCTGAGAACTGTGGGAGGCAAAAGACCCTGAGGGTGGCAGAGTCCTGGCTCCTATCCAGAGGCCCAGTGAGAGGCAACAGCTTGGGGAAATCACAGTCACAGAATTCTGTTTCTAAACCCAGTTCTTGGGCAAAGCGAGGCCTGTGTTGATTGGGTCTCCTTACTCTCCACAGATACAGGCCTGCCAGCTGCAGTGTGAGGTCCAGCAGTGAAATCACATGGGCCAGACCATTCCCAGGCCTGGTGAGAGCGTGTAGAGTGGAAGCAGAGGGTGGGGAGTGGGTGGGAGTGGAGTACAGAGGAGATGGAGGGAGAGAGGACCAGAGCTGGTTAGCCATGTGTTTCTTCCTTGTGCTTAAAAACTCTTCTCTAGGGGGATGGGGAGATAGCTCAGTCACTCGAATTCTTAGTGCACAAACATGAGGCTCTGAGTTCTAACCAAGCATTGATTTTTTTTTTTAAGTCCAAGTGTGGTGGCATGCACTTGTAATCCCAGGATGGGAAAACAGGGACAGACCGATTCCTGAGGCTCACTGGACAGTCAGCCTAGCCTAAATGACAAGCCCCAGGTCCCAGTGAGAGACCACAGTGGACAGCAACCACAGGATAACACCCAAGGTGAGCTCTGCACATCTGCACCTGCACACATGCAAATGGCCTCTTCTTTCATAATAATTCATTTGTCTTTCAAGTCTTAAAAATAAACTTTAAAAATTGCATTTATTTATTGTGTGATACAAGTGTATAGGTCAGAGGGGAACTTGCAGGAGTTAGTTCTCTCTTACCATGTGATTCCTGGGAATTGAACTTAGGTTGTCAGGCTTGACAGCAAGTGCCTTTACCCACTGAGCCATCTTGTCTGCTCCCAGCTCTTTACATCTTTATCTACCACCCATTCTATGTCAGGCTCACTGCAGAGGATTAAGGACTGAAGCAGTAGGTGGGCCCTGTCCACACAACACCTCGTTCTGAATGGAAAGAGAACTGAAGAAATTAAAATGCTCGTGTGAGTTGCAAACCAAAAGAGCTGTGGAGGAGGAGAAGACAATGGATGTTATGGGCTTCAGCAATGCTGGAAAGTTCTGCTCTGTGGAAGATGATTCTGGGTGAGAGACAAGCCTTAGACTTGGGGAAAATGTTTGCAAAAGACACATCTTTTAATCCATTGTGTTAGTTACTTTCCTGTTGCTGTGATAAAAATCCCACAGCCAAAAGCAACTGAAGGAAGACAGGGTTTACTTTAGTTCATGGTTCTCTGGAGGGAGTCCATTGTGCCTGGGAAGGCATGGTGCCAAGTGTGCATGGTCGCGGGAGCAGAAGCTGTGCAGTCACATCCTTATCCACACACAGGAAGTGTTGAGAGAGAGCAGGAAGTGAGGCGGGGCTATACACCCCTAGTGATGTTCTTTCTCTAGCCAGACTCTGCCTTTTCAAGGTTCAGGGACCTCCTTAGACGGGAACAACAAATGAGATCAAGGGTTCAAGTACATGAGCCTGGGGACACGTCTCATCTGAACCACTACACATGTAAATAACTGTTAAAACAACAAAACAAGTAACCCAGTGAAAAGGAGGCTAAAGACCTTCATTAGATCCTGGCTAAGGAAGACACAAATGGCATTGTGTGAATGAGCCCACATTCCCCACCACATGCCAGAGAGGAGATGCAAATTCCAACGACACAGTAGCACCTCACACCTGTAACACGCCTGAAATCCAGAACACAGGGAACACCAAGCGCCGATACAAGGTTCAAAGAAAGTGAACAATTGAATCATGAAGAGATGCTTGCGGGTTATAAAGGCTTAGTAAAACCAACCCCAAAAGGCCAGACACATTGACCCCAACTATAAGACATTCTGGAGAAGACAAAACTATGGAGACAGGGTAGATATCTGGATAGTTGCCTCAGTGGGAGTAGAGACGGCAGCTGGATGGGTCTGCCCGGAGGACAGGGGGTGGGCGGAGGACGCGGGTGGGCGGAGGATGGGGAGTGGGCAGAGGACGGGGGTGGGGGAGGTGGAGGATGGGTTGGGCTGTGGAAACACTGTGCACACTGCTTTGTCAGCATGGGCTTGTCTGTGTTTGTCTAAACCACAGAGCCCACACCACCAAGAGCAATGCTGGTCAGTTCTGCTGAGTCGCGGCAGTCCGTTGACTCTAACAAATGTCATACCCTGACAGGGGATGTCCGTAACTCTGAAGCTTTCCATGTGTTAGGCTACGGGCTAAGAGGGAAACTTCGATACCCTTTCCGTTTCATGTGACCATAAACCACTCTCACAAAGTCAAATCTAGGGTTGGAATGGTTAAGAGCCATGGCTGCTCTTGCACGGTGTATGGATTTGGTTCCCAGCATCCACCTGGTGGCTGACAACTGTAACTCCAGTTTTAGAGGATCCAGCACCTTATTCTGGCCTCCATGGGCGCTGCACACATGCGTTGCACAGACACACGTGCAGGCAAATATGCACTGATACACATAATAGAGATAAAGCTTAAAAAAAACAAAACAAAACAAAAGGAGAGTCAGGAGTGTGACACAAGCCCTGTCATTGGGATATTCCTTTAGAGTTGCAAACAGTTCCCCAGACATAGGCTACTCTGTGACATTCATAGTGTCTTCCCTTAGAGGGTGAGGAGACTGACATTCACAGAGGTTGAGTGACTGATGGAAAGTCATAAACCAGGAAGCAGAGAAGTGCATCCCAGACTTTAGTCCTGCAGGTCCCCCCCCCCCGGGGGGTAAAAGATGAGTGACGGCCCATAGAACCATCATGGAGGGCCTGCTGGGACAGGAGAAGGCTCAGAGAAAGAGAGGACAAAGGTAGGAATGCGAGTATCTGGCCATCAAAGGTGAGGCTTTCACAAGAAAGAAGTTAGATTCAGCAGGGTTAGAATGAGCTGGTGGACGGCTTTGAACACCAAGCTGAGCAGAAAATCCTCAGAAGGGTTTGGGGCTCAGACCTAACCCAGGTAAATACGAGGCAATCACCTAGTGCTGGGCCACAAGGAAGTATGGAGCCGGTTGAGAACCAAGAGGCAGGGCCAGCAGCTCTGAGGTTCCTACAGCTGATGTGTGATTGTGGGAGTGCCAGAGAGGTTGGGGGAGGAGGAGAAGACACCACATTGCTGAAAGAGCCTCCAGCCAGACTTGTTGAGTGTGGTGTGTGTATGTGTATGGTGGTATTTTATTTGTATTGAAATGTGATTTTAATTGTATGTTAATAAAAAAGTTGCTTGTAGGTCAGAGCTAATAGCAAGCCATAGCAGAGCTGGGCGTTTGTGGTGCACGCCTTTAATCCCAGCACTTGGTAGAAGAGCTAGGTAGATCTCTGTATGGTCAAGGATACAGTCATCATTGGAGACACACACCTTTAATCTCAATACCATAGAAGACCTGGAGGGCTGTACATACAGGCAGTGACGAGGCAGTCATGTGTTTGGGTTTACACCCAATGAGAAGGCAGAACAGAAAGACTATATAAAGATAAACACACAGGAAGTAGGCCCCCATTTCAGAGAGGTCTCTTGGCTAGTGGCAACAGGCAGGTAAGGCTCTTAGTTCTGATCTCTTGGCTTACTTCTTTGTATTGATTCTGTGTTTCTTATTTAATAAGACGGTTGGTTACATCTACATATGTGTGTGTCTTACAGGATTCCAAGGCTACAGCCAAATCTTGGTGTGATGGTTTGAATGAGAGCGGCCCCTATAGACATAATGTTTGAATTTGTGGCCCCAAGTTGGTAAAACTGTCTGGGAAGGATTAGAAGTGACTTTTCTGGGGTAGGTGTGTCACAGCAGTGGACTTTGAAGCTTCGGAAGCCTCCTGCCATCTGCAGCATGCTCTCTGTCTCTTGCTTAGAGCCCTAAGGTGTGAGCTGTCAGCTGTTCCTGTCACCATGCCTTTGCTCCACCACCATGGACCCTCAGGAACTTAGCCCTATTAAACAAGTTTTTTTTTTCTCTAAGTTTCCTCAATCATGGCATTTTATCACAGCAACAGAAAAGTAACTAAGACAAAAGTTGACGTCAGGAAGTAGCCTACTGCTGTGAAGAGCCAGGCCATTGTAGATGTAAACAACCGTCTTATTAGATAAGAAACACAGAACTGTAGTGGGTAGCCATTCCAGTTGGATCTGGAAGTTCAACCATTGAGACTCTGGCAACTGTACGCTACGAGGCGGGCGAGGGAGGCGCCGGGGGACCCGAGAGCTGGATGGGCCAGCGCTCTCGCTGGGCGCTGGCTCGGTGCCGGCACGCTGACCAGTGCAGATTGACTGTGTAGAGCTCCGGAGAACACGCTGGACTGCATTACACCTTCCCAGACCCTGCGACCTACCATTACTTAATTTGTGAGTTACGCCATTAAATAAATATCCTTTTAACTACGGGAGTGCCAAAATAATTTCTCCAATACAGAACAATGCAAAGAAAAGCCAAGAGATCAGAGCTAAGAGCCTTACCCACCTGCTGCAGCTAGCCTCTTCAGTCAAGAGACCTCTCTGAAAGAGACCTACTTCCTGTCTGTTTATCTTTATATAGACTTTCTGTTCTGCCTTCTCATTGGGTGTGAAACCAACCACATAACTGCCTCGTCACTGTCTGTCTGTATAGACCTCCAGGTCTTCTATGGTTGGTATTGAGATTAAAGGCACGTGTTTCCAATGCTGGCTGTATCCTTGACCACACAGAGATCTACCTAGCTCTGCCTACCAAGTGCTGGGATTAAAGGCGTGCACCACCAACGTCCAGCTTTTGCTATGGCTCTAATAGCTTTGACCCCTGGGCAACTTTATTTATTAACATACAATTAAAATCACATTTCAGTACAAATAAAATACCAGCATATTTCCCCTTTTCTATTTTAATAAAAAGAAAAAAAGAAAAAGGTTATAACTAACATAAGAAAAACTATATACAAAAGTACAATAACTATATACAATATATACAAGTAATAAATACCTAAACAATGTCTAGTCCGTTTGTATTTGACAAATTCAGAGAAAATAATTCCATTATCTATCTTATTTTGGTAAGTCCAAAATGTACCTAATTCACTTTCTATCCTAACTAGTCTTCAACTATAACTAACTAATCTTCAACTCCCTCAGAGACCCAAGAAGGAAATAATATTACCTAACAAAAATAAAAACAGGAAGTGCATGCAAGCAACTTCCAAAAAATTTGTGAGTTGACAGAAATAGCCAGCTGCCTGGACAGTCACCTGAGGTTTCTCTGCAGTGTTGGGGCATCATCTTCAGCCTATAGGCTTAGCGTATCTGACAGACTCATTTGTGAAGTAGGATGTACACAAGGTCAACAGTTCAACCTCACATTGGGTGAGAGCAGTCCATGTACTAGAAACACCTGAATTCCACTAGTGTCCTGTCATGATTCAGGATTTTAAATTCTGGAAATTGTTGATGTTTTTTTAATTCAGCTGTTCATTCTTCTTGACTGTGTATATGTGGCTTCATCTCAGCATCCCGTTCTTCTCCACATCCCTCTATTAAATGCCAGTCTACTATTGAGAGGCATGAGCTTAGTTACTCTTCAAGAATAACTGTTTCAGCTGCTGTTCCATTGCACATCAGAAGCCATTGGCCCACTGCCTGTTCAGCTGCCTTCGAAGAAAAGGGTACTGTACCTTTTCTGGATTGCCAAGGCCACTTCAGGGATGGTGCCATATTGTCCTGGCCTCAGAAGATGCCTTTTGATAAAGCCATAACCACACTTGTTTTGGCAAGACTCAGTAGTCCTTTGTTTTGTGTCCTGTCTGTCCTGTTTGTCAACAGTTGATTTGAGGATACTTTGTTGTCCAGTGGCTAACTTTTGCCACAGTGAAAGTTAACTCCATATGCAGTTTCTTCAATGCCCATATTTTCTCTGAAGTAGATTGGTACAGCTAGGAGCTGACATGTCTCATAGTCATAACAAAAAAAAAAAGAAAGAAAAATGTTCTAAGTTATTAAAACATTTTAAATGCCATATTCTATAGATCTCTGAAGGGTTTGAAGATGACCTGTCTATCTAAAATATATCTGCTCAATCTTGAAAACATACCTAATATGACTACAAGTTCTATTGTAATGTCTAACTACTAACTTTCATTTCTTTTTATCCTAATAGTTGGTAATAATAACATACAAGGATCAGCAAATTGTATTACATTGTTAAATGAACGGTATAAGTACAATATCTTGAACAAGATTAGAAATATATGTATGATATTTTCTAACAATATCAATCTCAATATATATAATTTGTATACAATATAAAAAATCCAATCCAATGTAAAGTATTTAAAACTAGTAATTGCCCTTTTTTTAAAAACAAGAACCTTAAATCTACTCTCCTTTGCTTAACCCTTTTCCTAACCCTTAACAACAACTTGTAACCAACTCTCCTAAACAATAAAATTCTCCCAGACCCAAAATCTATTAAAGGATCAAAAAACCACCCACCCCGCACCAACTCTTTGGGAATGTGGTTGTCATATTCTTAAAATTGCTTCCTGCTGGGTATGAGCAAAGGTATCTTTATTCTGAAAAGAAAAATTTTGGGATAATTGTCAAATTCTAGGAAAGGTAGCTATATCCTTCATTATCCAGTTTGTGCATAATGCCTAAGTTCAGGGTTTATTTCAAGTCCTTATTCAAGTAGTCTTTGAAACTGGATCATCTCAGCTAGCCATCTCAAAATTGCTCTGAGCAGTTTGTAGTCCAAAGCTGATCTGTAGATGATGTTTGTCAGCTTAGTGGTACTATTATTGTCCATGTGGAATTGTTGTTGTTGTGAGGCCCCATCTTCTTCCTCGAGACTTCAGTTGATGTTAGGCCTAGCCGTGACTTCCTGCAGAAAACTGATAAGAGACTTGTATAGGCAGCTAATTGAAGCCTTTTTTTTTTCTAGAATTAGTTAGTGCTCTATATAACCATTAATATCTTAACAAAGTTTAAAATGTATATATATATATATATATACATATTTTAAATTTTGATATAAAATTCATACTTTAAGAGAAGTTTAAAGAATCAGAATAGAATCAAAGAATTGAGATTAGTAGTAATAGAATAGTCCCTTAATTAATTTGGTTTTTCTCCTGTCCCATAGCAGAAGATGGCTCGATCTTCTGGCATGATACAGGGAGTTTGCATTTTCCTTTTAACAACACGCTTGAGTTTAAAGAAGGAGAGAGCCATTCTCCAACTCCAAAGCCAGCTTTAAATTTTAGTTGAATTGGGACTACAGAAGACCAATAGTGTTAAATTTCTTTAGAGAAGAGCAGAAACAAACATTTAGGAAGACTTATGAAATTTTTTAGATGATATACCAATAGGACATTTTACTCTTTTTCTTGGGACAAATGATTTGTCCTTTTCTTCAGTTGTCTCATTTGTACAGTGTTCTTCAGATTCCTTAGCCTTCATTCTCCTAAAAGACAAAAACAAAAACCTTTCCCCAAGACTAATTTTGGGGAGGTTCCCTTTTGGCAAGTTATTGTCTGATTAAATAAATGAAAAGGCATGTGTTAATGGTACAAGTTAGTTTAAATTGGATGGTCATGCTGGTTGATGAACTATCACCTCTTCTAATAAAGAGGTCTCTCTTGTTCAACTTGAACATTTATCAATTTTGATGATATCCACAGCATATCTTCTCCTGTAGAAACAAAAGCAAAACCTCGTCCCCAACGTAACACATATCCTGGTTTCCATTCTGAGGTCAGCACATCCTTAAAGTATATAGGCTGATTTAATTCTTTAGTTTTTTTCTATTATCTAATGTCTCTCTGCAGCTGTTGTTCCTTTCTCATTAGCATTGAGAAAATTCAAAGTTAATAGAGCATTATGCAATTTCTGCTGTGTCTATTCCTGCTAATTGACGAAGTCTCGATTTTCCTTTCAAAATTAAGTCAGAGATTTTTTTCCACATAAGTTTTTAATTTTTTATTCAGTTTATTTTGTAAAAATATCCATTCCAATATAATATCTTCTCTCTGCATTAATATTCCTGTAGGAGAATGCCTAGAGTGTAAAATAACCAAAATGCAATCCAGCTTTGGATTGATACGATATGATCCACGTGTCCTTCATGTACTTTCTTTTCTAACAAGGCCAGTTCTTTCTCAGCTTCAGGTGATAATTCTCTTGGACTATTTAAGTCCTTGTCACCTTCTAAGGTTTTGAACAAATTATTCAGTTCATCATTTTTTTACCCCAACAATAGTTCATGGATGAGAAATGTCTCCAAATAATCTTTGAAAGTCATTAAGAGTCTGTAGCTGATCTCTCTTAATTTGCACCTTTTGGGGTCTAATTTTTTGTAGCTCTATTTTATATACTAAATAATTAATAGAATCTCCTCTTTGTATCTTTTCAGGAGCAGTTTGTAATCCCCAGCAAGGCAAAATTTTCTTACTTCTTCAAACATTCTTTCTAAAGTATCTGCATTTGAGTCAGTTAATAAAATATCATCCATATAATGATAAATTATAGATTTAGGAAATTTTTTACATATCACTTCCAATGGCTGTTGTACAAAATATTGGCACAGGGTTGGGCTATTCAACATTCCCTGTGGGAGGACCCTCCATTGATATCTTTTAACCGGTTGAAAATTATGATTAAGTAGGCACCGTGAAGGTAAATCTTTCTCTGTCTTTTTCTTGTAAGGGCATTGAAAAGAAACAGTCTTTTAAATCAATAACTAATATATACAATGGAGTTCTTATCTGAATCTGTCAAATGTTAATGGACTAGACATCATTAATGTAATTCTTGACTGTATGTATTTTATATACTTATTGGATAGTTTTTCTTGTATTAGTTATAAGCTTTTTAAATTTTAGACATGTGGTGGTTTTGTGTTCCCCAAAATATTGTGCACCTGGGGTCAGAGAACAGAACAGCCACTAGATACAGAGGCTAGAAAATGGTGGCACTCACGCCTTTAATCCCAGCATTCCAGAGGAAGAAATCCATCTGGATCTCTGTGAGTTCAAGGCCACATTAGAAACAGCTAGACATGGTAACACAGGCCTTTAATCCCAGAAAGTGAGCCTTTAATCCCAGGAAGTGAGGGCAGAAAGCAGAAAGGTATATACGACGTGAAAACCAGGAATTCGGCTTGTTAAGCATTCGGGCTTTCCAGAGGCAGTTCAGCTGAGATCCATTCAGATGAGGACTCAGAGGCTTCCAGTCTGAGGAAACAAAATCAGCTGAGGAATCAGGTGAGGTGGCTGTGGCTTGTTCTGTTTCTCTGATCTTCCAGCATTCACCCCAATACCTGACTCCAGGTTTGTTTTCGTTAATAAGACCTGTTAAGATTCCTGCTAAATGCAACTATCTGTAACTCTAGTTCCAGGGAACCGGAATCCCATGGCAAAACACTAATGCACATAAAATAAAATTTAAAAAAAGAGAAAAGAAAAAAAAATGAAGAGGCAGTTGAATGCTGAAAATGGAGCTTAATGGGTCATCCTAGCAGGAGCTTGGAAGACAGTAGTGCTGAGAACTTCGGATGCCAGGGTGCTTGGCTCAGGGTGTCGCGGAGCTGGGGGGAGGTGTTGAGAGGATGCACAGCGAGGAAGCCAAGTGAGGCATTGAGAAACTCATCCTGGACCTCCGAAGGGAGGGGCTCTGGAGTTTGCCAACCTCTGTTTTGAATTAATCATCAAGAACTGATCGCCCCCCTATGCAGATTGCTGCCGGTAAGTCCCCCTGGTTCCCAGTCAGACTCTGCAACCCCAGGCATTTCATTCAGGCCTGCCAGTCTTCAGACGTGCTCCGCCCTTGGCTATCAGTAGTGATAACATCAGTTCACCCTTCATTTTCTATGCATTCTGCTCCATGCTCTCTGCCAACTCTGGGAAGAAAGATGTAGGGAGTTGCTTCTCAGCCCCACTCTGACTCACCTCCATAGCTTCTCCAAGGTTCTCTGACGGTCCTAAGGAAGACCAAATGGCCCAGTGCCGTTCTGACCCTACCAACACTCATGCTCATGTGTTCTCTCCATTCTGATGTTACAGCTGGAAGGCCTGCCGGTCTCCTGGGCCCGCCTCAGCTTCCCCCAGTGGTGTTATAATCAACTACGAGTCTTGTGAATGCTCTGTTCATCTTCCAAGCCACAGTTCCCAGTTAACTTCCTCCAGGGGGTCTTCCAAGCTTCACCCAGCTGTCCCAACATGGCCTTTGAGGGACTGGTTCTGGATGGATCACCTAATACATGGGTTGTTTAGATCACAGATGGCATTTGCCCAACCAGCTAGAAATTGGTTGTCTTCGCCTTCTTTTGCTGTTCCTTGTTTAGTTCACACAGGTTGGCTATGCCAGGCAGGAGAGTGGGTTGCAGAAGCAGGGACCTTGCAAGCCTCAGGAGCTTCACACAGTATGAGTTCATGTCTTATTGTGTCTACCCACTCCTTAGGCTTGCTTGAGGACAAGGTTGAAGCTGACTTGACATCTTTTAGCTCCATCATTTCAAAGTGTGTTGTACAGTAGAACTTTCTAGAATGGTCCAGCAGAGAATGCCAGAGGCACTTCTAGTCACATGGGACCCCTCAGAAACTGAATTGTGGCTATCATGATTATCATAAGGAATGGAGTTTTGCATTTCATTGCTCTCCCCCACCCCGCCCGTGTGTGTGTGTGTGTGTGTGTGTGTGTGTGTGTGTGTGTGTGTGTGTGTATGAGTGCATGTACACATGTGGAGGTCAGAAGACAACTTCAACTGACATTCTTCAGACATGCCTACCTTTTTTAAAAAATTGAAACAGGGTCCCTCATTGACCTGGGACTTATGAAGTGGCTGGGCTGGATGGCCAGCAAGCCCCAGGGATCCACTTGTTTCCTCCTCCCGGGATCATATGTGTGCATCACCACTCCTGGCTTTTTTCCTCTATAAGTGGATTTTAGGGACCAAATTAAGGTCCTCATGCTTGCAAAACAAACAGTTTACAGACTTAGCCGTCTCCCCAGACCCCACTTCATTTCATGTTACACGTCTTAATGGTCATATGTGGCTGGTGGCTCCCACACTGCTCAGGACACCTCTGAGGTCTGTTCACCTCTCAGGCATCAGGAGGAGAGTGCTCAGGGAACTTTTTACCTGCTGTTTTCTGTGCAGCCGAGTAGTAACTATAGGACAGAAGTGACCCCCTTGATGAAAAGGGGAAACTGGGAAACACGCAGATATGTAGAGCAGAGCAAGAGGTACTTTGCCACAGATTTGCCAAGCCAAAGTATGTGAGGCACTGGGCACTGACATCTGGCTGGAGAGGGGGTTGAGACAGAGCACAGGGCTCAGAGACCAGAGATGCTAATCTCTACTGATTAGAGTCCCCGTGGACACAGGCCTAGAGGAGGCAAGGAGGAGCCTAGTCACCAACACACAGCCAGGCTGGACCTCGGAGAAGCTAGAAGACAGACAGAAGTCCCTGTTGGAAACATCTAGTCTATCATTCTGGGTCCCTGAGGAGGGAAGGGCTAAGGGTTGCCAAGTCAGTTCTTGGAGCTTTAGAAGGGAAGAGCCTCACAAGGCTTTCAGTTTTCAAATGACTTTGGCTCTCCAATCCTGAGTCGTCCCCCACCCCGGAGGTGAGTCACAAGCTGCAAGGGTAAGAACATGAGGTCATCTGGGTCATACTTCCCGCCTGACCCCAGCCCCTTGGCCAAGTTCAGGGAGTTTCCCAAGGCCAGTGAGGAAGAGGGTCATTCATGCCAGAGCCACTACAGGGCTCCTGTCACAGTGTGTGGAGGTGGTTGATGTGGTGCTGCCCAGAGACCAAGAGCAGGAGTGGAGTTGACTTCAGAGGAGACCTAATGAGAGCAAGTAACCGAGACCCAGGAGGGGTCACTCGGGAGGTGATGGGGACAAGTGCACACAGAACCTAGAGACCATGCCTTTTTACTCCAGATGCCAAGGTTTTCTGAGGCCTCCTGCCCATCTGCAGGGTGGTACCTTTGACTGCCTGCATCATAACTCAGCCCACCTCGTCAGATTTAAATCCTGCCTTAGAAGGTAGAACCCCAGCAACAGAGGAAGACCAGGAGGCCTGGAATCTGGTGTGCAGGGAGAGCCTCTGTGCCTGGGACACCAGTCTACTTTTTCAAAACACCTACACGGAACGACATTCTTAACCTTACAGACTCCGCACTGGGAGAGTTTGAGAAAGGATTAGACCCCAGGAGTCCATGAAGGAAGGGGTTCTTAGGGAACACAAGACAGAAATATTACACCTGCCACCTTCAAGGCATCAAAGGCTTTTGCACACAAGATCCAGTGAAAATTAGATCCATCTGTGGGTTTCCCAAGCTTTGGGGAACCCCAAATCAGTTGGACTGTGCTAGCCCCAGCCTGCTTAGGCCAGGAGTAAACTTTCCCTCCCCTCCCCTCTTTTTAGGCACTGGGGATTAAACCCAGGATCTCCCACGTGCTGTATGCTATATAGACATTCTACCACCCAGTCACACCCCCAATTCTTTTCCACTTTGTTTATTTATTTATTTGATAAGGTCTGTAGCCCACACTGGCTCCAACCTGCTTTGTAGCCTGGGATTACCTGCCTTAAACTTTTGGTGTTCCTAATTCTACCTCCCACTTGCTGGGATTACAGAGGTGTACCACTGCATCCAATCATGCAGAGCTGGGGATGCAGCTCAGGGCTTCTTGTATGCGAGGCAAGCACCCATCAACTGAGCTACGGCCTCACTGTTTTTCTTTTTCTTTTTTAAATTCTGAGATAAGATCCCACTAAGCTGTCAAGGCTGGGCTTGAACTCACTCTAGTATAAGTCAACCTTGAACTTGGAATCCTCCTGCTTTTGGAATAACTGGAATGACAGGCCCAGGCCACCAAGCTTGGTTCCTCAGCTCCTTTCGATAGGAGGAAAGCTGTGAGTTAAGGATAGAGCCGAAGTCCTGGAGCAGACAGCCATCTCCACCGTGCTCAGGAGGGTGTATGCTGGGCCCCATCGCTGCAGAAGCATCCTCAATCCTGAATCCTCCCCTGGATCTCCCAGGATCCTACAGGCCTGCGGCTACCTAGCTACAGCTTGGCTTCTCTGAGTGAGAAGGTAGGGAACACTACAGGTGTAAACTCTCTTGTCTTTCCTTTCTTAAGGAGGAGTCTCTGCCATTGCCCCAGATGAACCACTCTATACTGTTACCCGTGGAAGGTGGGGTTTCCACAGATATCCGAGAACTCTTCTCCACATGCCCTCCTGTAGCATGTCCAGTCTACCTCTGTCTTCTTCCTTTGTTCTTGGCGAACACTCATGGCCTTGAGGCTGTCATGCTTTGAGGAAGTCACAGGAAGAAACTATCACTCTTGGTGGCATGGCTAGGTTTTTTTGTTTTGTTTTGTTTTGTTTTTTGTTTTTTGTTTTTTGTGTGTGTGTGTGTGTGAGAAAGAGAGTGAGCATATGTGTGTATGAGTACGTGTACGTAAGTATGTGTCTAAGTGTGTGGGTGTGGAAGAGAGTATGTTCACGTTTGTGAGTGTGGTGTGTGAGAATGTGTGTGTGTGTGTATGAGTGTGTGTATGTGTGTCTAAGTGTGTGTGTATTTGTGTGTGTGAGGTGAGAGAGAGTGTGTGTGTGCATGTTTGTGAGTGTGGTGTGTGGGAATGTGTGTGTGTGTGTGTGTATGAAGAACCTTCAGATTGGCTCCAGTTCCTGGATCCAGCTATTGGGTCTGCCTCAGACATGGCACACTGTTGGCACACTGTTTCTAACCCCCAGCCCACAGAACCTGGGGGCACCATAAATGGTTGCTTTACCCTGGGAGATGGTGGCATCATCTGCAGTGTGGCTGTGGTAACCCTGCTCTGAGGTCTCAGGGTGCCTGGCACTCTCCCTGCATCACTCATGGCAATGGGAATTAGTGAGCCGGCAGGCAGGTCCTTGAGGATTATTTTTCCATTCAGCTCCACATTTGGGAGGGCAAAATGCTTTCAAGATCCTCATTGTCCTCACGGGGGCCTCAGAGACGCTCACTGAATGTTTAATGAGTGACTGATCCTAACACTGTCCCCGGACTGACCCCTGGACTTGCCCTCAAACTGACTCTAACCCTGGCCACAGACCAACACTTAATTCTGGCATCAGGGACCTAATCCTGGCCACAGCCTGACCCAGCCTCTCACTCCAGTGCCTGAACACTGAGTGTGGCTTCCAATGACCCTTAATCTTAACCTCAAAATGACCCCTGCCTCTGACTTTGGGCTGAGTCCTGCCTCACCTGGCCAGGGACCTCCCCCCACCCCAGAATCTCCTCTTTCTGATCATTTGCTCATTTTGACTCTCACCTCTGCCTTCTCACACCTTCCTCTTCTAGTAGTTGTTTGGAGATGCAAAGCCCCTCCAGGCCTCAGCACCTTCAAATGCATGCTCCGCTCCTGCCCCCAGGTGCACCCTGTGTGTGTTCCTGCTCTTCTGTCTTGTTTAAATGTCACTTCCTTAAGGATTAGCTCGTTTACATGAAATCCCTGTAGAGTGGCTCTTGGAATTTTTGTGCCTTAAAAGTGGTGTGTGTGTGTGTGTGTTGTGTGTGTGTGTGCGTGTGCGTGCATGTACATGCATGCGTGCATGTACGTGTGTGCACCCACTTCACTTGCATGTGCATGCGCATATGTATAATACATGCTTCTCCATTTGGTGTCCTCTTCCTAAAGCCCATAAACTAATGCGATTACAGGGCCCGACTCCTAAAGAGACCTACTGTGCAACTGTGGAGTAGGTAAATGAATGATTGAGGATCGTATCTTCAAGGAAGCTTTGTCTGTGGCCTCCCTGGCTAGAGGAATTCCCATCTTCCCTCCGAACATCCCTTGCAAACATTCAGCCTCAGGCTGCCTTCTTTGCCTGGGAGCCTAACCCTCCCAGGCGGCCCACTTCAGCCAGGCCGCTCCCCTCCAGCAACTCCAGCACACAGGCCCTGGTGGCTCAATAAAAGCAGGCTGAACTGTTGAACTGCGTTGATTCTTTCTCCCCAGCCTCCCCTCTGGCCTCAGATCCCACTGATTCATGTGCTGGGACATCAGGGCCAGCACTTCAAGCAGGGAAGAACTGAATGAAGAAGCTGGGAGAGCAGCAGTGGGAGACAGTGCAGACATCCATCTCCCTCTGCCCCCTGTCCTCGGCACTGTCCTCCTGAGGGTTTCTGGCAGTGAAAAGTTCAGACTCTATGTTTTCTGGAAGAGGGAGGGGAAATCTGTGTGTGGGGGATGAAAAAAAAAGTCCCCAAACTCAAATCACGCACACAGAACAACAAGCCATAAAACAGCACACCATTGGGAGAAGAGGGGTCACATGGTGGGAATCTGTGGACGGCAGAGGAGGGGAGGCGCACTTGAGAAAACGCAGCCTCCTCAATGGGAAACAGATGGACTGAGCAATCTTAAATAGAATCCCAGACTCTTAGAGCTTTGGGCAGGAGCTGACCTGGGTAGGGGGTGGGCATCCCCTTGACTCCTTGGTACACAGAAGGGAAATGGAGGCAGAGGGCAGAGGCAGCAGGCTGCAGCCTCCTGATGAACTTGCAGCCTCACCCAGCTCTGCGCTCTCCCAGCTTCTGCCAGTCTCCACACTGGAAGCCAACAGTGCCGTGCCCGCCCACCCTTTCTGAGCTTTCTTCCGATTTTTTTTTCTCTTTGGAGTATAATTTTAGAGGTGCCAGCAAGTCTTTTTGTTCCCCAATCCCTGCTCCACCCTGGTCTCACCCACAGGAGCCATGACAACAGAGCTGTGCTTGTGGCCATGCTATGGGTGTCTAGCTGTTCACGTGCATCAGTGTCCCAGCACCCTCTGAGTGACAGGAGTGTTGGCGCATCCAGCTCATCATCCCACGGGATAGATGCAGGATGACAGGTGAGAACGGGACCAGAGGGACCAGACACGCTCTCTGTGCCTCCTATTAACTGAGCAGGATTAAGCATCACAGTGAGAGACCTTGAAAGCAACCAACACACGAAATGAAGCTGACTCTCAGGGGACTCAACAGATTTATCAAGATGCTGACATCCAAGTGGCCTCTCCTTTTCCCAGCCTTGCCTACCACTCACTCCTCTTACATAAAGCACCCTGTGCAAACATGAACTTGAACATCACTTTCCTTGAAGAGGCGTCGCTGGTCTCCCTCCCAGCTGAGATACAGGCGCCCTGGATGACTTCCACACAGAGCAGCATGGGGACTCGCCAGACCTTGCTCAAGAGCACCCGGGACTGTTCACACCGATTGCTGTGTTGAGGACTGCTCTACCTCCCCAACCGACGGAATGTTTCTGATAACCTACCACAGCAGGAGAACTCCCCACCTCTGCAGGAGGCAGCAAGGAGTCATTGATCATTCAGAGCTCAGAGTCTCCTATCAGGAGGGCTAAAACGGGGGCCTCCTCTTACTTTTCTTCTCTCTCCCCTTCCAGTCGCTGTGGGCCAGGTCACTCTTTCTTTTGAGTCCCTCCTGCGTCAGTCATTTCGTTTTCCTGACAGCATGTCCTGACGCTGTTCCCCTGACATGTAAGTGAGTGAGTTCCCCCAGCAGTGCCATCTGAATAATCAAGGTGGCTGGAGGAGGCATTCACTGGGACAAGAAGGTCTGTTTTGATGACTTCTGTCTTGTTGTGATTAAAATCCCTGAGAGCAACAGCTTACAGAAGCAACCATTGATTCTGGCTCCTGGGTTAAGATGCTTTGGGTCTATGGTGGCTTGGTCCTGTGGACCTGGGCAGAAGCCATGATGGCATGAGGGTATTGTGGGTAGCTGGTCGCTTCATGGCAGAAACTGTGATGAAGAGCCTGGAGACCAGGTGTGACCTTCAAAGGCTTGCCCTATGGCCTACTTCCTCTAAGTAGGCCCCACTTCCTAAAGTTTACAGAACTTCCCAAAATAGCACACCAGCTGGGCAGCAAGCAATCTTCTCATGGGCCTGTGGGGGTGTATCATATTGAATTCGTAGCACAGGCTGCCTTCCCTAACTCTGTCCCTGTCTGCTTGAAGCCAGGACTTCAGCGAGTGAGAAACGTGCAGTGGCCTCTTCCTGCTCCCTTCCTTGCCAGGCAGATGGCGAGGGAAGGAAGAAGGCCAAGCTTCCGTGGCTGCCATCCCACTTTCCACTTTTAGCGCTGCAGTTGGGAGCATGTGGCCTTAGCATCCCTCGCCGCCCACTCCTGGTTCTCTTACTTCTTCTGTGAGTCAAGTCCACTGTGCTGAACCTGATTCACCGGGTGCCTGCTGTGGCCCGGTTCTAAGAGGGCCACCAGCATCTCAGTGAGAAGTACATGGGTTCAGCCTTCTTCACCAGTGGAAGCAGCTAGAGGGTCCTCTTGGAGAAGATGTGGCCTGAAGAATTAGTATGGCAGGTAGAAGAGACAGGAAGTGGAGTCCCACAGGTTGACTTTCATGGCAGAAAGAGCTGTAGAAAGCTGTGGGCGTTTATTTGAGGACAACTAGAGTGGTGACTGCAGGTAGAGCCGGTAGTTACGCCTTCCCACCGTGTGATCTGCATGTGCGTGCATACCCACACACACATGTGCGCGCGTGCACACATGTGTGCACATACACACCACACCCAAACATACTCCCTTGTGTACACACACACATCATACCCCACAGATACACACCAACATATACATATACACCACGTGTATCAGATCCCACACATACACATACATCACACCCTCCACACACTAATGTTCACACAGACACAATACATATACATGTATCATGCCAACACACACACACACACACACACACACACACACACACTCCTAGGAGGCCCCACTTTATTGCTCCTGATCCCTAATCCCAGCTTTGATATCTCTCTTTCCTGTCAAGGTAGAAGGTGCCATTTTTCTCCCCTTCCCAGACCATAACCTGAGAGCCAGCCAAGAGGCCTTTGAAGACACCCACTGGCTCAGTTTCCACACTGACATCCACACTCACAGTAGTGTGTTGAGTAGGCCGACTCAACTATTCTAAAAAGCTCCAGTGGTTTTTAAACTTCAGATCCCTTCCAGTAACACCAACACTACCTGGGATTGTAAGAGGAATGTTGTCCCCGATCCTCTGAGCAGAACTGAAGACTCAGGCCCTGAGATCTGGATCCTCATGCACACTCCTGGGGTCCTGATATACATTCACACTGGAGAAGCCAAACTTGTGCAGACCAGCGAGGAAAGCTCTTTTCTCTGGTTCTGGGAGAGGTGGTTTCCGCAGGAGCCCCTCCAGGGGCTCGCCCTGCATCATCATCCCCAGAAGCCATTTCGCCCATACGGACTCTAGCTCTCTAAGCTTTTGGCCCACTCCCCCAGGTCAGATGGCAGCACCTACCTTCTTCTCACCCTCCCTCCCCATCCGCAGCCAAGTCTGCCACATCTATGACACATCTTCAGGGCAGCCAGTGTCCAAGGGGCACATCCCCATGCGGGAGAACCAATGGCTGGGCAGCGTTAAGGCAAAGCTGGCCAAAGCGTGCATCTGGTTTAGGTCATTTGACTTCCTTTTTTTTTTTTTTTTTTTCCACTCAGAATTCTGTCCCTGGCACAGAAAACCAACTCTTGCCCCCTGGCTTAGACATAAAAGACTGTATATTCAGATACCAAACCAGTTGTCTTCTGGCTAACTTCTGGGAAAGGAACATGTCATCCTCAAGGAGCTCCGAGTCCAATGTGGAGCCAACAATAGAAAATGGTTGCCTCTAAACTGATGTACTAGATCCCTCATCGAACTTTCTGCTGAACACAGACCCCTCTATGAGCCACACATGCCCCTCTCTGAACACAGACCCCCTCCACTGAACACTGTTGCTGGAGGGCTTCTCTCCAGGTTCCACCAAGCCCCACAGCCCCACAATCCACTTATAAAATAATCACTCAAATGCTTATATCGCTTATAAAACTGTATGGCCGTGGCAGGCTTCTTGCTAACTGTTCTTTTATCTTAAATTAACCCATTTTTATAAATCTATACCTTGCCACATGGCTGGTGGCTTACCAGAGTCTTTACATGCTGCTTGTCCTGGCGGTGGCTGCAGTGTCTCTCCTCTCAGCCTTCCGCTTCCCAGAATTCTCCTCTCTCCTTGTCCCACCTACTTCCTGCCTGGCAACCTACTTCCTGCCTGGTCACTAGCCATCAGTGTTTTATTTATATAGAGCAATATCCACAGCAAAACACAGACCCCTCCACTGAACACAGACACCTCTATGAGCCACACATGCCCCTCTCTGAACACAGACCCCTCTACAGAACGCAGACCCCTCCACTGAACACAGACCCCTCTACAGAACACAGACCCCTCCACTGAACACAGGTATCTTCTAGTGACCACAGACCCCTCCACTGAACACAGACCCCTCCACTGAACACAGGTCTTCTAGTGACCACAGACTTTTTCCCTTGAAGTCTGGCAGGGCCTTCAAGGCACTGCACAGAGTGGAAGTCTTGTCAGCGAGACCCTCCTTCCTGGAGAGTATCTGGCTAAGAGCAAAGACTAAAGCTTTCAGATGTTTCCCCCTGCATTCAGGATTTTCTTAGGCAGGTCTCCAGTGAAGATGTGCAGCCCCGACTGCTGTGAAGCTAAGCTGGACACATGGGGGCAGATAAGGTGTTTGGGGCTAAGTTAATGGAGCCCAAAATAGAACAAGCAAGGCCCAGTCCCCTGGCACAAGCTGACAGAACGGACTACAGAGCATACAGAGGCAAGGGGTTCATGCTAAGATCCATCCTGAATGTACTGTATGGCTTGGAGGGAGGTAGTTAACCTCTCTAGCTCTCAGTTTATTCACCCAACAAATGGGAACAATAGTAACTTGGCCCCTTTCTTGGGAACATTATGGCTATAAAAGTAGCCAGCCTCTAAAATGGCAGCAAATACTAATGGATCCACAAGCCAGAAATTACATCTTCTTTCTTGAGGGTAGAGACCATGTTCCTGTCGTGTTTTGTGTTCCCCGAAGCAGCAGGTAGAGCCCATGAGATGAGTCAGTAACTGTTGCACTGGTGAAGCAGAAGCCAGCGTCCATGTCTCCGTGGAATTGAAGCTGTAATGGGGGGTGGTGGTGGTGGGGTGACCATTATACAGTGGGAGCAGCTTTAGATGTGGAGGGAGAGGCCCTCCTTCGCTCAGACACATCTAATTTAGACGTTGCGATGCTTTTACAAGGCTGGAGAGGAACTGGGCCCTGCCAATGGAACATGTGCTGAGCAAACTCCTGGTGGAACAGAGGCAGTCATACCAGGCCCTGTCGGCTTCTGGGTGCACAGCATGTTCCAGATGGCAGTGATCACTGTGTCCTTGCACAACACCAGCTTGCTTGGGAGCAGTTAGCTTGTCAATCACAGGTGAACTCTGACCTTATCTATGAAGCAGCCAGAAGGTTCCCTTGACCGTGATGTCTTAATGGCCATTTAGGGTGATTTGGTGTGTTTAAGGAACATAAAATTTTATGTTGTTAAAACTAAATCATTCGCGGCCTCTGTCTGTCTTCTCTAAGGCAGCTCAGTCCCATTCATAGTTTTCAGATAGAGTCAATGGCCAGGAGTCTGCCCCTGGCTAACTGTATGTGACCTCCCCAGGCCTGGGCCTGGGCTCCTGGGCTCCTCCTAAGGCAACAAGGGACATCCTCACTCTCACTGCTTGCCCGTGTCTTCTGCCCAGTGTTCGGGCTGGAGAAGATCTGAGCTCCAAGGCGGGAGGCAGACGGTGTCGTTTCCACCCCTCTAAGATTCAGACGACCCAGGGCAGAGCAGATGTGTAGGTAAGCTCTTGGCACGGGGTGAGAGAGAGGAGGTCCAAGGGGAAGCAGGCGGCGGCGGCGGGAGAGGTGCCGCTCCATGGTTACAAGCCAGGCTCTCAGGGGATGTGACCAACAAGCTGTAGAAGGCGCCTTGGCCACCTGGGAAAAGGGCTTCCTTCCACCTTAGACTAGGGAAGAAGCAGGGAATGGAGTCGGGGTGAGGGCAGAAAGCTACTGGGGTCCGGAGGGAATGTTTGTTCCTTCTCGGGGGTCTCTATACTAGGCTTTGGTGAATTTCGGTCCACCTCTCTGTCACAGGACAGCAACATGTACTCAACACTCTGAGAGTAGCCGAGGCACGGGACTTGTTTCCTGTGACCTCCTTCTCTTCTGCTCTCCTCTCAGCTCTTCCTGGCCTGCCCTAGAGGCTTGGCTGACATTGTCACCTCCTGCAAGAAGAGCTGCTGGCTGCAGCCCAGGGGAGCAGCATGGCCTAGTGGCTGCAGAGGAGGACTGCAGCCTGGCAGAAACACTGGGCAGAGAGGATCCCCTCAGTGCCCTCCCCACCCTGAACTCTGCACATCGTGGGTTCAGGATAGGATGAGAGGAGGCTGTTCCTAGCACAATGCACATTCTAGACAGGACCTCTCCTCTAGTGGATCACAGCTCCAGCCCAGTGCCTGGCCCTTAGCAAAAGTGTGTGTGTGTGTGTGTGTGTGTGTGTGTGTGTGTGTGTGTGTGTACATAAACATGGATGTACATGTGCATGCGGGGGTCAGAGGTCCATTTCTGGTGTCACTCTTCAGGGGCCATCCACCCTGTCTATTGAGATGGGGTCTCTTACTGGCCTGGCACTTGCTAATTCACCTAGGCTGGCTGGCAGTGAGACCTGGGGGTCCTCTTGTCTCTGCCTTCCCAGTTCTGGAGTTTCAAGTGCATGCCACCATGCCTGGCTTTTTTTCCCCCAATGGGCACAGGGGAATCACATTCAAGCTCTCCTCCTTCAGAGCAAGCACTACCAACTGAGCTCTTGCCCCAGCCCAACAGGATTTGGGGAAACTTGACTTCACTCATGCCCGGGTGCCCTGCTAGACAGAAAAGTGACGAGGGAGAAAGGCAAGGGTGTGTGTGGAGGTGAGGGTTCACTCAGGAAAGTGGATAAGGGATAGCCCTGGGAAGGTCTCAGGGGTGGCTTTACTCTGGTCTATCTGGTAGAGGCTGAGTGTCCTGGCCCGGGCACAGGCAAGGACATTGAGTAGGGTGCTGAGACAGAGCAGAGGCATCTGCTGGAGAAAGGGCTGGGTGTGGAAAGATGAAGGGGTAAAATCTCAGCTCTGGCAGAGAAGCTCCGTCAGGATCCAGGGGAAGAGGTCACCGCAGGGTATGAGCAGGGATGGTGTGTGACTGTCTGTCCTACAGGGGGTGGTCTACAGTCTCTGGACTGATGAGAGACCAGGAAAACTGGCTGCAGCAAGTGTTCAGCCCCCAGAGGCTTCGAGAAAGGGCGGGAGGGCTGTGCACTTCTGGGGAAATCAGAGTTGTTAACCTTTGAAACACAGTGTGGGACCCGGGAAGACCTCTGTTCGGAAATCTCATAGGGAAGTGTGATTTTAAGACACCCCCCCCACACACACACACACACACTGCCGTCCAGTCCCTACGAGGTCCAGGTGACTGTGTCAGACTCCTACCCCCAGGGTCCTTACTTTGTTTTGTGCAGCGTTGGTATCATTGTCTTATTTATCGTGTGACTGGGGAATGTAAGAGCAGCAGCAGCAGCAGCAGCAGCAGCAGCAGCAGCAGCAGCAGCAACTCCAGCAGCTCACACACGGGGAGAGGATAGAGCTGATTTCGAACCCAGGCCCTTCTAACTCTCAGAGCCCTGCTCTCTTATCTGAGAGAGGAGGCCACAGAACTGTTCCCTGCATGGATGAGAAATGCGAGAGTAGGCAGGAGGTCTTGTTTCAGGTCCTGGTCCTACAGGCGTATTGGCATCCAGGACCTGGACTCTTCCTCTTAGGCCGTGTGGTTGGTTCAGGATCTAGGCAGAGGAGGATGCTGGGCGATGCTGCATTTCAGACATACCATGTGATTTCTGGCCCACCCCCACCCCATCCCACTTCCCGCAGTCGGTCTGCTTTCCGGCTGAGGTTGTGGATACTTCTCACCTAGCTTCACACTCAGATGTCCTCTTCTGGCAAGCGGGTTGTGGGAAGTGAGGGATGTGATGCTGAGCAGAGGCCTGATGTGAGTGCTCACAGCATGTGTGTGTGTGTGTGTGTGTGTTATGTGTGTATGTGTGGTATGTGTGTATTTGTGTGTGTATGTGTGTTATGTGTGTGTATGTGTTTGTGTGTGTATGTGTGTTATGTGTGTATGTGTTTGTGTGTGTATGTGTGTTTGTATGTGTATGTGTGTGTGTATGTGTGTTGTGTGTGTGTGTTTGTGTGTGTATGTGTGTTGTGTTTGCATGTGTGTGTATGTGTGTTGTGTGTGTGTTATGTGTGTGTATGTGTGTTGTGTTTGTATGTGTGTGTGTATGTGTGTTGTGTGTGTGTTATGTGTGTGTATGTGTGTTGTGTTTGTATGTGTGTGTATGTGTGTTATGTGTTTGTATGTGTGTGTGCATGTGTATGTGTGTGTGTGTTAGCATACACTAACTTTGGCTGCCATTCCTCAGAAGCCATCAACCTTATTATTCAAAGCAAGATCTCTTGCTGGAACTGGGCTTTTCAATTAGGCTAAGCTGGCTAGCCAGTGAACCCCAGATATCCACCTGTCTCTGCCACCCAATGGCACTGGGGTGGCAAATGTTTGCCACCCTGTCCAGCTTTTTATCTGGGTGGGTGCTGGAGATTAAACTCAAGTCCTCACTTTAGCTGAGCCATCTGTTCGAGCCTCTGCTGTCCTAACTCGGCCTGTGTGGCCCAGGTAACTGCTCTTCACCCTCCAAGCATGTCCCTTGCCCTCTGCCTTCTGTTTTGCTCACAGGACCTTAACGGCCCACACATTGGATAACAGGGTCTAACCCTAATGAGCTGAGGCCTGTCTGCCCTTCCAGACGGTAAACCCCACGAGGACAGGACTGGTGTCCACTTCTGTTCCACTTGCCTTGGGCTTCCTCCACAGACTGCCTTCTCAAGGGAGAAGCCTCTAGTCTCAACACTCCAGCCCTCTAGGTTCCTCACTCCCTGACTGGTTCTCCAGTCTGTTCATCGCCTGCAAGCCGGAAGACCATTGATAGTTTTTATTAGACTGACTGTCTCTACCCAGCAGGGCAAGCCACTCTTTTCTTCTAGAAGCAAATCTCTCCTGGGACGACAGTCTCCGCTGCCCCAGATTTCCCCATCCTTTGGCCTTTCTTTCTGTCTTTTATGGCATAGGTGGCATAAGACTTTAAGTGATTCCCTTTTGAAGCAGCTCTGAGCGAGTTCAAACTCCTCCACTTGGGCCAGCTCTTCCTGCCAGCCCCACCCCATTCGCATGCATTCACCTTTACTGAGTGATACCAGGAGAGGAAACACAGGCAGACCTTGTGATCTCCACAGACAGCAAAAGAAGTGTTAACAGCCATGAAATGCAGGCGTGTGGAGGTCTGCCCCCAAGCCCACTTCCTCTGACTCCTGGGCCAGGCATCTCCAGCTTCTCTTGGAGGAACATGGGACTGGGTGACTAAGTTCCAACCCAGGGAAATGGGCAAGAGTACATGACCTGAGGCTTGTGCCTGAGAACCACCCCCAGCTGGATGCGAGGGCCAGCTGGGAACTCTGTGACCTACAGAGCTGCTTGGAAGAGTCACCAGCCAGCAAAGCTGGCGTTTGAATTGCTCATTTCTGCTAAGCCATTTCAATCTGGGCTTGTATTACAGAGTCAGCCGCCCCTGGTTAATACAACCCTTAGGCTTTCTGCGCAATTTGCATGAGTGTGTGCAAAGAGATGCCTAAAGAAATCAGAATGGGGCCAAGCAGATGTGGGAAGTCCCAGGAAGTCAGCCACAAAAGGAAGCAGATAGAAGGTCTTGCCAATCAGGCAAACATCAAAAACTAAAGTAAGGGAAGAGAAAGGGTGTGAACAGGTAACTTACGAGGTCAGAGAATACACAAAGGGAGGCCTCTTAGTGATGAGGAAATGCACACTTAAATGATGAGATACCACTTTAAATCCCTCAACTTAGCAAGATGAACTATTACGGCCAAACCCATACAGGACTACGGGCTGAAGCGTGAACTCTGGATCACCTGTTGGAAATAGAAATCACTGCAACTTCCACCAACAAACTTAATAATATCCAGTAAGGTTGAAGACGAGAATTCTACCCACTCAGCTCTGCTGTGGACATGCTCATGTTTGCACACTTGGTGGAGATAGAATAATTTGGCTCTGAGCTTCCTGGGAACTGAAACAAAGAGGATGCTATGATTTAGATATAATGTGTCTCCCTCCAAAATGTTGGTCCCAGTGCAGTCTTTGGAGGTGGGACTTTTAGGAAGTGGTAGGGATGTGAAGATTCTGACTTCATCCATGGAGCATCCAGAGATGATAGTGGTGGTGTCACTGGCTTGGAGATGGCAAGTAGGTCCCTGAAGACCTCTGAAAAACTTATCTTCTTCTCAGCCCCTTCCCTGTGCTCTGTCTCTCTGATGTTTATTAGTCACTCTAAGAGGAGGGCTTCTTTCATGACCAAGTGACTGCTGCCATGATACCCTGCCTCAATGCAGGTCCCAGAGCATAAAGGAGCCTAGAGTTCCTTTCAGAACCCTCAATACCAAGGCAATAAAAAAGTAGGTCAGTGTCCCTGGCTTTCTGATTATGAGATCAGAGACAATTTCCTTCTGTGGATTGTTCCTGAGGGCAATAGGTACTTCAATAAATGCACACTTAAGCAACTTCCCCAAAATGATTGGAGATTCCATGCAACCGATTTTGAAATACATAGACAGTTCATAAAGCACACTGTTGATTATGGGGACAAAATGTGAGCTGGGGACCCAAAGACAGTTCAGTGAGGACAGTTGTAGAGAGCTCAGAGCCATGTGGCCCACATCTGAGCTCTCAGATGGCCTAGGACAGCCTGCTCTGATTCAGGGATGAACATTTTAGTAGCAAGGGGAAGCCCCTACTCCACGATGACTATTACCCTAAATTGAGCTTTTAAACAGAGCCGAGGAGAAAATAGTATTGGTTATAACTTCAAGCACATGGCTAGAATAAAATGTCCTCTTGTTGTTTTAAGGCATAGCCATGAGCTCCACTGGTGACATGGCAGAGCCAAGGCTGCCTATTCATGGAAATGAAGGTTCACCAGGAACAGGGCTTGGACAGGTAGGTTAGTTCAGAGGGATGAAGGGAGAGTTCAAATGTCCAGGGAGGAGTCATATCAAGAAAATGCACAGAGACACAAACTAGTCTTGGTCCCTGCTTCCAAAAAATTTGATGGGCACTTCCCAGCAGCAACAAATTAAAGGGAAAAAATGGACAATGAGAACATGGAGTTCTGCCATGCATTATTTCTCCACGAGAGTTAAGCTGCAGGTTTAAAGTTCATTGACTTTAGTACTGAAGGGCCATGACCTGGCCCCAGTACATTGCTTTGATAGTTCATGAGAAGAGCTTGGGTCCCTAGAGAAGTGAGTTCTTGACCACATCACAGCAAAACTGGCATAGCATAACCAAATGCCTCAAGTCCCAGAGTGCAGAGAAGGATCTAGAAGTCAAGACTTGATCCATTTTAAAAGGAACTCTGTCGTCTGTGATTTCTAGAGTGATGGGGCAGTCACCAAACTTCTCGGGACAAATCCAAGTTACATTCAAGCCCCACAATGGACCCAGGCATGGTTCCTGCTCAGGAGGCAAAGGCCAGCGAGAGCATCGTGGCCCACACTGGGATGAGAATGGATAATTTAAACCGCTTTTTTTCTGTTGGGTAGAATAGGGTGGCACAAATCAGCAGGAGGAGCTATTCATTATCATCTGAAACGGGAAGTTTCCAGAAGCAGGTGATGCCCCTTGCTGCTGAGCGTGAAGGTAGCACGTCAGCTCGTCTTTGCGGAACAGACGAGCTGGCCCTTCACTGTGTCAGATCAGTCCTGTGGGGTCGGTCCAGCACCACGTAGGAAGCTTTGCTTAACACCCAGGGCAAAGGTTTCAGAGCTCTGAAAGCTAAGAGATAACCTGGAACCGATGGTGTGGGCAGGTGGAAAAGATGCCAGTGGGCTACACAGAGGTGCCCCTTGCCAGTGCTATCCCTCCATCCTCTAGCACCCAAGAGCTTCGTTCCTAAGAGCTTGTAGCTTGGAAGCTTGCTCTTGGCTCTCCAGGGTCACTTGCTGCAGACTGTTGGAGACCCAAGTGCCCAGAGTGAGTCTGACTCTAAGTAACAATCAGTGTAGGGAAGGAAGAGTCAGACTCCCCGTTTCTGCCAGCGGAGCACCAGGATACACTGCACCCTCTGGGGCCGACCGAGGCTGAGACATCACTGGAGGCCCATCCTCCCTGCCTTAGCCTCCCATCTGTCTGCCTGGCCTCTCTCCACCTGTACAAGAGTCTTCCCAGGGTCTGAGAGACAACAGGCCCAGCAAGGGCCTCTGGGGCCAGTCAGAACAGAGGACGACACTGGCTGGCAGCAGCCCCCTCAACTTGCACCCCATCCCCTCACAGAGCCTGTGTCAAGGGAAGTAGGAATCTAGGGTCTTTGTGAACTACCATCCCATCCTGAAAGCAGGCACTCTCCTATGGCAGCTGTGGGTGTGGAGCTTTTGTGAGAACCAAGTGGCTTGCTGAGTGACCGAGATGGAACGCATCCTGGCATTTGACTTTGCTTTGCTGAGCTCCTCCGGTCTGCCCTGGTCTGCTTGCCAGAGGAGTCTTGGCTTCCCAGAGAAGCTTGTAAAAGCGCTGAGTTTATGGCCGGAGTCTCTGCTGTCTAGATTAGGGAAGTCAGATGAGGGACAACAGTCCCCATAGGAGTAACATGATCACAGAGAAAGTGCCACACCCAGAGGTGACAGCTGCCTCACATAGTCACCTCAGGCCCGCAGGCCCCTCCCAATTCCCTCCAGAATTCTTTACAAACACCTGGCCAGACCTGCCAGGTCACCAGCCTCAGCCTGAGGCCACTTCCAGGCAATGCAGGCCGGAGGGTGGGAAGACTCCTTGTCATACACAGGGCAACTGTTGCATCATCAAAGACAGCAGGCCTTTGCCGGAACCTCAACCCCCGCCTCTCATCAGCATGTGTTGTGAGTGACAGTTGAGTAATAACATGTAAGTTGGATCAGACAGCCCCCTGAGGCCCTGATGAGTCTCTCGGAGGTGAGGTCCCTGCAGACTGCCTTCCAGAGTCAGCATGACAGAGAGGGTGCCCAGGCTGGGCCTTTCTTGAGATAGGTGTTGGCATTCACTTCCTTCCGGCTCTCCATAGCTCTGTGTGGCTGTTGGAAGTAAGCTAGATATGGGAAGCTCGGGTGGCTTCTACAGCATGGGACTATGGGCTAAGGAGCTCTCGATCAACAACAGCAAAGGAACAAGGCTGAAACCAGCCCTGCCGTGGACAACTAGAGACCTGGTATTCTCCAGCAGTGAGCAGCTCTTCACAGGTCACCGTGTTAACCAGTGTCAGCAAGGGCTGGATTCCAGGTTCCTGGCTTGGAAAGAGGACTGGGACTTGTTTCTGGCCTCACAGTTCCCCCAAGTTCTAAGGGAGTGTTTGCACACGTGTGCACATGTGTAGGTGGATGTGTGTACACATGTGGGTGTGCATGCACGCACGTGAAGTCAGTCTTAGGAGTTGTGTATCTTGCTTTTTGAGATAGGGACCCTCCCCACACTGGCCTGGAGATCACCAAGTTGACTGGGCTAGCCGGCCAACAAGACCCAGAGATCTGCCTGCCTCCATCTGCACAAGTGTTAGAAGCACACATCATCATCACGCCTGGCTTTTTCCACATGGGTTCTGGGGCCAGCGCTTTGCCAGCTGAGCATCTCCCCAGCCCTGAGAAAGTGTTTTGCAATTTTTTTTTGACAATTACATCTATGCATACACTGTACTGGGACCATACCTCCCATAATGCTCTCTGTTGTCCCTCTCCTGCTCTTGCTGACTTGCCAGCGAGTCTCTTCCTTGCCCGACTCGCCCCCAGTGACGTGTGTGCACACAGGTGCTGTGCAGGTAATCACACCTGCTGCATACTTATGCCTGTGATGGCCATGTCCAGAAGACAGCGTTTCCCAGCATTCTGTCCCTCCTGCAGCTCTTACAAGCTTCCTACTCTCTCTCTCTCTCTGACGATCTTCTCTGGGCCTTGGAGAGGGTGATACAGACGACTTGTTGTGACCTTCTCTCTCCACTGTCACTTATTCTCAGCACATTGACTCATAACATTAACCATAAACTTCTTAAAAAAACAAAAAAGAAAAAAGAAAAAAGAGAGGCCTCTCTGCCCCGAGCCGACAGCAGCACTATTCTGAGTACGAACATGAAGGCTGAGGAGGCAGTTTGGCTCCATGCCTACTTAGCGAAACATCAGTATTCATTCTCCCCTGGGCCTGTGACTTCCCAGCCACAGGTTCTCGATCACGTTCGCAGTACCAGGCGCATGTTCGCTCCTGGGTCTCAAATCTGGTCAGAAAGTGATTGGTTGCCCTCCTAACAGTCAAGTTACTCTCGCATCGGTGGGAGCATCTTACCTGCACTTCAGAGCTGTGTCTACCACTGAGGAAAACAGTTGATGACTTTTCTCCTCCAGCCGCCTCATAGCACCTTCCGCCACTGTCGACACTACCCGGCAGGGACGCTCATCAGTTAGGGTAGGCTGCCAGGCTGGCAAGCAGCAGGGATCTCCCCGGCATTGGGGTTATAAGTGGCATGTGGTTCTGAACCCACTCAGGGATCAAACTCAGGTCTTCATGCTTGCAAAGCGCTTGGGCCACTGAGCCATCATCTCCTCAGCCCCTGGTCTTCCGTCTTCATTATCTTATTCTCTCTCAACAGTGAACACCAGTGGATCTGTGCCCGTCCCTGTGTCCCCCACTCCCTTCGGGATGCCTTTCTTGATCCCCTGAAGGGTCTGTGTCCTGAGACCCCGGCCAGGTTCAGCCTCCAAGGCCTTTGCTCCTTTCTCCACAATTCTCTCTTCAGGTCTGCTTGGTCCTCACAGACACCTCCCGGAAGCCGTGGTAAAGTCTCAGCCACCTTATGGGATTCATCTTGTTCCCCTAAACCTTGCTGTTCCCCTAAACCTACTCCTCTTCAGGGAAACCCACCTTTGGTACCTGCTTAGCTCTACAATGTACCCCACTGCAGCAAATGGCCCAGGAGTGGCTTAGCTGATCAAGCCAGACACCTGGCATTGCCCAGCTCCTTCCTGCCCGCTCACCTGGCTGAAAGCATGCTGTTAATTTTTCTACATTTCACTCATCTTGGCACATGCGTCCTTCATTTCTGAGGCCAGGGCCTGGGATTGGTCAGACCTCCTCTGTTTTCAGGCCCCTCCCAGGGTGCTTTTGGCCTGATTGCAGGGAGTAGATGTCTGTTAATTGAGGGAGGAATCATGGGCCTGTCTACTGGGACAGCTGGGCCGGAATGAAGGTCTCACAGGCTCCAGAGAGATGTGACTCTTTATTCAGGACAGGATTCTGCTGCTTTTTTAGGCCCTGTGGGATAGATACTTCCTGACAGAGAAGACTCCCGGAGCAGCATGTTTACTCCCAATGACCAATCAGTTACTCTCTGAGATGTGTAGCTGAGGGATAGAAAGGAGCCTCAGAGCCAGGCAGTGGTAGCGCACGCCTTTAATACCAGCACTTGGGAGGCAGAGGCAGGCAGATCTCTGTGAGTTTGAGGCCCTCCTGGGCTACAGAGTGAGTTCCAGAAAAGACGCAAAGCTACACAGAGAAACCCTGTTTAAAAGAAAGAAAGAAAGAAAGAAAGAAAGAAAGAAAGAAAGAAAGAAAGAAAGAAAGAAAGGAAAAGAAAAGAAGAAAGAAAGGAGCTTCAGGTGGATGAATACTTCCTCAGGGAACCCCCTCCCTGCCCAACATTTCTCTTATATCCAGAAAGGGCTAGAATGTTCCACTCTTCCACCCACTCAGAAGTCTCCACTGTCCCCTTGGCCCTGTACCCCACCACAGCTGCTCTGAGATCTCCCAATGGCTGGGTTCAGAAATCCTGACTGACCCTGGCCCAACAACTCAGTGCCCAGCTTGCTGGGATCCCCTCACTCCCAGGTGAGCACCATGTGGATGTAGGAGGGAAGGAAGGGGGGCTCCCCTGAACTCTGGGGACTGGCTGGTCCTTGCTCCAGAATCTCCCCTGGCTGGCTGTGCAAGGTGAAGGTAGACCTGGGTATGTGTCTAGGCAGGGTCCCTCAGAAGACCCCAGTTATCCCATTCTCCTGAGAACAGTGACTCGCTTGGGGAGAGATGCCGGGAAGGGCCAGCACCCCTCTGGGGGAACCCATGAACACAATAGGCCTTCTGGAAGCTGGGGGTGTGGGAGAATGCACCTAGGCCTGGTGGGCTTGGAGCACCAAGCACGGTGGCCTGGGGGAGGGGCAGAGCGGGTTGGGGAGAGGCTTCCAGACTTTCAGAGAACGTAAATTTTACCCCCGGCTACTTTCCCTGGGATTTATTCCTCCCTGAACTTGAGACTTGGCCTAATTACGTTTGGGTCTCTTTCAAAGCACATAAATTGCACCCAGTTCCTCTCTGTCCTTCTTAGGAATAAATCGTCCCTGTGTGAGGAGACATCTGGGGGAGAGAGTGAGACTTTATTAATTCGACACAGAACCCTGTCCCCCTGCCCTCCCCTCTGCCCCCTGTTGAATAATAAAATAATGAAGATTTGACTTGGACCAGGATGTGTGGATAAATATATTGGTGACATGAATGGAAATGGATTTATTACGTAAACAGGAGACTTCATCAATCTAAACCTGGCCTCCTTTCAATGGGCATAAATTACATTTTCTTTTTCTACCAGTTGTTGCTTTTTTTTTTTTTTTTTTTTTTGAAACTGGATTTATCGGAATTGAGATCTCACTGATTTATTTCATGGAGTCCTTTGCTTTCTCCTTCTGCCCAGCTCACTCAAGAAGCTTCTTCCAGCTGCCCTCTGAATCTACTACCTCAGTTCCACGCTAAGCACTAGGGCTGGGATGGACTTGGGCTGCCCGGGGCTGGCTCTGAGACACCCTTTTGCAAGGCTCTCTCAAGAACAAAGTACTAGCATGGGATGTTCCACCCAGTAACAGAAAGAAAGTTCCTTTCTAGGCTCCCATATAGGCCCAAGGATGACCCTGGGCTTAAACTGGTCCCATTGCTCACAGGCAAATGAAAGAATTCTGTAAACATGAGCCAGAAGAGGTTCGGAGCTTGTCCAGGAGATCCCAGAATGTGGCTGTGGGGGCCAAAGGGAACACCAGAAATGTCTACCAAAGTCAGAGACCAGAAGCAGGGCCTAGAGAGATGGCTTTGCCCCTCCAGATGGCAGACTCGATTCCCAGCATCCACATGGCAGCTAAAAACTGTCTGCGACTCCAGGTCCAGGGGATCTAGTGTTTTTTTCTGGCCTCCATGGAAACGGCAGTCATGCAGTGCCCAGACATACATGCAGGCAAAATACCTGTACACATAAAATAACAATAAACAAATTGTTTTTAAAGGGCCAGCAGTGGGGGCCAGGAAGACGGTTCCATGGTTAAAGAGTAAAGTATCTGCTGTACCAGGACGAGGGCCTGAGTTCAGATCCCCAGCTCAACAGCATCCCTGCAATTCTAGCACCAAGGAGCTGGAATGGGAGGATCCCAGCGGCTTCTTAGCCAGACAGTCTAGCCAACCAGTGAGCTCCAGGTTTGGTGAGAGACCCTGTCTCAAAAGCCAAGGTGGGAAAGAAGACATCTGACATCAAACGTTGGCCTCCACCTAAACCCGCACATGCACCTGCACACATGTGCAGCCACACAAGGCACATATGGAAAGACCAGTAGCAGAACGCCACAGCACAAGAGTTGTCCATAGCACAAGAGCTGTGATGTTAGCAATTCAGAGCTTCCTCTCCTCATCTCTGCCTGCTTTCTCCCAGGAAGCAGGGAATTTGGTTCAGCACCAGCTATGGTGTTTGATGAAGCAGGGATGATGCTTGGAATTGCCCTGTCACAAAAGATGTAGCCCTTGGACACCGTCTCATGACTTTCTGGGGCTTTGTTAGAAAGTCAAGGTTACTTATAGCCTGAGACATCCCTGACATTGTCTCTCAAACCTGCTCACTGCCGAGAGCCTTGAAAATGTCCAGCACGGCCGGGCAGTGGTGGTGCACGCCTTTAATCCCAGCACTAGGGAGGCAGAGCCAGGTGGATCTCTGTGAGTTCAAGGCCAGCCTGAACTACCAGGTGAGTTCCAGGAAAGGCACAAAGCTACACAGAGAAACCCTGTCTCAAAAAAAAAAACAAAAACAAAAACAGAGAGAGAGAGAGAAGAGAGAGAGAGAGAGAGAGAGAGAGAGAGAGAAAAGAAAAAAGAAAATGCCCAGTCACTTAAAACAGCAAAGTGTCTGGAGAGGTGGCGCATGGTCAAAAGCCCTTGTCACTGTTGGAGAGGACCACATGCTGGCTCACAACTGTCTGTATTCCACTTCCAGAGACTCTCTTGTCCTCTTCTGACCTCTGCAGGCAGTAGGCATGAAAGTAGTACACACACACACACACACACACACACACACACACACACACACACACCACCACGCACCACCCCACTGGTACACACACACACAGGCAAAATATTCCCACACATAAAATAACAAAATAAATAAATCTTAAAAAATAAGTGAAACATCGAGAAATCCAGAATGGCTTCACTGCTAGGTGCCCCTGTGAAAACAAAGGGATTATTGTTTTACTAGAGAAACTGAATGAGCCTAGTTCTGTTGGTGATGGTGATGGTGGGGGTGGTGTGTGCACATGTTGGTAGTAGTATTGTTTGTTTAATTGGCTTATTATTATTGTTGTTGTTGTTGTTTTGGTTTTTGAAGCATGGCACAGACTGGTCTTGAACTATTAGCTGAGGATGACCTTGAATTCTTTACTCTTCATTTCTCTATCATTCAAGTGCTAGGATTACAGTCATATGCCACCATGCTGGGCAAAAATCATGTTAATGCCAACAAGTGATGAATGGAACTGGGGATCCCTGGGACGTCTAGGTCTCTCTCAGAAGGACAGGAAGGGCCCTGCCTCAGGAGCTTAGTGACCATATGGAGGATTAGCAGGGAGGTGTTGGGAGGGAAGAGACAGCTCCCCACCCAAATCTCATCCCTGTTGCCTGCCCATCCCACCCATTTGACCAGCCTGAGTTGGCAGGGGGCCCACGGTGGGTCTGCAAGCTGTCATTCACCAGGCCCGCTGTCTGGCGCAGGTGTTTCTAATAAGTGCTCCTTCAGGCTTGCTTCACCCAGGAGGATGTTTACAAGAGGGTCTGATGAGAAATTGTCTCCAAATGCTGTCTTGTAAGCAAGACGTTAAGAAGGGAGGGGCTGGGAGCGCCTTAGGCTATAAGCGAGCAGTGCTGTGGAATGGATCCTGGCTAGAGCTCCTTCTAGTCCCCATACCCCCCACTTCTTGGCCAGGGCTGGCAAGCTAGGGCCTTGGCAGGTCTGGGCCCAAGGCCAAGGGTGGTGAGCACCAAGGGGTCGGGTTTCAATAAACAAAAGCACTAAAGTTAGAAGAGTCTCCCCGTCCACAGAGAGACTGGGAATTCCAGTGCTGCTGCCCAAACACAGGGGGTCCTTGCCTCCGACTCTGGGATGTTACTTCAGCCCTTCCTTTTTAGGGTGCAGGATGAGAATGGGGGGAAGGGATGGGGGATGGGCAGGCATCTCACAACGATGATGGTCAACTGCCACCATTATGATTAAAAGAAAAATAAAAAAAAACCATCACGGAAGAGTGTGTTTATGGAGAGGTCCAGAAAAGGAAGGAGGCCTCCATATTCAACTCTTCATTATGAGTCTACCATAGGAGAGGAAAGAGGGGGCGCAGAAGTGGGGGTAGAAATCTCTCCTGAAAGAGACAGATAGTAATGGCTTTTGACTTTGAGTCCACACAGTTTCTTTCAAAACTCCTCCACCGCCATTCCAGCTCAGAGGCAGCCACAGATGATCAGTTGGTGAGCTTGGGCCAACTTGATTCTCTGGCAGAGATTTACTAACCTGTGATATATACAGGACTAAATAAACACCAAAGAGACGGAGAGAACAACCAAGATCTTTCATCCACCTTGTGGGCAGCTGAGGACACTTGCTCAGGCTCCTGACCCTTCTGCCCTGCATGCTGCAGACTGGTGTGAGCAAATTAACTGAACACACTGAGTCCTGGGAAAGCCAAACATGGCACAAGGAGGTGGTGGGATGTGGTGACATTTTGTGTATGCTCTAACAAATAAAGCTTGCCTGAAGACCAGAGGGCACAGCCAGGCCACCGGCTTTTGAGGCCAGGCAGTAGTGGCACACATCTTTAACCACAGAACCCAGGAAGCAGAGGCAGACAGATCTCTGTGAGTTTAAGGCCACCCTGTGCTACACAAGTCTGATCCAGTCTAAAAGAGAAACAGAGCCAGGCAGTGGTGGCACACACCTTTGTTCCCAGAACTTGGGATCTCACGACTTTAATCCCAGCACTAGGGAGGTGGAGACAGGAAGTGATATGGCTGGGCGGAGAAAGGAATACAGGTGGGAGGAAACAGGAGCCGAGAGCCCTTTTCGGCTGAGGATGTCGTAGAGGTAAGAACTAGTGGCTGGCTGCTCTGCTTCTCTGATCTTTCAGCTTTCACTCTGATATCTGACTCCAGGTTTTAATTAAGAAGACCAATTAGGATTCCTGATACATGGAGGAGGTCACATGTTGCAGAAGAACATGATAGCTTAAAAGAAAAGTGAGACTTTTGGTGCCTTCCCCTGAGCTGTGCAGATATAGGACATAAAGAATAGTTTCTGTTGGCCACTAGGGTTTGTTGATGTAGTCCAGATACTCTCCCTGTGTGTGGACTTGTGTGGGGCATAGGCCCCGGGGTAAGACCATGTTGGAGAGTCAGGATGTACTGAACCCAGGGGTCAGAATCTTCGGGTATGGAGAGGGTAGAAGGGGAAAGGTGAGGCTGAGTTGGATTCATGAGTGCAGGACTGAACGCCTAGTGGGACTGCAGGGCCAGAATCATCAGATGGCCTGGGCTGCCATCAGAGTGCCCTTTCTAAGAGGAGGGACAATGAGGTTTGGCTTGGGGTGTTCCGCCTGTAAGCAGGTTGAAAATTAGGGTAGTATTCTGCTAGCTTTCCTGTTGCTGTGATAAAAACACTCTAACCAAAAACAGATTGGGGAGGAGGGGTTTATTTCATCTTGTAGGTTACACTCCATCATCCAGGGAAGTTAGGCAGGAACTCAGAGCAGGAACCTGAAGCAGAAACTGCAGCAGAGACCATGGCAGAACGCTGCTTACTGGCTTGCTCCTCCTGGTTTCTTTGGCTAGCTTTCTTATATAGCCCAAGCCCACCTTCCTAGGGATGGCACTACCCACAGTAGGTTGGACCCTCCACCATCAATTAGCAATTAAGAAAATCATTCACAGACATAGCCATAGGGCCATCTGATTATAGCAATTCTTTAGTCACGGTTCTTTCTTCCCAGACAACTCTAAGTTTGGGTTAAGAAAGCTGAAATTAAATATGACAGGTAACCTGTTTGTGTTATCATGATGCTGTTGGAATGTATGGGCTAAGGGAGAAAGTATAGATCAAGTTTGAGGATCTATGTAAAGGTGAGGTAGGGTCCCTCTATTGAGAGACATGGGCTGATGGAAGGGTAGAGATGGAGTTTGAGGTCTTGTGTCTGAGTGAGACAGGGTCTCTCTGAAGTTAAGTTTGATAGATCAGCCTTTGTTTAGGGCTGAGGGTAAGTGAAGGTCTGGAGTTACGGGTGTAGCCTTGTTTGGGAATCAGAATGCCTGGTCTTGGGGTAGCTGGAATTGAGGTCATTGTTTGGTTGAGGTTCATGGGGTGAGTGTTTAGCCTGCGGCATCCATGCCAGTGGTTTTCATTGGGTGGTGAGAGTCCATGTGAGGCTTCAGCTGGGAACGACAGACAGCAGTTGGGATTGGGGTCAACGTGCGGTTGGAAAGCTGGCGACAAGCACCTTTTGGGGCTTGGAGATCAGTGTCTTCTGGAGTCTAGCATTAGCTTGTGTGCTGTTTGCAACTGGGGAGCCAGTGTACATTAGGAATTGGTGCATCTCCATGTGTCACTGAGTCAGAAATAAACATGTGGCCTGCTAAATACTCCCGGAGTGGCTGTGTCATGGGTCAATCCATGACCTGGGATTGGAGATTTAAGAGTCAGAATGTAGCCAGGTTTGAACTGGCCAGCATGTATAGAAGGGTCAAGTGTTCCCTTCCTGATCGTGTTGGAGGTTAGTGTGCAGGTGAGTTGTAGCACATGAGTGGCTGACATGGTATGTAGGTTTCTCATGTGGTGGAGATTAGAAGTCAATGTGTGATCACAAGGGTGAGGAGAGACCATAGGCGCTGGTGGGAAGAGAGTATGGGGAGCTATACTTTGTGCTGGATAGAGAGTTCTAGGCCTTGATTTCTCAAACTGGGCTTCTCAGAATGTAGAAACCAGGAGGATTCAGGAGTCAAGGTTATATGACTAGCTAGGCAAAAACACCACAGCAAATGGTATCACCCATGTCTCCAAGTGTGCCAGCAGGGTGCAGCACCTCGGAGTGGCACAAGCCTCCATATGCATTACACATCTACCTCCTCTCAGCGCTCAGTAGCCTCCTCTTGCTATAACAGTGGCCTCATCTTGAGGTGTATAGTGGCCCCTTCTCACCACAGACAGTCCCTCCCCACGCTGTAGACAGTGGTCTCCTCGCAGTACACTGCGGTCTTTCTCATGGTGCACATGGATGGCCTTCCCCCTCCCCAGTTTTCATCCTCACTCTCCTGTGGCACTTCCTGGGATCACAGCCCATGTCGACTTTCTTGCCCTCATATCCCGACTTGGCCCTGCCTCTGAGGACCCCAGCCTAAGAGAAATATTTTTATAATACAGCTAATAAATATATGTAATGGGCATGAATTCCACACAGCTTTTCAAGATAAAGCACACACTTTCCTAGAGCCCACGCCTCTGGCAGTGATGTACCCCCCCCCTTCACTCAGGAATACAGGCTCCACTCTGAGAGTCCCAGCAGGACCCTCAAGAGCAAAGAGACAGATGTAGCTCCTAGACACCGGTCCTCAGGTCAGACAGCCCAGATAAAGGCTGCGTGAGAGCCCAGAGGGTGGCAAGCACTCAGATCTTGGATTTGGGAGGTCGGCTTGGAGCCAAGGATGCAACAAGCATGTTCTGGGGTTGGCTTCCTCTGATTGATTCCTTTGCTGCAAGGTCAGTGTGGGATTGAGGTGGCTCGATTTCAGGGCTACATTGCATCAGGGTGGTCCATGTCCCAATGACTCTGTGGGGATCAGTCTGCAGTTGCTGTGGGCTGGCTAGAGTGGCCCAGTTGTGGTCAGTGTGTGGTGATAGAGACAATTGGAACATGCTCGACACTGGGGAAGCGGGCATGCCAGTCTGGTTCGACGTCAACCATTGTCGTGGGTTTCCTTGGGAGGGCTGTGTGGCTTGCTTGGTGGGACAGTGACTCACAGAGTTTTGGGGTGATAGTTCAAGAAGTCAGAGGAGAGACCAGGATTCATCCAAGGACACTAGACGTCCTCTCCTTGGACACACACATCCCCGTCCTGGGCCACAGGGAGGATTCGTGCGGCACTGGCTGGATTTCTGTCCCCACTTGTCCTCTCCTCTGGGTGGCTTTAGAAAGTGACCAGCACACAGCCACCCACAGGCAGTGGGCTTTGCGGAATAGAAGGCCCATTGCTTGCTTCCTTGAGTAGGATCCATATTCTCTGTCCTCTGCACAGTTGCCTACACCAGCTGTTTTTCCCTTCCAGGAAGAGCCTGGGAGGGATTCTGTAGTCTGATCTTCTGCACCCCGCAAGGCTTGGGAGCTGGCTTCCTGGAGTGAGGGTCAGGGTCAGGGTTCGAGTCCTGGCCACGTCGTATATGTGTCAGAATGAGCGATCCCTTCTTAGGTCACATATACTTTGGACTTCAACACTGCTTTATGTAGGCCGTAAAATTAATAGGTGGGAACTAGATTTATGGGCCCCACTGGGCCGTGCTTTGCTTGTTAGGTTAAACACACTGATTTCCTGGTACAAAAGTGCTTGTTAAAATAATCTCCCCTAGCACGTCCAGAGGGGACATATCTGTCTTGTTGGGGGATGGGGAGGAGACCACGATGCCCCATCCCCTCCTCCCTGCCGGCCCACCTGTCATGGTCTTCCCTGGCTCCAGCTGTGTGAGACGGAATGAATGATGAGGCTGGAAGGCTGGAGGGTCAAGGGAAGGAATGCACCTCTTCGCGGAGAGAGAGCTTCCCATCAATCCCGCGCCCCCCCCTCCAGCCGCCACCGCCACGAAGAGCCACTTGCTTTTGTTTCTATTTTTTCTGGAAAGGAAGACCAGAAGAAGGGAGGCAGAACTGGGAGCTCAGAGCAGAGCACAGAGATGTCTCTACTGCGGCTTCTGAAGACTTGGGATCAGAAGTGAAGGCGGGGAGAAGGGGCCGCAAGGCCATCTTCACGTCTCTCCCTTTTCCTAAGAGTGCCCTCGGATGACACCTGTCTGCAACCCTGGGGCCTGGACTCTGCCTCTCTCTAGCCCCCTTCCCAAAGTGCCCCGGGGGCAGCATCCTCTGAATAATTTCAGCTACTCAGGAGGACACAAATAGTCTTGTTACCTCCTGCCCTGCTGGGTCCCTACTCCTCTTGGTGGAGCCGTAGATGGAGACACTTGGGTAGAGCAGGTTGGGAGCTTCTGACAAGAGCTATGTTGCTGCTGTGTGCTAGGCAGAGATTGGAGGTGGGCCTGTGAGGGACTGATGGGAAGGGCGTTAATAGGCTTGGCCCAGGTGTGAGACAGAGCAGTGTTTTAGGAAGTACCAGAGACACCAAGACATGTAGCAGGGAGAGCCCCGGAGAAGGTCAGTCAGGGCTACTGCTGGGTGCTTAGTGGGCCGGCAGGAAGCTTGTTGGAGGATACCGTGATGACTAGAGATGGTCTAGTTGATAACGTTCCTGCCCCACAAGTGTGAGGACCTAAGTTCAGAACACCAGCATCCTACATAAAAGTTGAATGGGGAAGGCAGCATCTGTAACTCCAGGGCTGGGGCAGCATCCGGTGGTGGAGATAGTTCAGAGGTTAGCCAGTTTAGCTGAACTGGTACCGGGCTTAGTGAGAGACTTTGTCTAAAAAATAAGGTGGGGGCAGTAAGAGACACTGGTCATCAACCATTAGCTCCCATATGCATATGCATAGATATACAAGTGCACTCTACATGTGTGTGCTATGACTACATGAACATATATATGCCACACAGATACACAGACACAGACACACACACACACACACACACACACACACACACACACACACAATCTAGTTGAGTCTGAAACCCATGGGAGTTTACATTTCCCAGTTGTGAGACACGCTGTAGTGTCCAGGTTCCTGAGGTTACTGAACTCCTTGTCTACGCTTCCCCACCATCTTGTCTTGGGCGTCATGGACTGTCATATCTCCACATCCATGTTCTTCTCCTGGCTGGAAGCCATGCTCCCCTCTGTCAGCCAAATGGTTCAGCCTGGCAAACATATTTTAATCGCCTCTCCTCTGGCCCCCATTGCTTGTCACATTTGATATTTGCTGGTTCAGTAAAGCACATTGCCAACTCCATGGCCATCTCCAAATGTGTTCTCTTGTCATGTCTCACAAGGCTGACATTACACCCAGTCACACATAGACAGGAACAAAGAGACCCTGAAACAGCAGTTGGCAAGCCCAAGGCCACCCAACCAGTGCATGTGTGAGCCAGGACCAAGCTTGGGGCTTAATGTGCTACCTGCTGTCCTGGGTGCCCCCATAGCCATGGTCACTGAGTATCAGTCTGTCACTGGTGAAACCAATAGGCTGTCTGGTTGGAGCAGGGTCTGGTCTGAATAGCTTTGAGTATCAAGTCCTGTCATGAACTTAGTATATGGTGGAAATTTAGAGAGACTCAAACGGAATGAATTATGCTCTTCAGCAACCAGCTCAGACTTGGAGTTAGATAGCAGAGTTAGAGTTTTGGTTCTTGTATTTTCTGTTTCTTCAAGAAAGCTACTAAACCTTCTTGTGTGCAGAATGAGACTAATGATAGTCAAGTGATGATTCCACAAGATGTTGACAGCCAAGCCTCTTATGCATAAGCCCAGAGTCGCCTCTTTGTACCAGTCCTAACCTTCTTGTTCTGAAATACTGCCATCTGCTGGTAGCTTCTGAATGCAACCACCATATACCATTAGGGCTGCGGCCACTGAGCATCCCCAACTGGCTCCTACCTTCTCCACTGTGGTCCGTCTTCCTTCTTGCCATGGGCAGCCATGTTTTTCCTACTCTCCCAACTCTGCACACATCTCATCTCCTTGATGATGGAGCCTGCGCAGCAGTGAGCACAGGACCCTCGTTATCCTCCCTTCTCTCCACCCATTGCCCAACCATGCCTTTGGTTGCATGGATTTTAAAGATAGGACTATACATGCTCTGGTGTTCACACTAGTAGCTGCGTGACAACAACTTACAGAAACTCTCTAAGATTTACAACTACAAGCCCCCCAAAATGGTTCTGACTCTGATCATCTTTCCTCCTGTCTCCAGCAGCCTCAGTTGCTCCCCGAGTTTTCGATAGGGTACCATTTACCTCTGGTCCCAACTGCATACACCTTCTTGGCAGGTTCAGAGAATTCAGCCTGGCCAGTGATGGTGAGAAAAGGGAGATGTGTTGGGAAAGGTCTGAGTCTGCCTTTCACACAGAAGGACTTGGATTCCTCCGTTCCTGTCTATTCTTGCTTCCCTTGGGTTTTATCTTAGACTGTGTGGAACAGGCTTGACATTTTGTGACCACTCAATGCTTTTTCCAAAAGCAGAAGGTGAAGGTGTTTAGGCTTCTTCAAAGCCTTCTGAAGGGAGTTCTGGTGGGACCGAGTCTATAGAAACAGGGCAGAGAGTCGGGGTGGACACAACATTTGCTAAGATCTTTTCTAGCTCTGGCATGCTTCATGTCTGAGTCAACCATCTTTTGACTTAATGACTTCCAAATGTCTGCTTGGGACAACTTGCTTATGCCTCCGTAACTTACACTGAGCATACCCCAGCAGACCAAACAGAACCTTCTAGATCTGAAGATAGGAACTAAGTGTCTTGCTCTAACTGGACTATGGTCTCATCATTCTAAGAAGGCTGAGGTTCAGACTCTGGTTGGTGATGGGTCTGGGAAGGCACTACTTTCTCCTTGTACTTGTCCACCATGAATAGTACTCCTCTCTCTAGACAGAGGTTCCTATGGGCAGCTCTGCCCTGTTGTACTTTGTTTTAGGCATCACTAGCATCTTCTCCTGGGTTTTCATGCCTTCTTTTTGGGTTGACAAGTCTGACCTCGTCTGGCTCACTTTCTACTCTCCCTTGGGTAGGTGGGTTTCCAGCCCCAGAGCTCACCAGACGGCAGGAGCAGGGAGAAAGAACCCCATGGGGTGGAGACTAGGGAGCAGGCAGATGCTGGGCCAGCCTTCCCCACAGCCTGGAGGATTAGAAGGGTATTTGGCCAGTCCGCAAGCAGGCGTGGCTGCAGGGAGCTTTGCTACAGCTTTGTAGCCCATCCAATGGCCTCTTTCAAAACAGGATTCGGATGAGTTAAGCATAACTGAATAAAAAACACATGGGATGGATTTCTCTCCAAAGATAGCGGGGTTTGAACATGGCCCAGGGAGGGAAGACTGGGTCTGGGGAGGAAAGACGTGGCTTCCGCGTATGTTTTTTTTTTTTTTTTTCATTTCTGTTAACTTCTGTCACAACTTCGTGTGTCTGTCTGCCCTCTTACATACCTCAGAGCTGCCCCAGGCTGGGAGAACAACAGGGTCTTACTGTCTGTGTCCAGCTAAGGATTCAGGGCTGTCAGAGCTAGCCTTGGGGGAGCTGGATGCTCTGGGACTCCCTCTGGCTGCCATCCAGGATGCCTGGTGGGGCTGCAGCAGGCTTTGCCCTGGAGACAGCATATCAGTTCATCTTAGACTTCTGACACTGTGGGTGGAGAGAGGACAGAGAGAGTGAGGAAGTACCTTCCAAAGAAGCTGCCCACAAGGAAGTAACCTTTACAATGAGCCCGTGTCTTCTACTGTTTAAATCATGTGCATTGTCTCTCTTCTACTCTGTAGTTATCACAATCTTTTTTTGTCTTTTGCACAAGTCTTAAATAAGAGCTAAGCTAAAACTCGTACCTGGAAATTACTTTGTGAACATTTTGGTAAGTTGCTTCCAGGCTATAGTAGTTTTTTGTTTGTTTATTTGTTTGTTGGTTGTTGTTTTTGTTTTTGTTTTTTTAGTTGCTGGGACAAAACATCTGACATGAAGCAACTTAAGGGAGAAAGGGCTTATTTTGGCTCACAGTTTGAAGGGATATAGTCTGTCATGAAGGGGAGGTCCTGGTGGTAGCTGATCACATTGCTCCTACAGTAGGGCCAGGCTATGACATCTCAAGGTCTGCCCCCAGTGACCCACTTCCTCCTGCAAAGTTCTATGCCCAAAGGTTCCACAACCTTCCAAAACAGTGCCACAATTTCAGGACCAAAATTTCAAACACACAAGCCTTTTAGGAAATTCCATATTCAAATCATAACAAAAGCTTATGGTGTGTGTGTGTGTGTGTGTGTGTGTGTGTGTGTGTGTGTGCAGGTATGCACATGCCATGATGCATATGTAGAGGTTAGAGGACAATTTTCAAGAGTTGGTTCTCACCTGCTACTTACTGAGGCAGGGTCTCCCTTGTTTCTGCCACTGAACTGCACATTACATGTTAGGTTGTCCAGAGCTTCTAAGTGATTCTCTTGTCTCCACCTCCCATGTTGCCTGAAGAGTGCTGGGATTACAGATGTGTGGCACTGCATCTGGCTTTTTCTCACATGGGTTCTGGGGATAGAAATTTGGTTGTTAGGCTTGGGCAGCTTGTGTGTTCACCAGCCGAGTCCCTTCTCATCCCTGTCTTTGCTTTTTATGTCATCCTCTTCTCTTGCATACAAAACCTAAGCCTCATTCCACTTTGTTCATGTTTTCTATAACATGATTAAACAGCTTCTTTTTTGTCCTGGGATTTTACTTTGAACGCCTATTTTAAAGACTACTATGATGAGATGAATGTCTTTAGGCATGTCAAGACAGCAAAAGTTTGGTCTACAGTTTGCCTCCTAAATATTTAGTTAGTTTTAAAGATTTGTTTTATTATTTAAAGTGTGTATGTCTACACTTACTTGAGTGCAGTGCCTTTGGGTCCAGAAGAGGGTATCAAATCCCCTGGGATTGGAGTTACAGCAATTCTGAGACTCCTCACCTGGGTGCTAGGAACCAAATCAGGGTCCTCTCAAGAGCAGCAAGTGCCCTTAACAACTGAGCCATCTCTTCAGCCCCTGAAGAGCTTGTCTTTCTCATTCTCTTACTCTCCATCTATTTGTAATTTTATTCTTAAAATTGTTCATCGTTGGCGATGGCTGTTCTGCCTGGGCAGACAATGTATGTCTTTGACTTGAAGTGTTCTCGACCAACAATCAGTAAACTACACGCTGTGGCCCAATCAGCCGCACCATCAACACCTGTACTGTGGACAACTGTGCTACCACGTCAGTACAGAGCGGAGCCACTTCAGCAAAGACAATATGGCTCCCAGAAACCAAACACGTCCACTGTCTGGACCTTTCTAGAAAAGCTCTCCACTTCTACTTAGACATTCCATTCAGTGCGATGTGGCTGTGGCCATGCTTACTGCTCTTACTGTTTATTTTCTATTTCCCATTTACGCTTCTTTTCCTATTTTGAGTTAATCTTTTTTTTTTTATGATTCCATTCGTCTCCATCATTGGATTATTAGCTGTACTGCTTTGTTCTTAGAGATCATTGTGGGATTTGTTATACATCTCTTTAGTAATCACAGTCTGTTCAGATGGCATCTCACTGCCTCATGGATTGTGCAAAACTTTCTGCTATGCTCATTCATTTTTCTTCTCCTGCAGTGAAGCTCCTATTTTTCCCTTAAGTAATCAATTGACTTTCATAATAAAGTTTAAAATTTAGAAAAATATATATCTAATATTTATGCATTTATTTACCTTCTCCAAATGTGCCTTCCTCCCCCCATCCATGTGTGTTGATTCCTACTTTGTGTCTGGTATGATTTTCTAAAGAAATTGAACTAATTTCTTTAACATTTTCTGTAGTAAAATTATATATCTGAATATGACTTAACTGTACTTAAAATTTTAGATCGTTACTGGATTCAGAATGCTAGATTGGCACTTTGTTTAGGTACTTTTAAAACACTCCATTGTTTCTTGGCTCACATAGTCTTTGACAAGAAATCTGCAGTAATGCTTATCTTGGTCTATTTGTACTTCCTTGACTGAATGTCTTTAAGATTTTTCTCTTTATCATGAGTTTTCAGAAGTTTTGTGCTGATACGATTTTCTTTGTTTTGCTCTTTCAAGAGGATTTCCTTCCTGGATCTGTGGGTTTCTAATTTTCATGAAATCTGGCAAATTTTCTAACCCAATGTCTTTGGACACTTTTCTGCCCGGTCCCTTTTCCCTCTGAACCCCAGGAGCAAAGAACTTCTATCACAGCCTGGTTCCTCACAAGGCTGGGGATCTGCTGTGCTCTCCCATGGCTTCTCTGTGTACTTTATTTGCAGTTTCCTTTGCTGTGACTTCAAGTTCTCCAACTTTTCTTCTATTGTTTCTAATATGTTCTTAGTCCTGTCCATTGAAATATCCACTTGAGACTTGTGTGTATTTGTGTATGTGTCTGTGTGTGTGTGTGTGTGTGTGTGTGTGTGTGTGTGCTCATGTGCAAACACATCTTCCCCCTATCTGTCTGTTTCTTTACTAAATTCCTGATTATATTATCTAGCTGGTTGAATGAGCATTGTTTGATGGTTCTTTCTATCAGGTGAAGTTTTTCATTATTGCTGTTTGTTATTTGGATTATTTTCTGTGTTTGGGTTATATTTTATGCTTCTTGTGATGCCTGGAAATTTTCCTTCCTTCTTTCTTTCTTTCTTTCTTTCTTTCTTTCTTTCTTTCTTTCTTCCTTCCTTCCTTCCTTCCTTCTTTCCTTCCTTCCTTCCTTCCTTCCTTCCTTCTTTCTTTCTTTCTTTCTTTCTTTCTTTCTTTCTTTCTTTCTTTCTTTTTTTTTACTTTCACTGATTCTTTGTGGATTTCATATCGTGCATCCTGATTCCACTTATCTCCTTGTCCCCTGGAATCTGCCCTCTGCCCTTGCAACCTCCCCTCAAAACAAAACCAAATTAAAAAAAAACAACAACAAAAAACACCAAAACAAAAACAACAACAAAAGAAGAAACTTTTCATGGAAGCTGCAGTTTGGCCCTTTGAGAAGCATGGTTCACCCTTTAGTCTGTTCATCTTTACTTGTAAGAATTCATTACCATCAGCCATTGGTCTGGCTCGAGGCTGTGGTTTGTGCTACACCACAGATAACGGGCTCTCACTGGAGCTCCTCTTAGATATCCTTTTGTTGTCCTGTGTCACGGAGATACTACAGATCCCAAACAGCAGGATCTTCATGACACAGGATGCCCAGAAATTTTATACTGGGGACTAGGTGGCCCTTGTTGACCACACATTGTTGAGACTTTGGGTTTTGTTTTTTCAAAATCAAGGACTTTAGTTATGCTCAGTTGTTATATCACTGATGATTTAGTTTAAGCTCATCAAAGCTTCCTTTTAGGTATTTTTCTGGTGGATCATACTAAAGCACTAAATCACACTACCATAGTCTCAAGCTTCTGATGTTCTGTGTGTTCTTCAGGGACTCCACAGCTCCATCTAATATTCTTGAGTCATTCAGCTTATGGCTCCCGATAATTCTCTTCACAGCCTCATAGAGCCTCCCTCTTCTCATGACACAAAAGACCTGAGGGGGGCGGCTTATGAAGTCCACAGCTCTGTGCTGGATGCCTTACTTCACCTGGTGGTCTTTCCCCTGAGTACTTAGCTGTCTTGGCCCCTGAACTCTGACTATGCCTTCTCAACCCTGAGACACCATAGCATCCTGCAGGTTCATACCTGCTCTGTGCTCTGGAACTGTTGTCCAACATCTAAAACCAGTTGTCATCTATATTTCTAATTCCTAAGTGCTGAAGCAGGAAGGGTAATCAACCCTTCATCACTAGAAGAGAAAGACTAGACACTCTTTCCATTCTTGACTCAGACAACTGAGAAACACAAATTCAAAGGCTGGCAAATGGCTCATTAGGTAAAAGAACTTGTCACTGTGCTTGACAACTCAGGCAGGACCCACATGATGGAACCTATTCCCACAAACTGTCCTTGGATCTCTACAAATGTATATGCCCCTTCCATCAATAAATGCAACTTAAAAAATAAAAATCAGTACAGACTCAAATAAGTTGCAGAAGTTAATTTTGAGAATTTTGCTGACCATAAGCTTACTAAAATTCAAAGCTTTGGACAAAGACATTAACCACTATTGATATTTTATTATGTTTTGTCATAGTGTTGGTCCATAATTAGTGACACTTACAGATAGGAGTTTTTACAGGTTTAACTTTATAGTGAGTGGATGTGGGAATTTGAGACTTGAATAAGCAGAATGAAGCAGTTGGCATAAACCTTTCAGTGGAGTTAGGGGCATTGTGGTCACTTGCAGATGATACGACTCACAGTTTAGAAAGCCCAAGAAAATGAAGGAAAAATGGCTGGAAATAGCAGGGTTGTTCAGAAAAAGGATTTCCATATATCAATTCAAAGTAAAATATAATGGTAAAATGTCCTTCATTGTAGCAGCAACAGACCATGGACTACAATATCAGATTCATATAGTTTTAAGGCTTAGGAAAATAGACAGAAATAAACTGTGTAAATGAAATTACAAAGTTGAGTGGAACGGCAGATCTATACATTTTTAAATAACCAGGGAGAGTATTGTGTTCACATTTGTGAGCACTCACCACCGGGATGTTGTCCATTTCCCACAAATTAAACTGTAAATTATTTGTAATCCTCGTCAACGGCCATGTGGGATTTTTTTTCCAGAGGTAGGCAACATGATTCCATTGACTAATGTTTGAGAAGATCCAGGGAACTTTTGAAAACAGGGAGTAATGAAATGGGAGTTTCCCAACCAGACACTGACATGTATAATGAGTTAGAATAACCACAGTTGTATGGAACTGTGCAGGAGTAGACAAAACAGATTGCTTGGACAGACAAGAAAGCTCCACGAGACCAAAAGCATCCAAGAGTATAGGGCAAGGTAGAAGTGGCGTTTTGAGTTGGTGAGGTGGATGGATTTGTTCACTCAGCACACCTGAATTTACTATGCAGTGTACTTGGAGGAGGGTTTATGAGGGTCAAGACCCAATCTGTATCAGAACGAATAAGTGAGGCTTTAAGCATGGGGCTGCAGAGAAGGGAGTAACATGTGCACGCTTCTGGTCTCTCTGATGGTTTGGCTCTGTCTCTTAAGAGGAAAATATGCTTAGCTTTTATAGAAATACATCAGATCATGTATGCACACGTGGCATTAAAGAGAAACTGTCTCATGGGACAGGAGAGAAAAAGAAGAGTAGAGATTTGGAAGTGTTTTCTAGTCCTTTCTGATGCTATGATAAAAACACTATGACCAAAAACAACCCAGGGGAGAAAAGGGTTTATTTCGCTAACACTTCCAGGTCACAGTACATCACCAAGAAGTCCGAGCAAGAACTCAGGACAGACAGGAAGGCAGGTCCGCTTGCTAGTCCATGCAGCATTCCCTCCAACCTGGGGGCTCAGTGACAGCTGAGCACGCACAGAGAGCCAATGGAGGGTGCTGCTGGCTAGCTGGAGCATAGGCTTGGGCTCAACTAGCTTTCTTATACAGGACCGCCTGCCCAGGGAATGGTGCCGTGTTCAGTGAGAGACCCTGTGTAAAAAAAATAATAATAATAAGGTGGAGAGCAACTGAGGGAGACATTCAATGTCAACCTCTGGCCTCCATATGCACATGCACACATATGCATATGCACACACATATGTACACACATACACATCTGTGTTCATACACACAAACACATACATCAACAATATACATGCACAGAATAAATAAAAAAAGATTGTTTTCGGAGCCCTAAGATTTTCAGGAAAGAATGAGGTGGGATTTCCTTAAAATTTAAGATATGGGTCAACAGAGACATCATACACATTTACTAAGTCAATCACCAACTGAGAAATAATCTGTGATAATGTTGAATTATGAAGTAAGACCATCATCCACTCAGAGGAACAGCAGAATGGACAAGTCTGGAGGGTGGACAGAAGAGGGGGCCCATGGGCTCATAGAGGACAAGAAGATTTTTAAAATGTCACCAGGGTGGAGGGGAATGTAGGTGTGAGATAGTGAGATGGCCCCTCCTAACCTACAGTATTGATGACATAAATCCCAACAGCACCGTAGAGTGAGGCAGAGAAGACTGTATGAGATAAAATGGTCCATCCTGAGAACTGTGGGGTGCTGAGGGTGTGTGTCCCCAGACCATATGCAGCTTGCCACACACTGGGGAGATGCTTGTTCCTGCACACGTGTCTATGGTAATATCACTCTGTCTTGAGAGGGTAGAAGAAAGCCTAAATACCCAGTCCCAGGAAAGTGGGCCGATGGTGGAGTGTTTATAAGTGCAGCTGTTACACCTCTGTTAAAAATAAAGGGATCCCAAGTGCGAATTTTAAGATGAATGGGCTTTCAGAATATAACACTGAGCAAAAGCAAATTGCAAGATATCCTTGGGTTGATGCCGTTTCTGTAAGGGTCCAAAACCTGAAGCTCAAAAGAAGCTCAGTACACATCACTCGTGGAGAATACATGTAGTGTAGAGACTGAAATACACATGAGACTTTCTGTAGTTTGAGTGAGTGTTCCCAAAGCCATGTGCCTTGGTCCCCCAGGGTGGCACTATTGGAAGGGGAAATTGGGAAGTGTGGCCTGATGGGAAGCCCTATCATTTGGGACTAATCTTCAAACAGCATTGCAGAACCCATCCACCTTTCTTCTTCCCCTCCCCCTTTCCCTTCTTTCTTCCCTCTCCCTTCCCTTCTTTCCTCCCCTCCTCTGAGTTCTTTTTCCCCTCCCCTCCCCTTTCCTTGCTTTTTCCTCTTTCGTCTCTCCCCTCTTCTCTCTCTCTCTTTTTACACATGGGTGCTGTGAGATGCTCTGTATGCTCTGAATGTGTTTCTCTGATTGGTTGATAAATAAAAAGCTAATTGGCCAGTAGCCAGACAGGAAGTATAGGCAGGATAAACAGACAAGGAGAATGGTGGAAAGAGGAAGGCTGAGTCAGGAGATGCCAGCCTTCTGTCCAGGGAGCAGCATGTAATGGCACATAGGTAAAGCCACTGAACACGTGGTAACATATGTATTAATAGAAATGGGCTGTGTTTAAGTGTAAAAGCTAGTCAGTAGTTAGCCTGAGCTAATGGCTGAATGGTTTTAATTAATATAAGCCTCTGTTTACTTGGATCAAAGTGGCTGTGGACCAGGCGGGACACAGGAAAACATTCAGTTACATATGGGTTCTTGCTATGTAGCCTTGATACTCTCTATGTACTCCAGATTGGACTTGAACTCATGGCAATCCTCCTGCCTTAGCCTCCTTAGTCTTGGGGTTACAGGCACGCTCTAGCACCCATGGCCTTGCCTTCCCCCTTGTTTTCTGCATCATAAGGAAGAAGTCTTGCTCTGTGCTTGCTGCCTGGGACCTCTCCCAGACACCCAAGGCACTAGTTCCACTTGGTCTTTTGTTGGAACCTCTAAAACTGTATGCTAAATAAACCTTGTCTTTTTGTAACTTAATTATCCCTAGTATTTTGTAATAGTGATGCAAAGCTGAGGAACAGAAATGATTGCAAACAAATTAGTCATGATTAGATTTGGAAAGAGAGGAAGGGAACCCAGTGGAGCAGAGAAATGTAGACTCTTGCAAGTGTAATAAAATGCTTCACTAGATTAAAAGGGCTGATGCAAATTGACAGTCTGTTGATGTAGAAATATCAACAAACTTCTTAGAAGAAAGCCATGTGAAGGAGTACATGTATTGATGATGCGACTTTTCCCCTGTGGCTTTCTGTATGTCATAATGCAACTATGGGAAAATATTTATAATATATATGACAAAAATGCTTGACATTCAACCACACAAGTTCACAATGGCCCATCTCATCATCTAAATGTGACATTCCTGGAAGGAGGATTTGAGTTCTTGTCCAGCTTATTATGCAAAGGGACTCAGACTGGAGTAAGTCACCCTTTAGTTGGTAAAGATGAGGCAAGCGGCAATCAGACTCACAGGCTGTGAGTCCCTTGGGAGGTGCCGGTACAATAATGCTGTAGAAACTACAAATCTCATTCCTAGAAACATATCTCAGAAGGATGTTTACTGGGAGACTAGGATGGTCTAGGCATCAGGAACTAGTCGCTTCATTGTACATACCTGGCAAAAAGACACAATGTCAACACATGTATTTATTTTTCTGAAAATACTTTCATGATACAGAAAGTTTAACACTGAACTTACAAGTAGTGTCCATTGTGGCTGGAGAGATGGCTCAGCAGTTAAGAGCCCTGGTCATTCTCACAGAGGGCCTAGGTTTGATTCCCAGCACTAACATGGTGTATGGACATGCAGACAAATACTTATAAACATGAAATAAAACAAATTTAAAAAAACATAAGTACTGTGTATTTTAATAATATTTATAAGTTTATATATTTTGACACACAGTGTTCCCTCTTCTGGGATATCACTTTTAATAGTTTCAGCTACTCATGGTCAGCTAAGGACTGAAACATTAAATGGAAAATTCTAGAAGTAAGCATTTAATGAATCTTAAATAACTTTTATTAGAGAATATTGTCATAATTATTCTATTTTATAATTATATAACGCTGTTTGTTTCTTTCTGTGCCTTGTTTGTGAATTCATCACATGTATAGGATAAAATGTCACCTACACAACTGTGGGGTCCTGAACTATCTGCAGCCTTGAGAATTTGCAAGGTATTTGGGCAGGTGTTGGGGGGATTGTTGCTACCATAGACACACACACACACACACACACACACACACACACAGAACCACAGTAAAGAAGAATGTATCACAGGTTTCATTGAAACCTTATTTAAGAATGAGCTTAGCAAGCAGTGGTGGCTCATCCTGACCGTCAACTTGGCTGGACCTAGAACCCTCTAGGAGACACTCCTTCAGGCATGTCTGTGAGGATGTTTCCAGAGGTTTAATCGAGGTGGGAAGACTTACCCTGAATGCGGGCAGCACCAGTCCACGGGCTGAGGTTACAGACTAAATGAAAAGAAGTGAGCTGAGCATCGGCACTCACCTCCCCGCTTCCTGACTGTGGATGATGTGAGCAGCTGCCTCATGCTTCTGCTGTCCTACCCTCCACCACTGTCAACCCGTGAGCCAGAAGAAGCCCTTCCTGAAGCCGCTTGAGTCAGGGACTAACAGGAATTACAAGCGTGTCACACTCACCCTGCACACCCATGAGCCCGCAGTACACATCCACTCTTCAAGCATCCGTCGACCCGCACGGCTCTATCCAGAAGGAACTTCAGCAAGAAACAGAAAGCGAGACTTTCATAAAGTGACACATTCATTCTCTGAAGGAAGCTTTAACATAGTAAAGCTATTTTCGAAGAGCTAATATGGATAATTAAATATATACCATTCAAAATCCCACTCTCCTAAAAGAATATGTTCATGAAAATATCTAAAGAGAAGAAAAAGGCAAAGTAGCACATCCTGTCAGAATCCACCTCAAAAAACACACTAGCCACAGTAACGGAACCGGAGTCCAGATGGAAGAGAAAGCTCAGAAACCAGCCCACTTAGAATGTGGTGCACAGACAAAAGTGTCATTCTTAAATCAGTGGAACAAGGGCTGGCGGGAAGGTTAAGTCAGAAAAGTGCTTGCCTTGTGAGCGTGAGGACCTGAGTTTGGATCCCCAGAACCCATGTAAAAAGCCAAGTATGGTGAAATGTGCCTGTTACCCTAGCACTGAACGATGGGAGCCAGGGACCAGAGGATCACTGCAAGTCTGAGAGGTGACGTTCCAGGCCTAATTAAAGATGGAGGGCCATTCTCTGGCTTCCACATGCACACTGCACACATGTGCACGCCTATCCCCACTAGCACGTGCACACACATAACAGCAGCACAATGTTCAAGAAGTCTTATTGTTTTAGCAGTTGATGAACCATTAGAGAAAAATGAAATTAGATTCCTTTCTTACAAGATTTGCATACATAATATAGATCTATCTATATATATATATCAATACATAATATAGATAATGTCACCCTTCAATTACATTAAATGACTAAGTGAAGTCTCAGGTCCCCTAGAATAAAGTCCAGTCCTCATTGAAGCTGGGGATGGAAGGCCTTCCTGGAAACCATTTACAGGAACATGGCCCCCAAACAAGATTTAATGTTTATGAAAACACATTATCACAATAACCAAAGCCTTCATTTTCACAGGAGGGAATGAGCGTGGGAGGCATAGTAGGGGGTGCTCTTGGGAGAATGGGAGGGAAGAGAAGGGAGGAGGCAGGAGGGGGTGTGGCAAGCTGAACAACTAAGTAAGAATATCAGCTGACTCCGTGGGGGAGGGTAAGGCTGGATGGCCCTTCAGAGCTGTCCTATGCAAGTTGGGAGAAGGGACTTACTTGTCATCTTTTCAGGTGACCATAATGGAGATGGGTTCGTCCATGACTGGAGCACTGTAATCGTTTTTAAATGTGTCTAGAACAACTTAACACTTGTGCCTAAAGAGGAATGCCTAGAGGAGAACCCACTACTATTAGTGTTAGCCGACTCCTAATGTCTTATTGTTACACCTGTAGATGGGGGCATTTCTCAACCCTCACCAGAGAAGTTTCTTTTAGCAATAGAGGGTGAGTGACAGGGAGACCCACAACTGGCCAAAGTGCCGGGAACAAGAGACTGGAGAATACTCAGTCGTACGTGGGACATCTACATCACACCTCCTCCTCCCAAGGCTCAGGGATCATTGCAGAGGGCGGAGGAAAGAACCTATGAGCCAGAGGCCATGGCTGGCTACAAGGAAGCAGTGTTTTCTAGACACAGCAGGACAGTTGCCCATGAACTCACAGTATGCACAAGACCTGTGCAAGCTCAAGCCAGTCCGAATTCCAGCATGGAGCCCGGAGGTGGGCACCAAGTCCCACATGAACTGAGATGCCATTGGCAATTGGCAGCTGCTGGGAAAGGAGGAGTCAGTTGTCATTAATGGTGTGGCCCTTGGTAAGTCGACCATGCTCCAGGGAAAGGCCACACACCCAAGAGTATATGGGCAGCACAGATGGGAACTGATGGATTTTTAAAGAAGAAGACACAAAGTTGGGGGCAAAGGGGTAGATCTGGGAGAACTTGGGGGAGGGGATGAATATGATAAAAATGTAATATACAAAACTAATTAAAAATCGCAGGAAACAATGAATGCATAAAGGCTGGAGACTGTTTCTCCTCCCCTTGAATGAGGGCTGGACTCAGGGAACCACTGCTGGCCAGTAGCATGTGGCAGAAAGTTGATCATGACTTCCACACCTAGGTCACTTGAGGCAATGGGCTTCTCTCAAAGGAGGACTAGGTCATGGTCAGAGTGCCCTGAAGTCCCTCCTGTGAGAAACCAAGGGCCCAGCCTCTGGTCGTTTGCCTGAGTCCCCTTCAAAGCCTGCCTCTCTTTCCAGTGGAGTCTGTGGAGGAAAGTAGGCCCAGTGATCATCTCACAGGGGTCTGTCCCTGCGTCAGAACCACCTGGCTAGGCTGCTCCCGGGCTCCCAGCCCATCATGGCTCCGCTACAGATGCTGTTGTTAAGTCCTTGTCTCAGAGCTGTGTGGTACATAGCCTCAGAGGACTGTTACCTGTGCCTTCTAGGACAAGGTGTCTCCCAGAGTGTTTCTAAGTGATATCAGACAAGGCAGAAGCTGCTCCAGTTCCCTCTGAACCAGCCCCAGGCTGAAGGAAAGCAAGGTTTTCACCAAAGGTCCACAGAAGTCCCCAGTGACTCCTAGAGTCTTTCTTCAGTTGGTTATTCTTTCCACCTTTGTCGAAGCCAGACAAGCATCCTGGTCCCCTCACTTGAGTTTGGGGGTGTGAGCTAGACTCCGAGTGTCACATCCTGCAGGTGGCACCGATATCCCAGGATGTTCCCACCATAAGGAGGATAGGGTAGCGTCCATCAAGCTTTGCTGTGCATTGCCTGGCAGTGAGCACCTAGCCGGCTTTGGGGAACAGCCTCAGTCTCTCTTTCACTTCAAGACTGCCTAGACTTCTGCCCCCAGCTCGGGAACCAAGTTCCTTCCTTGTAACCTGTCCAAGTCAGTTCTGCACGTGTTGTGGAGCACTCTCCTGCTTCTAGGTATCTCCACCACACGGGTCCTGTAGGGCTTCCCTGGACAGTCAAGGATTTCTGAGGTGAGTGTCTCAACACTTTGAGCTGACAGAAAGAGTGGAGCTCAGTCAGGACAAACAAGCAGTCATCCCCCACACCCAATACAAGATCAAAGCACTGGCAGGTCTCTAGGGCCAGGTTTCCACTCCTGAGGGTCTGGAGTACTTTCTTCCTCATTTTCCCCAAATCCTTATCATCACTGTTGAGCACCAGGCCCCCTGTATCCCGAGTGTGGTGGTTTTGTGTTCCCCAATAAACCCTAATAAACTTATCTGGGGTCAGAGACAGAACAGCCACTAGATACAGAGGCTAGAAAATGGTGGCACTCACGCCTTTAATCCTAGCATTCCAGAGGCAGAAATCCGTCTGGATCTCTGTGAGTTCAAGGCCACACTGGAAATGGCCAAGCATGGCGACACACGCCTTTAATCCCAGGAAGTGAGGGCAGAAAGCAGAAAGGTATTTAAGGCGTGAAAACGAGGAACTACAGCTGGTTAAGCTTTTAGGCTTTTGAGCAGCAGTTCAGCTGAGATCCATTTGGGTGAAGACTCAGAGGCTTCCAGTCTGAGGAAACAGGATCAGCTCAGGAGCTGGCAAGGTGAGGTAGCTGTGACTTGTTCTGCTTCTCTGATCTTCCAGCATTCACCCCAATACCTGGCTTCATGTTTGCTTTTATTAATAAGACTCTTTAAGATTCATGCTACACTTGAGCTTGGGCAGGAGAGAGGGTGCTTACTTAGCAAAACTGAGTGTAGAATGAAGGGGTGGGGAGAAGAAGGAATTGCTCATAAGGAGATCGAGTGAGGTCCCAGGCTTGGAGACAGGTCTGCCAGGTACTCAGGTAGTCACAGGGAGATCACTTTCCCAGCAGGCTGGCGTCCAGGTCAAGGCCAGTGTGCTACCTGCAGATACTCCGCCTGGGTGGCCAGGCCCCAGAAAACACTTGACCATAAGCTTCAGGGGCCTGGCTATCTGCAGAGCTCTGACTCGTGACTAAAACCCCAAAGCGGCATCAGAACTCAGAGTCTGGAGTCCACTCAGATCCTTGGAACAGTTGTCTCAAGCCTCTCTTGGAGATGGACTCCCTCTTTTCCTCCTTCTGTTTCCTCTTTTACTAATCCTTCGAAGGCGGACCAGGGAGCCACCAAGCCCCTGTCCCCAAGCCTGGGTGCCTCTGCCCTCCTCTTTCTCTACTCAGATTCTGCAGGGCTCACAGATCGAGCCAAGTTCTGCCTTACCAAGGAGCTACTTTCAAATGCTCAGCTGACCTTCTGCCCGACCCAGATGTGCCCCTGTGTACCCACTGGACTTCACTCTGGTGATCCAGGCCAGTGTTCCTTGAAGGTAGCAAGTGACCCAAGGGTTTGTGGCCAGGGAGTCAGTGAAGTTCCCTCACAGAGCAAGGATTAGAGACAACAAAGATATGGCCCGGGGTGAAATTTTCAGTCACAGCTCCACCTCAGACCTGCTGAATCAGAGACACAGGCATGGTCAGAGTCTCTGCTTTGATATCTACCCCAGGGGAAGATCTTGCTTAGTGTCTGTTGATTTGTCTATCCATCTACCCATCCTTCCATCCTCTGTCTCCCCATCTGCTCATCCATCTACCTGCCTATCAGCTATCCATCTTTCATCTTTAATCCATCCGACTATCCTTAATATACCTAGAATCATCTGTCTGTCTGTCTGTCTATATACCTATCTATCTATCTGGTACTGAGCATTTACTGGCCCAGGGAGAGGGAAATGGGGGCCCCTCCTGGTGCTGTGTACACCCCTGGGGAGGATCTGAGAAGTGTTGTTGGAAATGGGGAACTACCTTAGTCAGTGGAGTGCTTGTCTTGAGGAATGGGATTTTTTTAAACCATGTTTTTTTGTTTTGTTTTGTTTTGTTTTTTTTTTTAAAGAACAGAGCATGAAAGCATGTGTTTGTAATGCCAGTGACTGGGGTGCGGTAGGGGAAAAGCAGGTAGATCCCTGGGCTCACTGGCCAGCTAACCCTAGCCCACTTGGCAAGTTCCAGGCCAGTGAGGAGAGACCATGTCTCAAAAAAAAAAAAAGTGCAGTACCTGAGGAATGACAACCAGTATGTGTACACATGTGTACCCCACCACATCCCCAGAAATTAGTGTCTTTGTATAAAGAGATATTATTAGCACAGGATTCTTATTACTCACTGGGTGCTTCTTTGGAACTGCAGAAGATGAGGGTTTGAAGAGAAGGAAGAAAAGGGGAGCAGAGGAAGAGGGGGAGGGGAGTAAGGAGGATGGGGGATGTGAGGCCTTCCTGGGTACCAGACAGTCTAAGTTTTGTAGGTTCCACCCCAGAGTATATAAAAGAATTAAAATGCACCCAAATCCCACATTAAACAGAATTATTTTGCTATAAAATACTTGGAAAGAATTTTTATAATTTTGCTTTTGAAATGATTTGGCTATAGTTTCCAGGCTCAGTTTACAATCGCCCCTGACTTCCCAGCCACCCTCGTGCTCAGGAATTCATGCAAGGCGAGAAAATCGAAGGTACAAATTGTTTTCAAATGGAAGGAAAATTCTACAAGTTTGCAACGGATCCAGTTAATGAAGTTAGGATGCATTCATGAATTATCTATTATTTTCAGTTTTCCTCTTCTGTATTTTGGGATTAAATTTATTTTCTTCCGGTCATTATGTTTTGTTGAGTAAAGAGGTTATGGACCCAAAATGCAGACAAGGGTTTATAGGAAACAGTCCTGGGAGGGATGGAGAGACAAGCCTCTGTACAAAGAGCGTGTCTCATCTCCAAGCCAGACCATTTCCTTGTGGACAGTCTTTATTCCAGCTGGTCTCTCAGAGCCCAGCCACCACTGGACCAGGCAAAGGCCAGGGCTGGGGCGGGGGTGGGGGGTGGACTGTTCAGTTGCCATGTTCTGGGGAGTCTGGGAGGCTCAACCTAGGTCAACATGTCACATCCAATTGTGGGCCTGCAGTTATGAGAAACCTCCCTCAGGCCAAGGAAGCTGTGAGGCCATCAGGGGCCTGGCTGCAGGGCACCTGTACTTTGTCACTTGGATTCCTTGGAACTGGCCCTGAGGAGTTGGGGGAGAGGACCTGAAAGCTACTTGATGGACTTCTGTGTTCAGTCACTGGCTGTTTTATGATCTGAGAGGTGAACCGGGGAGCAGCCACATACGAAATCTTGTACATACCGAACAAAAACGCAGATCAACCTTGTATGTTGGGACTTTTTTTTTTCAACAAAAAATTAAATAAAAAGAAACATGACTCACAGCTCACTCCAGGTAATGGTGCTGAGATCTGCAAGCCTCTCACTCCCAGGACTGGCCTCCTGATGGCTTCCTGCGGAATCCTTGCAGGGATACAGAGAGACTCTGTCACTCACAGATGGAGTCTGTAAGAGCCTGGGAGTCCCCTCTGCTTTTGGTTCCTGGGCTGTAGTCCTTGACCCCCCAGCCACCACCACAGCTCTGTGGGGGCTTCCTCCTTGGCGTAGTGCAGCCGATGAAATGAGGTGCTGTGATTAATGGGGTCTCTTCTTGATGTCAGGATGATCTATGGGCCGCAGGAGCAGGCCTGACCACAGCGTGGGGCGGGGGCTGTGAAGGGACCACACCCGGCGGAACCCCAAGAGAACAGGGTTTGGCGCTAACTCATGATAGAGACATATCCCATGTCCTGTGGACAGTACCTTGATGAAAACTTCAATATGGAGTCAGCAATGCACGGGGAGGCTGCGTGCTGTCAACCGTTTTTTGAGGTGCTGGAGCAGAAGTAAGTCACAACTTAAAAGCCAAGCTCCTGGTTTTCTCCAAGCTCCTTCCACAGATGCCCCCCCCCCCCCAGTGCCTGCAGCCTGCACTGAATGTGTAGTGAGGTGTCATCATCTGTCAGCCCTAGGTGTTACTGCTCCATTCGCCTGGGCTTTGTCTATGTGACTTGGGTGTTCCTGGTTGGTTCCTGACTTCCCTCCACCTGGTAGTCTGGGACCCTGGCTTCCTCTGTCTTGAAACATCATCATCCCACAGGGCTTCCAGTGCAGTAGGCAAGCAGAGCTAGACAGGGCGCACTCTGCTGTGAAGCCCTTTTAGCTGGGGAGTGTCCCCACATATTGCTGATGTCACACTGCTTATGAGCACATCTCAAAAAGCTAACACATGTGCAGCGCTGTGTGCCCACCACGGTTCTTGGTGCTTTGCGTATAATGAGTCGTGTCAGTCTTACAAAACTTCCTATTGGAAAATATTAGTTTAATTCATAGATTCTAAGATGCACCCTCCCCCAACACACCTGTAGCCTCTCTGTCAGTAAGACGTAGCCCGTGGTGTATGCACGTGACCATAAGCCATGGCAACTGTAAAAAATATTTTTTTTAAGAAAAGAGAAAAACAAAACAAAACAAAAGCAACTTCCTTCGAAATGCAGAGGAATGATCAAGAAAGCTCCAGTGTCTACAGACTCAGAAGCTGAAGCCCAGAGAGGCTGAGTAACTGGCCCCAAGCCACACAGCCAGTAAGTGATAGAAGCCTGACTCGACTTTCTCTCTGTTTTCAGCAGATCACAAGAACGGCTTCAAGAGCGGACCGTGTCAGCTGAGTTCTCTGTCTCAGGCCTCTCCTCGGGAGCTGATGAAGCCTCTGGCCTTTGGTGGAAGGCCTAAGGGAAACTTTCTCCAAGTCCTAGCTTGGGGATCTCAAACTGGCAGAAGTCGGCTCTTGACCACAAGGACGTCCACAAAGCACTTGCTGTGTTCTTGCCTGGTTGATAACTTAATCGCTGAAAACGCCGTGCGAGGAAGTGGTGGGCTTCGCCCCAGGCGGGCCAGCTGAGAGGCATATATCTGCTGGCAGAAGCAAAGGTGATAAGGACTTGGATAAGGAGCTTTATCACCCTGGCACTGCCACTGTCACAGGAAGGGAGTGGCCCCCAAGCCAGTTGTGCAGGGTGGACCTTGAGAAAGTAGATTACTTTCCCAGTGGAGAAAATATAACCCCGAGGCAGATGACTCAACCCGTGGCTCTATACAAAAAAACAAGCCAGAGACGACATCCCACCGAACAGGGAACAAGGTGGAGGAGGAGGAAGAGTCCAGATAGCCAGGACAAAAACAATCTCCTTCCATGAAAAGGCCACACGTGCCCTTAGATCAGAAGCACAGTGTTTCAGGGACACTTCAGGAGAAGGAGAGAGGTGGCTCTGTCCTTCCTTGTGTCCATCTTAGAGTGGGATTGAGCATCCCTGATAACTGTCTGCTGTGGGGGTGTTCTCCAGGAAACATCCTGAGAGGTCCCAGTGAGTGTGGGAAGTGCGGTTGTCTCTCCCAGACTAACATGCACCGGGTGTCAGCTCTGGGACAAATGGCCACTGAACCTTTAGAATCTAAAGTTTAGATGGAAATAAAAGATGGAAGCCGAAGGTAGATCTTCAAGGTAGACTTCAGATGCTAGAGACTGGGAGAGGGGATCCCAGTTCTAGAACACAGCCGGGTTTCTCCACTGTGCCCAGACCAGTCCCATGCAGCCCCACCTAGCTCCTCACCCAGACATTCTGACCCATCGGTACTGCCCTGGGAAACAGATTTGAGGGTACAATCACTGTGGGGCCTCCATCCCACCCCGTGGAATACCACTGGGCACGCTGCCAGAAGCTTCCCAGGGACCTCCTAGCTTCTCTCACAGGATCACTGCCAAGTGCAGAGGAGTGGGCCATGGAACCTCCGCCAGGGTGAGGCAGAAGCTGGTGGGTGCCTCCCATAGGTCTCCACAGGGAGCAGCCTGAGGTACACCACAGGAGGCTTCTTGGTCAGTCCTGTGGAAACCGGCAACCACTCACCGGAGGCAACTCCGTGCTCCACCTCATTTCCTTCCCCAAACGTGCCCCCTCCTCCATCACGTGTCTTCATTTGACCTTTGTCTTAAATGCTGTTGTTTTTTTCTGATTTCTTTCTCTAGATTTTTCTCTGTGACAGCACAGCCTGTGGGGGCCTTTGGGTTGGTTTTCAGTTGTTTAATGGCTCGGTTGTTCTTCCACAGCGAGAAGGACTTATCGAACCTCACATGGCCATTTCTGGGATTTGCGTTTCTAGTTAACAGGGCTGTGGGGTTACTAGGTCTCAGAATTTACTTCTTCATGACTCTCAGTAGATATTGATGCCGCGAAGAACGGCCTCTGAGCGCCCAGGAGTGGCGTGGGGATGCCAGCACAAGCTACTTTCATGAAGAGCAGGTGCCCCTGGCTGGATTCCTTCCCACTTTGGTGTGGGCCCAAAGGCCTAGGCAGCTGTATGTCTTTTGTTGCTCCACTGTGTCAGTCTCTGCCACAGTCTGTAGACAAAATGGATGAGCAGACAAAATTCTGCACAGCTCATGTTTTCGCCTCTCTGTCTGCTGCTTTTAGATGCCTGAAAGGATGAACTTAAGAAAGGTTTGCTTTGGCGCACAGTTTGAGGTAGCATCATGGTGGGAAAAGGATGCTAACAGGAGCAGGGGATGGCTGGTCCCACCGCATCCAATCCGGAAGCAGTGGGAGGAGGGGGAGGTAGTACTGGCTCATCCTCCTTTCTTCTTTCCCTTTTACTCAGTCAGGGACCCCAGCTCCTGGGATGGCTCACCTCCACCCTGGGTGGGTTTTTCCTCCCCAGTTCATCCTCTCTGGAAACTCCTTCACAGACGCGCTCAAAGGTGTGCCTTCTAGATAATTCCAAATCCAGTCAAGTTGGCCACGGAGATGTGCCATTATAACCAAATTATTTCCCCCAATTTACACCAGGAAACAAGTCCATCTCAGCCTCCAGCCCATCTTGCTCAAGAGTTTTGTCATCTAAAGACAGAGTCCTTTGTGGTACAGAGGTGGAGGACATAGGCTGGAGGGATGAATAAGCACACTGAGTCAACAGACCAAGGATTTGAATAGATCTGGAGAATCTGGAAAGGGGGCCATCACCCGGTCAGATGAAATGTTACATAAGACATTTAGCTCAAAAAATCAACTGCATATGGACGGATGGGGAAGCCCTGCCTTACTTAATAGCTGTTCATGTGAAACAGACCCAGAGACTGCAGTTGACCTCAAGCTCAATATGAATCATCTGTGTGCTGTGGCTGCCAAGGAGACTAATATAATCTTGGGCCACATTAAGAGAAGTGAAGGATTGAGACCCGGGGAGGAGGCATTCCCACCAGGCTCGGATTAATCAGACCACACTGGGAAGGGACACTGGGTCTTTTTCTCCAACTCAGGCTCCTTTCTGCATAAGAGAGAGTTCTTGGGTGTTTACTGGTGCCCATCATGGTGGAGGCGAGACATTATCCCTGTCCACACACAGTTTCCAGTCCCGTGGAAATGGTCCTGGATAAATGACACATTGCACTGGGTAAATGACAACCACAGTGCCTTTGCCCAGCTGTGAGTAGAAGTCTGTGTTGAGACAGGATATCATGTGGCCCATGGTGGCCTCTTGTTCCGTAGCTAAGGATGACCTTCCGCTTGTGAATCTCCTATCCCCATCTACCAAATGCTGGGGTTACGGGCATGTGTCACCATGCCAGATTTCAGCAGTGTTAGATTGAAGATGTGCATGCTGGGCAAGCACTCCACCAACTGAGGTTCATCCTCAGACTCTTAGAAGTATCTAAATGTTTCCAAGCATCACATAGGACACACACACACCACCACCACCACCACACATACATACAAAACACACATATGCACACATACATAGATATGCACACACACGCAAACTTTGACTTTATAAGGCCTGTGACTTTTGGCCTCATTTCTTCCTCTCTATCCTGTTCTGCCCTCCTCTCAGCTTGCAACCCCCCCCCCACATGCCTCTTAGCTGCAGTGCTCAGAAACCCCAGGAACTGTTTGCATCATCAACGGGCCTTCAGCATCCATCCTGGGATGGTCCCTACTGCTACTGAAGAATCAGGGTTGCTGCAGTCACATTTCCTAGGCTGCCCGGAGGCTAGGATTCTAGATGCGAATTTGGCTTGGAAGGTAGTCTCATAGCCTAACCCTAACCTGCCCACTACTGTAAGACCAGCTCTGGGCAAGCCACATTCTTTGCTCAGTCATGGCCATTAGGATGGGCATTACTAGGCTGAGTGACAAACAATTTCATGTCACATAGGTGGCTGGCATGACTGGTCCCTGTTTGCCACACTTTGATAACAGAGAAACCTGATGTCATGTGAGGTGTGATAAGAGAAGGGGAAGACACAGAAAATCCTTTGCACCTCTGCTGAGGACTGGCCTGTGTTTCGTGGAGCCTTATAGTCACTTGAGTCCAGAGAACAGAGGAGAAACATCTAGACGTGTCTGGGGAGAACTAGGAAGGTGTGGTGAGCTCCCAGTGACCACTACAGCAGTCATCAGCTTCCTGTGTGCTGAAATTCAGGGGCAGAGTACCAGTGACTTCTTGGACACTTCACCACATCCAGGAAGCATTTTCCAGACCAGCCTCCATCTTGCTCTATGGTTGGGTCTTTTGTGCTCAGCAGAGCACTGGGGTCTTCTGCTTTCCGAAATCAAACCCTGATGGAGACTCACTCCTTCCCTGTTGTATCTTGGGGTCCAAGATCACCACCCTCAGCCTGGGCTTCTCCAAGCCCTTAGCACAACTCCTTGGTGTTGGTGAGGTGTCATTAGCTCTTTGTTTGTGGAGGGAAAGAGTGAAGTCCAGAGGACCCCAAAGTTCACTCAGTCAGAATGTGGCTCAGCGGGGTCATGAACCTAGTGCTGTCAGATCATCACTGGCTCACTCCACTAACCCATAAGCCAGATTCAAAGAAGCAGACCACCAGGGCACAGAGACTGGGTACACCTTTCCAGAGGGAAGACCAGAGTCTACAGGGGGAAACAGGCAAGAGCTGTCTTAAAACATCCCATTAGGGGGCTGGAGTGGTGGCTCAGCAGTTAAGAGCACTAGCTGCTTTTCTAGAGGACCTGGGTTCAATTCCCAGCACCCACATGGCAGCTCACATCTATCTGTAATTCCAGTTCCAGGAGACCCAACTCCCTCTTCTAGCCTCCTGGGACACTGTATACACATGGTCACAGACACAGATTCAGGCAAAACACCATACCATGAAATAAAATAAATACTAAAATCTTTCAGAAACATATTCCATTGCATTTTCCTAAAACATGACCAGGCAATATTTCTGACCCTGTGTGTGTGTGTGCTTCTGGGACCTTATTTGAGAATTAAGAAGGACCATATGCTTTCCTTTACTCTTGAACTTGAACCAGCTTTTATGAAATCTTGATGAGGAAACGGTGATGATAGAAATTATGCTGTGTGCTGCTGCTAGGAGGTCATTGGAATCTGTGCAACTTCTGCTGGCTCTCTGGGAAGGCTAACCCTTAGCACCTGACCTCCATGTTTGAAGGAACCCAGCTTGGATGCAGTCAAGAACTCAGCATCACCCGGCCAGACATGCACACAGACAGATCTACAGGTTACTCAAGACCCTACCTTTGACTCAACCAGACTGACGTTGGGGGCACAGAGACCGGCTGACTCCTCTGAGTTCTAGCACAGTTTCCAATCTGTAATTAAATAAATGCATGCCGTCTTTATTTTTCCCAGCCAGGTTTTGTCACTCTGCAGTGAATTACTAGACAGGAACCCATACCCAAGGGGAAGGCAACGGCTTCTACATGACTGGGCACTCACTCTGCTGGAATTTCAAAGGTGACTAAGACCCCCATCCCATTCCTCAAGGAACCTGCACTCTTGTCCAGGTGACAGTTTCTGGAGTGGGTAATGAGGGCTAAAAGTAGAACTACAGAAAAATGAAACAAATTCATCAGGCTCTGACCGGTTCCGGTAATAAAAGAAATAATTCCCGTGCTTGACTCTTTGGATGAACAAGAATTTGTGTAAAGGATCAGTGAAGAACTTCAAACAGGGTAACGGGCTGTGTCAGGATGGAGATGTAGCTGGTCTTTCTCTGTTCCACCAGCCAGCTCCCAAATAACCAACAGGGAGAATTCTTATTATGAAAACTCAGCCTATAGCTTAGGCTTGGTCCTAACTAGCTCTTATAACTTACATTAACCCATATTTTTATTATTCTACATTCTACCACGTGGATTTTACCTCTATCTCCTTTTGTGTGTCCAACTCATTCCGTGTCTGTCTGGCTTCTCCATCCTTCTTCCCAGCATTCTCTCTGCTCCAAAAATCCTGCCTAGCTATCGACCATTTAATTTTTTATTAAACCAATCACAATGACATATTTTCACATAATATAAAGGAATATTCCACATCTCATCCTTTTTGTTTAATTAAGAAGGAAGGTTTTGACTTTAACATAATAAAATTATATATAACAAATACAGCTATCAAGTAATAATTACAGTTATAATATCTAGTCCATTTGTGTATGGCAAATTTAGAGAAAATACTATATATCTTATCTTTGTGAGTCTAAAGTTTTATTCTTAATTTACCTTTTTATCATAACTAAGGAAAACTTTAAGTCTAATTATTTAGTCTTTAATTCCTTCATAGACCCCAGAAGGGTATAATGTTCCCTAATGACAGGGACATCTGGCTGCCTGGACAGTCACCCAAAGTTCTTCTATAATGCTGGGGCATCCAACTTCAGCCTACAGGACTAATATATCTGAAAGACATTTCTAAGAAGCAGGAAATTTTGAAGGACTACCCTACCCTGTCTTGGCAAATTTCAGCAGTCACTTTTCTTGTGTCCTCCTTGTCTAGTTTGGACAGCAGTTGAGGCAAGGGCAGTTTCTTACCCAAATGGCTAGCTTTTGCCACAAAAAGTAAACTCCAATATGAAGATTCTTTGATGCCCATCATCTTCTCTGAAGTAGATTGGTGCTGTCAGGGGCAGATGTGTCTCACTGTCATGAAAAGCCTTAGGTTATTAAACATATCAAATGCCATAGTCTGTAGGTCTTTGAAGTGTTTGAAGACTATCTATCTATCTATCTATCTATCTATCTATCTACCTAAATATAGCTGTGTATGACCTTGAAAACATACTTAACATGATTATAAATTTGGCTATTATAGATGACTATCTGTACTTCTTTTTTTCCTTTATTAAGAAATTTTCTACTCACTCCACATACCATCCACAGATTCCCCACTGCTCCCTCCTCCCACCCCCCAGATCTCTTTCCCAAGCCACCCCACATCCCCACATCCCCCAAATCGAGGTCTCCCATAGGGAGTCAGCAGAGCCCAGCACACTGAGCCTAGGCAGGTCCAAGCCCCTTCCCACTGCACCAAGGCTGTGCAAGGTGTCACACCACAGATACTGGATTCCCAGAAGCCTGCCCGTCCACCAGGGACAGATCCTGATCCTCCTGCCTGGGTGCCCCACAAACAGTTCGAGCCAAACAATTATCTTCTGTATCCAGAGGGCCTAGTCCTCAGTGGAATTGGGGATTTAGCTCAGTGGTAGAGCGTTTGCCTAGCAAGCACAAGGCCCTGGGTTCAGCCCTTAGCTCAAAAAAAAAAAAAAAAAAAAAAAGCAAAGTTATTTTGTACTTCTTAATTATATATTACATTTTAAAATGAGCTGCATAATCACAATGCCCCCAAACAAAAGTAGAAACATATATACAGTATAACAAAATTAACTTTAAATTCGTATCAATAAACCAAAATCCATACCAATGTAAAATATTTTGAAATTAATAGTTGTTTTTGGATTAAAGCAGATTCAATAATCTACCCTTTTATCTCATCATTTCTATATCATGGAGATGTGACTGAGGGTGAACAGCATGTCCAGATGAGGACCGCAGAGGAGAGTCGACAGAAGCAGAAGGAACTATACTGCACTCTTGCATGCTTTGGGCCTGCCAATCTCGGTACATCAAGTTTAACCCCTATGGTCTCAAAACAGCGGCTAGAGATCTAGGCGCTATCTCTGAAACTAATTTCTGCCCAAAGGTGAGCCAAATTTCCATTCCTGTACCTATCTGAATAGAAAAGATGGCTTTCCCGGACGCCTTTAGGTTGTTTAAGATTGTTATTGACTAAGATGTGGCTGTGGAGCAGGACCAAGGCAGGAGAAGAGGAGGAGGAGGAAGAGAGTAGCAACTGAGGCCTTCTCATGGCTGAGGACAAGCCAAGTCGCAGCACTGGCCCAGCTCCTCGCGACGTGGGGTCTCCCCCCATATCCACATGCTGACACAATCGTGCTGCCCTTGTCGGGGATTAGGGCACAAGGAAAGCACCAAGCACCAAGCTCTGGAGGTGTTCCTGGTAGGTGGTGATGGGAGGATGTTACTTACAGAGGAAACAAATGGTGTCCTTTTCTGCCCTCAGCCGACGACTGCACTCAGGTGCATATAGGCATACACTGCCACACATGCATGCACACAATTAAAAAAGAACTTAAAAAATAAGTAAGGAAACATGGGTTGTGGCTCAGTGGGTGGAGCTCTTGCTTAGCATGCACGCAGCCCTGGATTCGAGCCCCAGGACCACATAAACAGGTCACCATGGTGCTCATCTGCAATCACAATACTTGGGAGGTGGCAGCAGAAAGATCAAAAGTTTATAGACAGTTTGGGGTCAGCAAGGACCTTAAAACAAACAAAAAACAACGTGGATTTGAACCCGTTGCAATTCTCCCATGGGATTCGTTCAGGCTGACCCGAGGCAGAGCCCCAAGCTCACCTCAGCTGCCGGAGCTCAGCATAATGTCTGTTGGCGATTGCTGTGACACACAAGGGCCCGCAAAGGTCCTGCAGCCTGTAAGCGTATGAGAGGTGCAGGGAATCCTGCAGTACTTGGGCCGCCTAACGGCCCAGCAGCTGGTGTCTCCCATGGCTGTTCCAGAGGCAGTGGAACCCACCAGAATGCCATCTGCTCCCTGATTTCCTCCACTCCCTGTAGGTGAGTGGAGTCAAACGGCCAGCTCCGAGCAGACCACCGGCTTGCCACCTGCTCCCAGTGAGTGAGGAGACAGGAAAAGCCACTTCGGGCCCAGAGTAGCCCAAACAAGAAGGTGTTAGAAGATGGTTCTGGTAGGCCCAGCTTCAGATTTTGAGGGTCTAGAGAGATGACTCAATGGTCCAAAGTGCTATCTTTCCGCTCTTGCAGAGGACCCAAGTTCAGTTCTCAGCGTCCACATGGGCAGCTCACCACTGTCTATGGTTCCAGCTCCAGGGGATCTGATGTCCTCTTCTGATCTGCAAGTGACTGCACTCAGGTGCACACATGAGGCACACATGCATGCGTATCATTTAAAAAATCTTTAAAAATAAACAAGTAAACCTTAAGTGAGAGGAAGAACCCTTTGCTGCAGTAGGATGTGGGACTCTTTGTTTTTGCAGCAAGATTTCTGTTAGCTTTTACTGACGCACAGGGGCACTGTGTGAATTCTGGATCTGAACTTGGAAATCAACACAGTTCCTAACCTTAGATCATGTGACTTTAGGCTTGCCTGCTCATCTCTAAGCCTTGATTTCTTATATATATATATATATATATATATATATATATATATATATACTATTTAATAAAGGAAGCAGAATTAGAAGTATAAGAACCCAGCTTACTTTCTATCTGAGAGAGTTCTGTGAGAGAGAATGGAACATGAACCTTAATCAGTCCATCCACACCGGCCACCTCTCGCAGAGGGAGAATGGTTGATGGGTTTGAATGGCTGGGGTCAGGCCCTTCAGCAGTCTGAGAGCGAGTGGCAGGAGGAGTGAAGGTTGGAGCCAGGGCAGGGCCTTTGGAAATGGTCGTTGCTGAGGAAAAAACGGCTTTAGAGGAAGAGGAATCCGGAAGACGAGCTGAAGGAACAGATGCCCTAGTAGTAGGGGTGGGAGTGAAAGGTCAGATAGGTGGAGGTTCGTTAGCAGGATCCAGAGTCAGAGATTCCGGAGTCAGAGAATCCTCCGGTTTAGGCATAGCTAGGAGCATATGAGCAGGAGAGAAGGAATCCAGAAGAGATGGTTTAGCACTGAGAAAGAAGAAAGCTATGACAGGGCAACTCTTTCCATTTGCCAGTCCGCTGGCAGAAATTAGATAACTCCTGTAAAATATCGGGATCTAAGGAGCTGCTCAGCGGCCATTTTTTGTTATTCTTTAAAGCATATTTGGGCCATCTCTTAGTACAGAGGCGGATAAGCTTAGGAAGAATACCAGTGCTCTTAACCGCTGAGCCATCTCTCCAGACCCTTGATAGTAATTTTTTATTGCCTCTCTGTTTAAAACTCCCTCTCTAGTTGCCTTGTTTGTGAATGCCTGGAATCTCAACACTCAAAGAGACTGAAGCAGGAGGATAGTGAGTTTGAGGCCTGTGGGCTACATAAGGAGGTCGTAGGCACTCCACAGGATTGCCACAGGACTGAAAGAAAGACATGTATTAGACATGACATTCTTGTTCATTTATTTCTCCTGTCCCAAGCGAGACACAAAGAGATAAAAGGCAGGGTCCCTGACTTACAAGAGGCGCAAGTGCCTTCTAAGGCATGGGTGAGATGAGATACAGGACATCCTTTCAGAGGGGAGACATTCCTGGAGGTGGGGGCCCCCATTTCAATGTTTGACCAGTGGGTTTTAAGAGTGGAGGTGAGGTGAAGTCTGGCCCTGCTCCTCTAATGGGATCCCTATGCCTTTTCTTCTTCATCTTGGACATGTGGCGACTGCTCACAGGGTTCTCGGTAGCAGACAAAGCCTGAAGTCTAGGGGGTGTCCCTGAGGGAAGGCAGCCCCAGATGGGGAAGAGAACAGGGCCCAGCTCTTCTCTGAGCGGGTCAGCGGCTGATGGAGCTACACTCGTGGGCAGAGGCAGCTCTGCTGGCCCACTTTGGCACGGGTCAGTCCTTCCTCACGTCCTGCTTGGCCTTGGAAACAAGCAAGCCGAGTTGGCCTCCCTCTCCAGCTGCTCCTCCTGCCCCAGATAAATTGTTTCCGCCTGGGGAACCTCCTCCTTCCCAGCCTCCTTCCTGTGGCAACACCTCCGCTGGACAGTAAACTGGGCTCTATCTGTCTCCACCACGTCCCTGGCTCCGAGCCGGCTACAGGCACACCCTCCCTCGGTCCGGCGGCCAGATGTGCCTGTGGCGTTCCCAGCTGTTCCCTTGACCCCAGTCAAAGCTCTCTCTGTCAAGGATTGCTCATCCCCCCCCTCCACTCCTTCCATTATAGCTGCACTCTCCCATAGTCTGGAAGCCTGCTGAACTTCAGGGAAGGTTGGGAATTGAGGGGTCCCACCTAGAATCGAGAGGTTCCACTTGGAGTTGCTTTTCCATGGTAATGTTTTCTCCGGCTCCCTGCTACCTAGCTGTCTGCTGTCTCCAGTCTTCTTCAACACTACACTCCCAGTACCCTGCTTTCCCGTGTTCACAGTATCTCCCCTCAGGCACCCAAAAGTTCCACGTGCTCCAGGGTCCACCTGATGGAAAGGTGACAATGTGATGACCCACCCAGGTGAGAGGCTCTGTGCCTGCCCCCCGCCCCAAGAGGCTCCATGTTTAGAGTCTTGCTTAGCTCATCTTCCCAGGAGCAGGAGACACCTTCATCCCTCCTGGCCTCCTCCAAGTTCCTGGGTGGAGAACTTGCATCCTCACATACATCCACAGGTGGGAGAGGGCTCCTGCTGCGCTTCAAAGACTGCACTGCTGGGGCAATGGGGTTCCAGCACCGAGTTTGAGAGGAACCAGAGGTCTGGCTGACCTGCCTCAGTCTAGTCTTTCTGGGCGTCAGTGTTCTAAGTGAAGTAAGTATGTGCCACCCCAATCCAGTTAGGCAGTGCTGGGAGTCAACCCCAGGGATTCCGGCACACCAGGCAGGCACTGGCCCCTCCCAGTTCCACTCTGCAGTCACATGATAGTTTGACATGATGGCTCATCAGGCCATAGCAGTGGAAACAGAACCTGGGGAAGCTCTGGGAAGGGTAGGATCTCTGCTCAGAGTGAGGGGGAAACCTGGGCCTCAGACAGGTCGGGGACAGGCTTTTCCTAGCTATCTGGTACTCAGGCTGTTGAGGCCCTTTGTCCCCAGCCTCAGCCCCTGGCTGGCTTCTGCTCCTATCTCCCAGGGGTTGCCTGTGCTCTGCCTGCCCTTGGCTGTGCATCTTGAACTCCTTCTGTCTATGGGAGGAGCTGTCTTTCCCAAGTCTAAGGGAAAGGAGCTGACGAGAGGAGAAGATGACAGAGAGCTGTCATCTTTGCTATGTTCAGTTTCCTCAGAGAACCTGGTGGGGCCCACAGCTGGGGTTTAGTGAGTATTCACGATGGGCCAGGTCTTGCCCTGAGCATTGCATACATACCACTTCCTCACCCCTCACAATGCTCTTCTGATCTGAGTGCCGTCACGATGCTTCATAGACAAGCAGACAGAGAATTGGTGAGGGTAGATGACTTGTTCCAGGGTGCCATCGTCAGAGCCAGATCCTTACGCCGGCTGGATGACTTCAGAGTCTAATGCCTTAAGCCTTGGCCATGTGTCTGGACTATAGGAAGGGGACTTGGGGAACAACATGTCCCAAAACACACCATAAATAAACTCATCTGATCTTAAAGCTGTGGTGGCCGTCACTTGCTGCCCATCCTTGAAGGGCAAGTACTTGGGGAGCTACTTCTGAGATAGGGCTAGGGTCAGACCCTGCCTGAGACTGCCTGCAATATTTAGCCTGGGTCCCTTCTCTCCAGGGCCTAGCTCAGACCTGATCTGGAAGAGTGGCAGGTCTGCCAGGACCAGGGTGCTCATCCTGCTCAAGGTCATGGGTACACAGAGAACAGAGCTCAGTTCCCAGGGGAGCTCTCTCCACCCTCACTCCATTCTCTGGCTCCTGCCTGGATGAGCCAAGCCTTTCCAGAGCTACATCAACCCTAAGGGTATTTTGGTGGTCCAGGCAGAGTGGCAAGTCCCAACATGTCATCCCGAGGGGTTAAGATTAGCAAGGGACCTCAGCTGTGACTCAGAGGTGGCTGGGGTCAGGCCAGCCTGGCTCCTGTTACCGCTCTCCGCTGATTCATCAGTGGAAAAAACTTTTGGTCCAAAGCCTTTTTCTGCAGTATCCTCCCTCTTCTAACTGTGTGTGACATGGTGGGAACAGAGCTTTTCCATCCTCCAGTCTCCGAACCTGGGCTACCCACAGCAACTGGCATGGCTAGAGCTCAGGGCCTCTGTTCCAGGGACCATTCTGATATTTCACAAACACCATTTAATCCATCTTCCTGATACCTCTGACATCTTTAGCACACAAAGGGCTTAAGCCCACCTCCTCTATTTCAGAGGGACAAGTGGAGGGCCACAGGTGGATCTGCCTATACTGTGCTATGAATTGCCACATTTCACCAAACCTTCTGACGCCTTGTGTCCTGTGGAGGACATACACAATGGCTGAGCTGTGCCCATACATGTGTGTATAGAGGGAGCTAGGAAAAGAGAAATTCCAGGGCATGGTAGTCGGTCCTGGCTGCCAAGCTGATGAGATTTAGGATCACCATGGAAACAGATGCAAGCTTAGCATCTGCATTCATTGCTTCCTGCTTCCTGACTATGGATATGCTATGATGTGAGTAGCTGTCTCAAGCTCCGGCCCCCACGCCCTACCTACCACAATAAATGGTACCCCCAGACTGTGAGCCAAGATAAAGACTTCCTTCCTTAAGGTGCAGCAAGGAGAAAGGAAATTAATACACAAGGCCTTGTTTGCAGAAGGCCTATCAGAACTGGCCAGGCCACATCCCATCCATAAGAAGGAGCGTATACCCTGCTCTGTGTGCCCAGCTTTCCACAGCCATCCACTTTGGGTCTCTAGGTCCCACCTGGCCTTCCACATATAGATTGTCATGGGTACTTTTCTTCTTCCAGATCATGGCCACCGTGACATCATCTATCATGAAAGGAACAATCCTCATGGAAAGGACCTGGATGCCTGGGATATGCTACGTATAGGAATTGTTGGCTTGCCACCAGAAAAGAATGACTCTGCCCCTCCCTGGGGTGGAGAAGGTGACTGGGAAAGCAAGCTTTGCACCAAGCGGAACTACTAGGGAGATGATCAATAGAGGGGTCTCCAGGTAGGATGAATGAGTTTGGCCTGGAGAGCTGGAGGCAGCCATCTTTCCAATGACAGAGTCCTTGGGACCTGTCTAAGGCTAGTTGAGCTAAACAGCAGCCTTGGAGAAAGAGAGGCTCGAAACTTTAGAATGATAGAATGATAGTTCAACTTAAAAACAAACAAAAAAAACTAAGGAGTTGAGCAGAGCAGGGGAAGTGTCCCAGCCACGCATGGTGACTGGAGTGTGTGTGTGTGTGTGTGTGTGTGTGTGTGTGTGTATGTGTGTGTGTACATACTTATGTACGTGTGCCTATAGACGAGTGTCCATGTGGGTTGTTTTCCTCTGTTGCTTTTCACCTTATTTTTGAGATGGGGTCTCTCAGTGAACCCGGAGCTTAGTAACTCAGCTAAACTGGCTGCCAGCAGGCCGCAGGGATCTTCCTGTCTCTGCGGCCTTCTACACGGCTTCCAGAGACCGCACTCAGGGTCTCTGCTTACGCGGCAGGTACTTCAGTGGCAGCCATTTCTCGTCCCTTGCTGCTGGTTGTTGCTTAGCTAGAGCTCAGAGGTGACAAGGAATGAGCCATTCTCTCGAGTGAGGGGTGGGGTGGACAGACGATGGCTTAGATTTGGGCATCAGCAGCAAGCGGGGAGTGTCTGTGTAGCAGGGGAATGTTCTTGGGAACCATGGTGGATCCACCAGGAAAGGGCATGTCAGGACAAAGCCGCTAGGCGGATCCTCCTTGCCCATGGACAGCTGGTCTCTGTAGTATCAGAGGACTCTGTTGCTTCAGGGTGGGTGGCAAGTCTGCCTTGGCGAGAGGCCGTACCTCATGAAATCTGGCTGAGGGGGGACTCAAGGCAGGTCATGAGCTAGGTCGGCTTTGGCCACACACAGCCTGCAACACGGTTTGTCTCTGCTGCCCAAGGCCACCCTGTGTGTGGGGAACACAGCTGGCTTGTCCCTAAAGAGCCCAGCAAGGTCTGCACTCTGCCGGATTGATTCATTTCTGTGGCCCCCAGGGACCATCAGGGCCAGCTCAGGTCGGTCAGCTAACGCACTCAGTAAACAACCCCCTCCCCTTGCTGGTCTTGTTTACTCCTTTCTACACGGCTTTGTCCAAGCCCGAACCGCCCAGTGCAGGAGTTTGGTGGGGTTCATAACAGATCCCAGAGGAGCCCACCTGCCAGAGTGATTTCTGAAGTCACACTCTTGACTCAGCCCGTGAGAGGCAGGTGAGGGCTGGGGCATTTCTGAAAACCTGAGCATCCTTATTTCTACTTCCAGTTGGCTAGGAGCACAGTGGGTATCACGTATGATGGTACAGACAAGCTCAGGAAACCCCCATGACACCACTGTCATCCTCTAGTCTATCTCTGTGCCCATTGCAGACACACCTGGAATACTGTTCTCCATCCCAGCCACTTACTTCTCAAGGGCAGTCTAGACCTAACTACCCCCAGGATACCTCTAGGGCTGTCTCTCAAGCTTGTTTCTACAGGCTTCTTGGGATTCTATGGTTTAGGGTTTATCACGCTGTCTTGTTATGGTTGAGCTGGCCGTAGGCACAGCTTACTGCCTGTTTGCTGCATGGTGAGCCCTGCACAGATGCTGAGGACAGAGAGTCACCTTTGCCAGCCCCATCGCTGCTTGGGATTCTGCTTTCGGTCACCATGACTTTGTTTACCTTTCCTAGAGCTTTATGTAAATGCAGTCAGACACTGTATACTGTCTGGGGCCTGGCATCTTTCATTCAGCATAATTGTTTCGAGATCTTGTCAAGCTATTGCATGACTCAGTAGCTCATTTCTTTTAACTACTGACTAATGATCTACTGAATGGACATACCAGCATGTGTTTACCCACACATCTGTTGGTGGATGTTTGGGTTGTTTCCAGTTCCAAGCTATTGCAGATGAAGTTGCTCAACATGTGCCTGTGAGTCTTTGTGCAGTTTTGTGTGGTGTATGGTTCTATGTTTCTAAGTGCTGCTTCCCATATGGAAAAATCAGGTGAAAGAGAATGGCCTGAAAGAGAGAGAGTATGGGGCAGACTCATGTCCTGGGAAGGTTCCCGGGGAAGTGAAAAGATGGTTCCAAATTCTCAGAGAGGGCCTGTGTTCACACAACCATTCACCCCAGAGGTACCTGTCTTATCATCTCTAGTCTGGATCTGAGGCTGCTAGGGACCAATTTTCTAGAAGCTTCTCCACTTGCACTTGTCCCTTGAATAAGATGTGTGTGTAAGGTCATGAGGGTACACATGCACACATGTATGTATAGGTATGGAAATCAAAGGTCAACTTCAGGTGTTATTCCTCAGGTGCTGTCTCTTGTTTTTGAGTCAGGGTCTCTCACTGGCCTGGAACTCTCCAAGCAGTCGAGGCTAGATGGCTAGGGAGCCCCACAGACCCTCTTGTCCCTACTTCCCAGCACTGGAATGTTAGGTACATGCCACCAAGCCTGTGTTTTTTTCCTCATGTGTATGTATGTGGTGTGTGTGTGTGTGTGTGTGTGTGTGTGTGTGTGTGTGTGTGTGTAGATAGGTGCTCATACACTTAGAAGCTAAAGTTGAGGCAGATGCCTTTCCTCAGTCATTCTCCAACTATTTGTTGAGGCAAGAGCTCTCAGTTGAACCCAGTGCTCACCTCTACAGCTAGCCTAGCCAGCCCGCTTGTTCTAGGGATTTATCACTGCCCTTTGAGTGCTATAATAACCAATGGCCCGCCATGCCTACCTGACATTTGAATGCTGTAATGTAATGCTAGAGTTTTGTCAACTTGATACAGACTGGGAAGAGGAACTTCACTTAAGGAATCACCTCTACCAGATTGATCCATATGTATGCATATCTGTGGGAAATTTCCTTGATTAATGATTGACATGGGAGGGTTGAGATCACTGTGGACAGTGCCACCACAAGCAGGCCGGACCATGTCTTCTAGGAAAGCAAACTGCACAAGCCCTAAGTAGCAAGCCATTGAGTGTTCTTCCATGGCCTCTGCTGCAGTTTCTACCGCTGGCTTCCTACTTTTATCAGTTCCCTGCCCTGGTTTCCTTCAATGATGGGTTCTGACTGGGACGTGTAAGCCAAATAAACTCTCTCCTTCCCAAAGTCCTTTTGGTCATGCTCTTTATTGTGCAACAGGAAACAAACTGAGACATGGGTTCCAGAGGTCTGAACTCTGGCTTTTTGTTTGCATGGCAAGTACTTTAACCGCTGAACCGTCTCCCGGTCCAGACCCGGCTTGTCCCCTCACCCCCATGTGTCTGAGGCTCACACTCAGGTCCTCATGCTTGTGTGCAGGCATCTTACTGACTGCGTTGTCTCCCCAGCCCTGAGTACAGGGATTTCGAACATCACCTTTCTGTAGTCGCCGGGCAGGAGGCAGGGGCTCTCCTTCTCTGTCCTGCACCCATACCGTCCTCCAGTCCTAAGCAACCACACAATCACACAGGAGTCCTTCACAGCAGAATGGACAACAGGTGGGCAGAGGACCTGGGACCTAAGAAGCCACTCAAGCCCTGGCTGAGAGGTGGCTTTGTCATGATGCTCCTGCCCTCACCTGGAAGAGCTTCTGGCCTTACCTCAGGTTACCAAGGATCCGCAGGCCAGAGAGGAAGCTGAGCTATACAGATTGAAAAGCTCCACGGGCGCTGTCACCACTGTGAGTCCCTCAACTACACCCTTTCTTTCGTCCTTGGACCTGAGACTCCACAGCCTCTGGGGTCCCTATCTCCTCAAAGGCAAGTGAGTCTCACAGCCTCTGTTGTAGGCTACCCACTCCTTCACCGTAGTCCTTCCCACCTTCAAAGACCATTCTGGCCCATGGGTCCTTTCCCAAGGCCTTCCTCACCTCCCTCCCCTTCAGGAAGATTCCTTTGGTCAGGTGGAGTCACTCCCTTCAGCTGATGTACCAATCTTCACCCTTTTCCAGTGAAGTAGCCTCCTCACCAGGTCTCAAGGAATGTACAGACCAATCAGCACCTCAGAGAAGCCTCTGGCTGCTTGAATCAGGCACTCAACAGGCAGCGTACTGTGGCAGGTAGTCTCAGACACTACCATAGGACCAAGGCACATAGCCCGATGAAGAGAAGAGTCACTGGAATAACCTGTATTTCTGCCCCCCCCCATGCTAGGTCTCCAAGAGCCAGACAAGGGGCCACAATGGGGAATTGAACTCCAGGACCCTGGCTTCCCACTGGGACTCACTCACCCTCATCTTGCCTTGAGCTCACAAAGTTAATACATACTCCTGTATGCTTTATGTGGCATGCTGGGAGTCCAGGACCAGAGAAGGGCAGTGCCATGCTGGGGTTGCCCTGGGCTTTGCAGATCTGTTGTTGGTGAGACAATTGAGACGCATGCAGTCTAATCCTAGACACAAGGCATATGGGCCACGAGCCTAGCAAAGAAACCCTGTGAGGCCTGGGACCTAGAAAGGTTTCATGAAGATGAAGTCAGGGCCTAGAAGGAGGGTCATTCACCAGAGAAGGAATTCAACAGACAGTAGGCCTGGCTTGGGTTCTGGTCCAGCTCCCTCATCATCAACCTCAGCTCAGCCTCTGTCCTTCTCAGACTCACTCAGCGTCGTCCCCCCCCCACTGTAACCTCTTACCACAGAGTTCCTATCAAGGGCATCCAGGAATCTGCACAGAACTGTACAGGGACAGGAATCACTGGATGCCAGTATCTCCTTTCCTCTCTGGCCCTAGCATTGGATCCTAATTGAGAAACAGGCATCTGTGCCCTGGCTACCGCCCAGGCTCCATGTCCTGGCTGTCAGATCATCCAAGACCCTTTGGGCGTGGCAGGTGGAGAGGTGAGGACATGGAAATCATCCTCCTGCCTCCACTACAAATAACCCCAGGATGGGGCAGCAGTGGGGCTGCTGAAAATAGCTGCAGGCAGGTCCCATGGGTGAGAGAGAGAGAGAGAGAGAGAGAGAGAGAGAAGAGAGAGAGAGAGAGAGAATGTGTTTGGATCAGAAACACTGTGGGAACTTATTTCAAAATACCTATGCCCAGGCCCCACCCTGGAGAAACTGAGTCAGAGTACCCAGGATACAGCATGTGCTATTTTTTTTTAAATGTTCTCTGACGGATTCTGACATCCTTCCACAGCTCCACCCTCCCAGTTGGAAACAGGTTGAGGGGTGAGGGAGCCGTCAATCCTTTCCTGTCCCTTCAGGGGCCGCACCAGGCACTGGCACATCTGGCCTCTCTAGAGCGTGCAGACTGCGGTCCACCGTCCTCACCATCACGCCCATCCTTGCCGGGCTCCATCACCGAGAGCCTCCTCTCCCCCTTTGGTGTGGTTGGCCTCCCCTTCCTCCCTTGCTCCTGGAGAACTTAGGGCTGCACATCTTTGGAGTCCATTCCTGGCGTCCCGGGCCCAGTTTCGACCACTTTTGAATATGGATTTTGTTCCCTGCTCTGTGCCTTAGATTCTTTCCCCCTACATCCCTTCTTCCCCCGACTTTTTACTCCCCTTGCCCCGGGACTCCTGTTCTCTAGCAGGTCTCTCGGGAGCCCTAGCACGGCTGTCCTCTAAGTCCTTCCCACCAGTGCCTTCCTTCACTCTAGCGCACACACCGCCATTACTACTGCTTTGCTGAGCACTGTAGGTGAGATATATATATATATATATACACATATATATTGAGAGAGAGAGAGAGAGAGAGAGTGTGTGTGTGTGTGTGTGTGTGTATACATGTGAGTGCAGGTGCCTGCAGAGGCCAGAAGAGGGTGTTAGATCCCCTGGAGCTGAAGTTACAGGCAATTGGAAGCCACCACACAGGGGTGCTGAGAATCGCATTCAGATCCTCTGCCATGTGCTCTTTTAAGTACGGAGCCTCGGGCCTCATTGCTGTAACTCTGTCACCATCGTTACCACTGCCTAGAACAACACCCTTACCAGTAACGCCGTCACCTCCAGCTTCATACAGTAACGCTGTCACCTCCAGCTTCACACCGTCTCCTGCTACAGCAGGCATCTTTGCTCCCCTCCACCACAGCCACACAAGCATGATCACACTGGCCATACTTCCTTTGCAAATCCCTGTGGCCACGGCCTCTGGACCGGCAGCCTCTGACTTGAACCTGACCCAGTTCTTGCTTGGCGCATCCATTCTGCTTTGACTATTCAGGAACTGCATGACTTTCCCAGGCAGCTGAGGGGATGACCCCACACTGCTGAGCCATCTACTTGAGGACCCCACTCTGCCTCACTGTAGAGGGGTCCTCAGGCTCTTACATTTGCCAGGAGCATTTCTCGGGTCCTTACACTTTGCAATGTCATCCCTTAGAGGGCCTATGCTGAAAATCTTTCACTGATTGTCCACACCAATAGAGATTCCTGAGGCAAGTATCCTCTCAGGGATCAGTTCCTCAGGATGTTTGCTTCCTCTTACTGATGGGGAGGAGAGCTTTCTCAGAGAATCCTGTGCTGATGCAGGGCTCTCGAGAAAGCCCTAGACTGGCAGGTGAAGGCACTCTCTCACAGAAGTCAGAGGTTGCTGGCAGATACAGAAGGACCCCCAGAAAGAGGTCAAAGTGTCAAGGGCAATGCTTTTCAGTGGCCAGTATTTAAGAAAACAGAGGTAAAATGCAGACTACAGACCACAGTAGAAAGTGCCAGGTTGCATGGGGATGGACCTTAGGTCTGCAGCAGCCAGGAGATCAATGGCCCTGCCAGTGAGGCCTCCTGAAGGTGCCCTTAGGCTGAAGAAGCCCCTTGGCTCTGTGTCTCAAGGCTCTGCCTTCCCCAGGGATGGCCCAGCCCTTTTGCAGCCTGGGAGTGGCAGTGGGCATGTGCCAGGTTCATGTTGTTTCCACGGCCACTCCCTGTTTCCAGGTTGTGTCCACCACACCCGGCGCCAGCTCCTGTCCTGGCAGACCCAAGTGCAGACACAGGGCCTGGGGCACTAAGGACTAGGGATGTGTGGGGAGGTGCTCATGGTCAGATACAATGGGTATCTGCATCCAAGAGGGATGTCACCTTGTGCCTAGGAGTGAGCCAAATGCTGACCGAGAGGAACCATCGTTTGGGGACTGTGGTGTCCTTACTTTGTTCACTGTTATTAGCTGCAGCTGTGTGTTGCCATGCTGTTTAGACTCTCAAAGTCTCACCCCACCTTCCCAGGTTTCTCCTTCAGAAAGTCTCACTACGGGCTTAGGACGTATCCCTGGTTTCTGTTTTTTTTTTTTTTTTTTTTTTTCTGTCCCCCTCCTCCTTTGAGAGTATGCTCCAGATTTCCATGGATTCTGTGTGTGCATGTGCCTGCACATTCACATGCTCAGGTGCATGTGTGTGTGTGGAGGTCAGAGGTCAACTTTGGGTGTCATTCCCCAAAAGCTATTGCCTTTTATTTGAGGCAGGGTCTCTCTCACTGGGATCTAGGGCTTGCCAGTTAGGCTCAGCTGGCTGGACAGTGAACTTGGGGGATCCTCTTGTCTTTGCCTCCCCAGCACATGCATCGCAAGTGTGCCACATACCTGGCTTTCAACATGGGCTCTGGAGTTTGAATTCGGGTCCTCGGGCTTGGGTAGCAAGCATTTTACTGACTGAACTGTATCCCCAGCCCTGACCTCGAACAAACCTTGACCTCATATCCTTGGTGCTGACCACAGGCTAGTCTAAACCTCACCACCAAAGGACCTTGGCTTTGGAATCCTATGTTCCAACTCTGCTTGCTGCTTTAAGAGAGGAACCCTGGGGCAAGCTTCCACCCTCTGTAGCAGTTAGTCTTGACATGCAGTCGCCGCTCCCACAAAGCATATCTGCATACTTGCTTTATTCTGTTCTTAGGCCCTTTCATTGCAATTCCATCCTATCTTCTCCAGGGAGCAGAGGAAATAGGAAATGGGCTCCAGTTACAGGGGCAGGAATTCCCCCGCTGAGCTCCGAGCTCGGAGGAGCCAGCGGCCACCTAGTGGTATCCCAATGTCACTGCATCACCGTATCTCCTATACTTCAGTGGGCAGGGGATTTAAATGGTAAAATGTGTGGGCAGCAGACATCATGAGGACATTTGGAACCTCTGTGTGTCCACTTCTCTCCAGCCTGGCTGACTTCTACAGACACCACCACCACAGTAGTTCAGAACATTCTAGCCACTCTCCCTCTTGCCCACTCCCTTCTCATTTTCCTTTGTTGGATTTTCTTGCTTTCAGCCTCTGTCTCTTCAATCCCTCCCTGTCCCCAGTTAGTCCTCCCTGCTTCCTTTTTTCAGCTAAGTCTTCAGCATCCCATGCTTTTCACAAAGTGTGTCGCCTGACTTCTCAGGGCTTCCTAAGCCCATGAAAGGGTCAGTCTTGCCTCTTCTGTTTGCTCTCTTTCATTTTATTTGACACAGGGGTCGCATGTAGCCAGGGATAGCCTCAAACTCCTGACCTTCCTCCTGCTCCCTCCCCAATGCTGGGATTGTAAGTCCTGATGCTTTCGCTGGAAATCTGAGCCTCAGCTACTGGCTCACAGTGGAATCTACAGTTACCACAAGGAGGGTGATCTTGAGACTGAATGCTTCCATGTGACGAAGGAGAACAAAAAGGGAGAGACCTTCTTCCCCCAGAGAAGGGCTGTTTCTTGGGACAGCCCAGCCTATTAGTGATGGACACAGAAGCTTGGCCAGCATCCCTCCTTCACTTCCCAGACAGAGTTTTCTCTTCACTAGACCAGTGTCTCTTGGCCACGCACATTTCTGTTGCATTAGCCTTATTTCTTCTGGACTGGAATACTGCATAAGATCACCCTTAAACACACGGAAACACATCTGGCACCCTGAAGCCAAGTTTCTGGTTTGGGAAAAGGAAGACGAGATGAAGTGAGCTGAGTTGGAAGTAAAGAGAAGGATTCTTGGCCCAGTCTCACTGAGATCTGACCATCTTGGAGAGTTAACTAGATAGACAGGTAGACAGACTCAGAGTTCTGAAGAAGGTCACACTGTAGATCCTTATGGCCAACTCACACTTCCCCCAAATTCTCAACACAGTGACCAACATGGTAACAGACACGGGAATGCACAGAGTCACCAGCGATGCAGAAGATAATCACAGCCAAAGCCTCCAGGGAACTTTGCAAGGTGTATGTGATCCTGCAGGAAGCCTCCAGGGAATCAACCACCCCACGGGCCTGAGAAGGACAGCTGCAGACCTGATCAGGGTTCTCAATTTGCAGGCTGAGGTTTGGAGGAGTCAGTAAACACTTTCTACACTACAGAGCAGAACTTATGTAGAGGCCTACAAGCACCCCAACTTTGAGTGACAGTAGCATCCTGCAGAACAATGGAGTTTGTCCCTCCATCATGGGGGAGAGCCACCGTGATTTTAATGCTCCCCCCAAAGGACTTAGCTCTATGTAAGAAGGCATAAGACACTATCATAATGAACTCATATCTCCTGCCTCTGCCTGCAGACTGATAGGATTACCGGAGTTCACTGCCCTTTCTGGCAGGCTTAATCTTCCAATGCCACCACCATGGGGGTTATGTTTCAAAATGAATTTTGGAGAAGATATAGTCAAACCATAGAAGTAAGCAGTGAGCTGATCCATGGAAGGAGGCTGGGTTTTCTTTAAACCTGGTATGGAGGCTGTTCCTATGAGAAAAAATAAGAAAATTGTATTAGTCATGGTTCTCTAGAGGAACAGAACTGATAGGAGCAATATATATAGAGAGAGTATGTTATATATATATATATATATATGTATGAAATTAATATATAAATTTATATATGTGAGATACACAATTATGAAATTAGTATATATACATGAAGTTTATTAGAACAGCTTACAGGTGGTGCTCTGGCTAATCCAACAATGGCTGTCTCCCAATGGAAAGTCCCAGAATACAGTAGTTGTTCAGTCCACAAGGCTGGATGTCTCAGCTGGTCTTCAGTATACACTGGAATCCCAAAGTAGGCTCTAATGCCAGTGAAGGAACAGATTTACTAGAGAGACCAAGGGCAAACAGGCAGAAAGCAAAGCTTCCCTCTTTAGTGTCCTTTATATAGGAAGTGTGGCCCAGATTTAGGGTGGGTCTTCCAACTTCAAATGATCACATCAAGAAAAATCCCTCAGAGGTGTACCCAGCTGCTTGAGTTTTAGTTAATTCCAGAGGTAGTCAAGCTGACAACCAAGAATAGCCATCACAGAAAAAGAACAATTAAAATAGAATATAGGTGTTTGTGGGTAGAGAGACAATGAGTTCAAGATGCCAGTACTTCCTAGGTTGACTGCTGGGGGATGTCTTTCTGTACACTGTGACTATATGTTGTCCCATCGGTTAATAAATAAAGCTGCAATGTCCTATGGCAAGGCAGATTAGAGGCAGGTAGGAAAATCCAAGGAGAGAGACAAGAAATAGAAAGGCAGAGCCTAGAGAGACACCAGCACCACCAGGAGAAGCAACACGTGAAAGCACCGGAAAGCCATGGCCACGTGACAACTTATAGATAAATAAAAATGGGTTAAGTTAGAAGAGCTAGCTAACAAGAAGCTTGAACCACAGGCCATATAATTTACAATTAATATTAAGCCTCTGAGTGATTATTTTATAAGTGGCTGAGGGACCACAGGGCCAGGCACAACTGGAGGAACACAGACCGTGGGGCGGGGTGGGGGTGGGGGACCGGAGAAAACTGCCAACTACAGTTAATCTTGAATTTGACTCAATACAACCTTAATGGAAATCAGTGAGTTATTCCCTGGATATTAACAACCCAATTCTTAAGTTTACATGGAGTGACAGTGGCCCCAAGAAAGCCACTAGAACATTAGAGGTGAAGGACCATCAGAAGATGAGACCAACAGGCTTGCAGACATACTATAAAGTGGGCTGGAGAGATGATTCAGTGGTTAAGAGTACTTAGTGCTATTGCAAAAGACCTAGGTTCAGTTCTGAACACCCCCGTTTGATGCTGACAACTGCTTATAACCCCACCTCCAGGGGATGCAATGCCCTCTTCTGGCTTCCACTGGCACCTGGCACAAATGTGGTCACATCTCTGCAGTTACTCACACATGCACACTTTTTAGAAAGCATTAATATAAAGTTACAAAAACCAAGACAGGTCATCATGATGAAAAAAAAATCGACAAACAGATGGTTAATAAAGAAAAAAAAAGGCAGTACAGAAAACCAAAGATCTTTCAACAAAGAGTGCTGGATTGTGGGGCCATTCGTGTGCCAAAAGGAGGAAGGGAAGAGGATGATCACTATCTAGATCACTTCACATCTCCCCCCAAAATTTAACTCAGAATGACTCATAGATCTAAATGTAAACTGTCCAACTGTAAAATCCTAGAAGATGATGAAGGAGAAAACCTAGATGACCTTGGGAACCTTTAAATTATAACACCAGTCTATGGAAGACATACTTGATAGACCTACTTCATTAAGTTGCACTTTTCTGTAAAAAAAAAAAAAAAAAAGAGTGTCAGAAAATGAAAAGATAAGCTACAGACAGGGAGAAAATAATTACAAAAGGATTGCTTTATGCAAAACATCTGATAAAGGACTGTTATTGAAAATATACAAGAACCTTTAAAAAATAACGATAAGAAGGTAACTCAACTTTCAAAATGTGAGAAAAGATCTCAACAGACTAAAGGCATGCATGTGGAAAGTAAGCCCATGAGAGCATGCTCCACATCCAGGTATGTGGAAAGAGGCTTAGCAGATTCTTCCAACACCAGCTTATCATACAGTCTTATCATACAGTCCAGGACTTGAGCTCCTCTGCATCTCCTTAGATGAACTGATAGTATATATCCACATGAAATCATGAATGGTTGATTGGAGTACCACATTACCCAATTACCTAAACCTGGAAGCAACCAAGATGAGCAGATGAGTGGGTAAACACACAAGGCACACCCCAAGGATGGAATGTTGTCCAGTGCTAAAAAGAACTCAGTAGCTAGACATGGTGGTGCATACTTATAACCCAGCACTCAGAAGGAAGAGGCAGGATGGATGCTATGAGTATGAGGCCAGCCTGATCTCAAATTGGTCTCAAATTGAGATCTGCATAATCCTGGGCTACCATTGAGATCTTGTCTCAAAATAAATAACAACAAAGAAAACAATCTTCAAGCCATGAAAAAAATGGGAGCCTTAAACATCCATTTTTGATTGAAAAGCTAATCTGAAATGGAGGTGTATATGCTATATGATTCTAACTACATAAAATTCCATAGAAGAATAAACTATGGAAGCAGTGGAAGATCGGCGGTTTGGGGAAGCAAGTGGAGAAAGAGGAGTAGACAATGCAGAGAGGATTTTAGGGTCACAAAAGCATCCTGTGGGAGACCCCAGTGAAAGCCCACAGCAGCCAAGTTGCCACCTGGGTGTGAAGGCTGCCTCCACCAGGTACCCAGAGGTCACCCTTGTTCCTTCTCTAAAAGAAGGAAGGATAGTTGAAAACATAAGCAGGCATCACAGAACTCAAGAAAGGAGAAAATTCAGAGCACAGTCTTGGATCTAAGTAAATCTTATCAGTGAAGTTTAAAGGAAAGTAGCGCTGCCACTGGTCCGAAACTGGAGAGATGGATGGGGTCATTGTGGATATTCTTATGTTCAGACGTTGCTCTGGAGTCAGAAATTTGTGACCAGCAGGAGCCTCTTCATCTCCCACAATGGCCTCCAGTGAAGAACCTTTAAACATTTAACTACTGTGTGTGCGTGTGCGTGTGCACACACGCAGGAAGACAACTTGTAACAGTCAGTTCTCTCCTTCCATCTCTCACTTCCATGTGAGTCCCAGGGATCGAACCCAGGTTGTCAGGCTTGGTGACAAGTGCCTTTATCCAAATGAACCATCTTACTAGCTCTGCTGTAATGGATCTTGAGAAAAGAAATGACATTTTCCAACCCATACAAAGAGGTCATCTGGAAAAGCAGTGGCCCTCAAGGGACCTATCTAATGGTATTTCTTCCTAGTGATGTTAGTTACAGTGCTTTGGATGTATATAACTTTATCTTCCTTCATTTCCTTTATTTATTGGGGATGCACAAATCTTAAGGTCACAGCTAAGGGAAATTTTGCATATGGATATCCAATGTAAACATTTGCAGTATGTTATCACCTTAATGCCTTCAGTGACTTCTTATGAGCATGGCCGTGAGGTGAAGCAGCTTCCTCCATCCTCACAGTATCTTTCTGTCATGCTTCTGCCTTGTCACAAGGCCAGGACAAGGCAGTCAACCTATGGGGGACTGAAACCACAAGACAAAAGAAGCATTCCCTTCTTTTGAGATGTTCCTCTCAAGTCAGAGCACCAAAGAGCTTACTGGTATACCCTGTAGTCACTATTCTGCACTAACTAGTGCTCTGTATAATTGCCACTACACACTAAAGACCAAGTCAAAAGACTGACAACAAAATACAATGCTGTCCTTGCAAGGTTTGTCTCGAGGTAAATTAGAGCCAGAGACAAGTGAGAGCTTACACCATCCTCAATTTATACACCGGACACTTGTCAATAGGAATTGGGCAGCTGTCCATATAGGCAGCTGAGAAAAATGAAGCTCAAAATGGGCAATGTGTTTGGAAAAGCTCATCTATTTATTAAATGCAGGATTATGGGCAGTTTGGACACTGTATATATGAAGTGCCCTTTTTTCTACCTCTTTTCCCTGCACAGAGACTCTTCCTCATTCTTTCCAAGTAACTCAGCAGAGGGGCCATTGATGGTTTCTAAGGGATGCTTCCAGCCTAGACCTTCTGAGATGCCAAGAAGCATGAGGGATAGCACAGTCCTCAATTTACAGCAGGCAGCTTGGGAGAGTTCAGTGACTGGTCCATCTGAGTGGAACCCAGATCATTAGCTAGCTTGCACCAACCTTATCTCTTCCTGTCCCACCACACTGTCTGTGCATTGGGGACCAGCTGCTTTTGAAGAGACCTGGCATCCCATCCCAACAGCTTAGTACCACTATGACAACAAGCCTCATGCAAACCTCACAGGAAGCAGAAGAGCTAGATAAGAAGGTGGATTAGTTTAAAGAGAGGAAGATGCTCTTTTTAGAGGGGTGCCCTGGCTGAGATGATGGATGCACTGGCCACTGGGATTCCTTATAGAGTCAGGTAGCCCATGCCTTTGACTGGCTAGACAGTCAGACCTTAAGCTTTGCTTGTTCCTGGGGAAGGTTCCTCTGTCACCAAGACGGGGGCTTGGCTCACCATGCTTACCTTCGTAATGACACCTACAGAAATTAGCTACCCTTAAGACTCCCACATTCTCCTACTGCTGGCATCTTCAATTCCCTTCACAGCCCATGGTACTTAGATATTAGATATCCAATCAACGTGTTTGAAAAATGAAAACTGTGGTGGCACACTTGGTCCAATGGAAAGATTTAGGGGACTTTTGGTCATTTGGGGAAACAAGCATGGAGTTCTGTGTGTGTGTCTGGCTGGAGCCTGGCTTCTCGGGTCCAATGAATGGCTGGATCTCCCAGCCATACTCCTCCCTATGTGTCCTCTCTGCTACTGTTGAGGGACAAGGACAGACCCTCTTTGCTCGCCAGATGGCACAGCCCTAAGGGTGGCATCCAGTCTCTGCCACCTAGGCTCTTGGAGGATGTGTGGGACCTGTACTCACTCAGGATCTCTGGCATTGTTTCACCTTACTGTCACCTTGTTACCTGGTCTGCAGCTTGCAGACCAGGGCAGCTGGAACATTAGCTCCATGGGATGCTAGAGATCTTCTAGCCCAGCCCTTCCCAACCACCAGTCCACAAGCAGGCATAGTTCCAGGGTACATTTTTGCTGGTCTGCACATTTTTTCCTCTGCCATATTTCTTACCCTTGTGTTATCAACTGAAACTCATTCAGGTAGCTTCCAGCCTCCATGGGCAGATCTGGAGACCTTTGTGGGGACTCTCACAGGGCTGGACAATGGGGTGGCATTGTTGCCTGGGTTCTGAGTCTAAGCCCTGTCTGTCTGCTTCCTCCAGCATACAAGAATCTGGTGGAAGTCCAGCAATCCTCCTTTCCTTCCTAAAGCCCCCAGAATCAGTCAAGGTTTTCCTAACCTGCAAAGAATTCTACCACCAATGAAGCCTGTCCCACAACTGCTATTCACCTGGTACTACTCCCATGAGGAGTAGTCTTTTCCCAGGCAGCTTCCCTTCGCTGTGGCTCATTTGGTGACTCTGGTCCATGGTCCTCTGGACAGTATGTACTCTCTTCTTTCACACACAAATATACTCTGCAATTGTGAAGGTGTGTTCTCATTGTCTTCCCTAGAAGACTGTGTGCTCCTTGAATGAGATAATTAGACTTTTCTAGCATTGTGTTTGTAAGGCCTGGCATCTGGTAGCTTCCCAATAAATGTTCATTGAACAGATTCATGGGATCAGTGGATGGATATATGAATATAGGAAGGGATGGAAGGGAAGATGGATGGATAAATAAAGGATGAACAGATGAAAGGAGGAATGAATAGGTGGGAAAGGAAATGGATGGAGGGATGGAATAATGGATAGATGGATAGATGGAGTGTGGTGATATTGTGTTCCCCAAAATATTGTGCACCCTAATAAACCTATCTGGGGTCAGAGAACAGAACAGCCATTAGATAGAGGCCAGAAAATGGTGGCACACATGCCTTTAATTCTAGCATTTCAGAGGCAGAGATCTGTCTGGATCTCTGTGGGTTCAAGGCCACACTGGAAACAACTAGGTGTGGTAACAAAAGCCTTTAATCCCAGGAGGTGATGATAGGAAGCAGAAAGGTATAAAATGCATGAAAACCAGGAACTAGAGCCTGGTTAAGCTTTTAGGCTTTTAGCAGCAGTTCAGCTGAGATTCATTCTGGATGAGGACTCAGAGGCTTCCAGTCTGAGGAAACAGGATCAGCTGAGGAACTGTCGAGGTGAGGTGGCTGTAGCTTGTTCTGTTTCTCTGATCTTCTAGAATTCACCCCAATAACTGGCCTTTGGTTTGATTTTTATTAATAAGAACTTTTAAGATTCGTGCTACAATGGAGAGGTGGCTAGATGGAGGGATGGATAGAAATAGGGAGGAAAATGAAGGAAATTAGGGATGGATGGGTGGGTGAGTGGATGGGTGAATGGATGAGGGGGTAAAGGGGAGAGAATAATAGAGGAATGGAGAGGGAGGAATGGATGGTTGGTTGGTTGGTTGAATGAGAGTCAGTATCACACTATTTAGATTCAGTGATGGATGGAAAACTGTTTCTGGCCACTACCCAATCAGAGATGGGATAGTCACCTCATGCTAATTAACAATTAACTCTGAAAACAAAGCTGAAAGCTTTGAGGACCATGTTCATATTACCCACCCCTTTCCATTCTTCAAAGGCCAAAGAAAGAATTCATGAGCCACTTCATTATCCCTTGGAGTCCAGAAGAGGTTGTGGTCTTTCAATGTCTGTTGTCTACACATCCAGAATTTAGGATGTATCCTTATTTGTGTCAGTGACAAATAAAATAAAGCATGGGAAAGAGACTCAGGCCAGCCTTCTCTCTCAAGCTGTCTGAAGCCTGCTGGCAGACTGAAGCCAATTCCTGCCTCCTCACTGTCCAGTGTGTCAACCCAGTCACATCCTGTGCAATGACCCCTATTTCCAAGGGTAGGCAGCTGCAGTAGGAGGCTAATCTGGATTGTCACCTGACTCACACATCTTCCTTCATTCAAGGATACCATAGCTGGATACCACAGCTCATGTACTGACAGGCTCACATGCACTTTCATGCACATACTTGCTATCTCTAGTCAGCAGGAAGCAAATGGGAATCCAAGCTCAAGATCAAGATCCCAGTAGTTGCCAAGTGATCTTTCTAGTATATCTGGATCAGATCCTTGGGACATGTTCCTTGCCTAAGATGAAGCCTCACTGTGTGTGTGTGTGTGTGTGTGTGTGTGTGTGTGTGTGTGTGTGTGTGTGTTATGTGTATGTACAAAGGCCAGAGATCAACCTCAGCTGTGGTTCCTCCATTGTATATATCTTGCATTTTTTAAACAAGGCCGCTCACTGGCCAGTTACTCACCAAGTAGGCTGGGTGTCTATGGAGCCCCAGGATCCACCTGTCTCTGCCTCCTTGGTGCTAGGATTACAAGCACATCCAACCACACTGGAATTTTTCACGTGGGCTCTGGAGCTCAGCTCAGGTTCTCACACTTGAGAGGCAAAAGCTTTATTGATTGAGCCATCCCCTCAGCGCCATGAAAGTAGCCGTTTCAGCACTGGGACCTGCTCCTGGCTAAGGTTTCTACCACCAGTGTTAGAAAGAGTACCAAATATTTACTTAATGAGTTTATAAAATAAATAACTGTAGCCAATTAATTCACACTGAGGTGAAAATGACTCAATTTCATTTCTCTCCCAGTAGAAAAATGATCCTATTTATGATAAAGACACCGAGTAACTAGAGTGGGAAGGAAACTCCTCATGCTGGGAAAGCTGAGCGGGTGACAGAAACTTCTGGAACTGGGTTGTGGTGGGGATTGCACAACTCAGTGAATTTACTAAAGTCACTAATGACACTGATGTTAGGAGTGAATTTTATGGCATGTAAATTATGTCATAATAAAGCCTTTTAAAAAGCCCCAAAGATGAAGCTCGTTCATCTAACTTGACCCTGTAACTGTTTTCATTGGGAGGCCCGAGGGAGCTACCGGAGGAAAGCTGTGTTCTCTGGACTCCTCAGCTGAAGGTCAGCTCTGTTGTAGAATATTATTTTAAGGTATGTTGCTTTTGTTTATGTTGTTATTGCTTGACTCTGTGAAGCTGTGTTGCTGTGCCTGCCTAAAACACCTGATGGGCTAATAAAGAGCTGAATGACCAATAGTGAGGCAGGAGAGAGAAATAGGTGGGGCTGGCAGGCAAACAGGATAAATAGAAGGAGCAATCTGGGAGGAGACAAGAGAAGCAGTTGGAGAAGGAGGGGGGTATCAGGGGCCAGTCACCCAGCTACACAGCAAGCCACGGAGTAAGAGTAAGATTTACAGAAGTAAGAGAACAGGACAAACCCAGAGGCAAAAGGTAGATGGGATAATTTAAGTTAAGAAAAGCTGGCAAGAAACAAGCCAGGTTAAGGCTGGGCATTTATAATTAAGAATAAGCCTCTGTGTGTGATTTATTTGGGAACTGGGTAGTGGGTCCCCCAAAAGAGAAAAAACAACAACAATAGCGTGACATGACCTTGCTGTTATCTAGTGGCTTACCCTCAACTTGTTCTCATCCACAAGGCAGCCACACCAGGGGATGGTGTATTTGGCCACAGAGGTGGATGGTAAAAGCATGTTCTCAGATAGCTAATATCTTACAGGAATAGCACTGTGCACTTTAGAAGGCACGTAGTGGGGAAATGGCTCAGCAGATAAAATGATTGTGCCCAAACACGAAGACCTGAGTTCTATCCCCAGCCACTCCATAAGAAAGTCAGGCATTGTGTGTGCAACTGTGACCCAAGAGATGGAGACAGGGAAACAGGAGGGCCTCCAAGATTCCTTGGCCAGCCAGTTCAACCTAATGAGGTTGAGTGCCCCTGTCTCAAAAAATAAGATGGCTGCTCTTGCAAAGGTTCCTGGGGGCCCACCAGGTGGCTCACAATCATCCATACCTCCAGTTACAAGGACTTGACACCCTCTTCTGACCTTCACAGGCACCAGACATACACATGGTACATATGCATACATGCAGGTAAAACACTCATACACACAAATATAAAATAATACGGTACATTGTCTTCAGGAATGACACTGAAATTGACCTATGCCCCCACCACATGCACACATGTACATGAAAGCCCTCACCACATGCACACATGTACATGAAAGCCCCCACACACTTGTGTGCCTACATACCAACATATAAGTAAACTACTCCGTGTCTCTCTTTCCGCACCCCCCCCCAAACACATGTACACACACATACTCACACACATGCACACACTCACAGAGGGGCAAGGTGATGTGAATCTTAGTGGCTACAGCTCTTTTCGGGGCAGGAAGTAAGGCCAGTGAAGTACCAAAGGCCCTAAGGGTGGGAAGTGGGACTCGAGAGTCTGGGAGGAAATGGCCAGAAGGAGTGAAGAGAGAAGCCAAGCTACAAGGACACGTGACTCTCTAGGCTTTTCCTGTGAGCCCCACTCTCTGGTGCTGGCCAGCCCACACAGTCCTCCTCACCTCCTCAGCAGCTCAGATGTCCCTGGGTGTTTTGGCATTCCTAAAGAATCAGGGTAGAATCAGGCCCAAGCGCAGGCCAAGGTGAGACACTAGCTAGACATGGCTGTGGGATGGTGGGACTGGACTCCTCAGGGTCTGTCCTGACAAGCTCCCGCCACAGCCCCAGTGCAGCCCCAGCTTGAGTAGCCAACCCTGGCTTCCTCTTCTGCCCTCAGTCCTCCCTCTTTCGGGACTCAGTCCCATCTCGTTTTCTTCTTCTCCGCCATCCATTGCCCCCACCCCGCTCTCATTTCCTCTTTCCACGGTGCAAGGGAATTTCGGCTGGAACAGCCCACGGTGTGTGGTGGGCCCGGGAGGGGCATCCAGAGGTCGCTGGAGCCGAGAGGGCCCCAGGCAGGGGCTGAGCCGTGTGTCAGTGCCAGGACTTGGCAAGAGCTGTGGCCGTGGGGGAGGGTGCGCCGGGAGCAGGGGAACGCCTGGGAGGTGAGAGGCAGAGGACAGTGTGAGGCCCGAAGTCTGCCAGAGCAGGAGACCCGAGAGGAGGTGGGAAGGACACGGGAGCTTGGACAGGAGAAGCTTGCTGACTATCTGCCATTCAAGCTTCCAGCATCTTCCGTGGGGTCTCCTAGCTCTGGCTTGGAAGGTACCACCCTTGCCAAGAATTCTCCTTTCTTTCTTTTTCTTATTCTTTACTAAATTAAATAAAAAAAAAAAAAGGGACTGTGTCTATCTCTATTTCCATGGAGTCAAGTCTGAACCTCAGCTGATCCTGGAAGCCAACCAGGTACATGGAAAGAGGAAAAGAAGGCGGCCAAAGAAAATGAAGCCGTGCCTTGAAGGCCAGATGGAGGCCACGGGCAGGGAGCTGCAGGAGGCCCCGGACTAAGGGGCTGAAAAGGGGGATCCTGACTGGCTTCAGAGCAGAGGGGGGATGCAAGTTAGGGGTGGGTGTTCCCTAGGGTCCTGCTGGGACTCTACAGCTACTCTTAGAGCCAAAATATGGCATCCAGCCATAATGCGGTGACCCTTCTAGATGAAACTCTCTGCGGCTTCTCAGGGAACCCAGAGAGAGAAGGTCGGCAGACTCAGTGGATGCAGGAGGTGAGGGTGGTAAGCAGGCTTGGTGGGAAGAGGGGACTATAAGGTTTGAATCTGCTCCCAATCTGGTCTTCTTGTCTTTTTCCACTCTAGCCTGGAGCTCAGTTAGGTCCAGAGCTCCTTTCCATGCCGGTGTCCTCATGACCACTGCAGGCTCCCTCTGGGAAACATTAAGCATGAGCTCCAAACAAGGAACCGTGGTGGGAGGGGTGGGAGGGAGAAGCAGGGTCTCTGGCCTCTGCTTATTCTTGAAAAGAAGACACACAGCACCCAGGAAGCTGTGCTGACTTAGCAGCTTCTCCTGTCAGTCACCTGCTCTCCGTTCGCTCCTAGCTTTTCTGGGAACACGACACAGCCCAAGGCAAACAGAACTTCCTAACCTAATGTTGTTGGGGCTCCAACCTGCCCCACATATCGTCATCTCTCATGTCACAGATATAGTTATCTCCATTCCCTAGCTGTGATACCCTGCCTCATATTGCAACTCATCAGTGCTGTTCCTCAGCTCTCAGAACAGAGTCCAGATTCTCAAGAATGGCCACAAAGTCCTGCCTGGTCTCTACCAGGGCTCCTTCATCTCCCCACTACAGCATGTCCAAAAAAGCTTACCTTTCCTGAGTTCTTCCTACTCTGTACCACTGGTGACTTTCTGAGGGTTCTGTGATGTCCCTGCCTCACTCTGGATGCCCCTCAACCAGGACAGTACCCAAGGAACACCTGGTTCCTGCCTTGGGTCCCAGCACCAAGGACAGCGCCTGGCACAGCCCACACCAAGACCTGATGATGATGAGCTGATTTCATCCCTCTGTCTCTGCCCTCCTCCCCTGTCTCAGTTTAGGACGGGGTAGTACTTTAGTTAGGTTAGGCTTCCCTGGCCTTGCTCATGTTACATTGAACTATATGGGCACCGGGGGTTGGGGAGACGGCTCAGTCAGTCAAGTGTTTGCCTTAAAAATATGAGAACCTGAAACAGATCCTCAGAGTTCATGTTAAAAAAAAAAAAAGGCATGGTGGCACATGTTCTAGTGTTGGGAAGAGGGGGAGAAGGAAGGAGAGAAGTGGGTCTCAGGGCTTGCTGTCCAGCCAGCCTAGCTGAATGGGTGATTCCCAGGTCCCAGTGAAAGGCTGGCTCTAAAACAACGAAAGAGTAGACATCTGAGGAATGACACTCAAAGTTGTCCTCTGGCCTCCACACACCCATGCATGCATGTGTGCCTGCATGGTCACACACATGTACATAGAGAAATATATGGCCACCAATGTAGGTGGTAGAACTTCAATATCATTGTGCACTCATCTCAGTATTTAGTTTCAGCCTGTGCTTTTCAGCTGAAATGTCTGTGTCATTCACTACAAGGCTTTGATGCACAGGGAAGGGCTGCTTTAGTAGAAAGATGGAGACCACTGCAGATGATATCTGAGGGCATGGAGGAAGGTGATAGTCTAGGGTCAGAGAAAAAGGGAGGCAGGAGGAGAGGGCAGAGGGTCTGGAACAGGAACATGCTGCACAGGTTGAAAACATAGATCCAGAAGTGAGCTCCACATCTGGAAAGAGCCATCCCTTTGTGTAGGCCTCATTCGTGATCAGAACCAAGCCACTGTGAGGAAAGCAGTGTTTGGTGCAACCCCAAGCTCCTGTCTCCACTTGAGTGATAAAAGGTGGACCTCTGACCTCTGACCTTTGAACAGCGGCTGCTGCAGGCAACAGCCAGAATACTGCCTCTGAGTGTGAAAGAAAAGGTTTCGAAGCCAGTCAGTGTGCATCGAACTCTTTGGGAGTAGACCGTCACTATCAGGGCTGTATCTCAGGGCTGTGGGGATCGGAAAGGGGTAGCGGGGATGGGAGACCAGAGGGAATGTTTCCCAGACACATTTTACATTTGGCAGAGCAGAGCCCACTGGGGTATCCCTCCATGCAGGACCTCAGCAAGGACCTCCCCTTTATTCTCTTCTGTCTTTTCCTCTCTCCTCAGCACCAGGCCAGCATCCCTGAGCCAAGTGCATCCTCAGCAACAGCCTGGATAAATCTTTAGAAATAAGGCAGCTTACCAGAACTCCTCGCATGCTGGGTGGCATTAAAACATCATTCTGGGTAACACAAGCAGAACAACAAGAAAATAATATAGTGCAAGGAGCTTCTGGGAAAGCCCACTCTAGCAACAGACTAATAGGTGTTCCTTAGTAGGGCTTGCCCTAGTCCTTCACCCTTGGCCTTTCTTCTGTTTTCCAACCTGAAATGTGGACATCATGTGCAGAGGTGCAGGATCTGGATGGCAGTGCTGAGTTTTCATATATAAGGACATCAAAGCCGAGTAGTAGACAAATCAGAAGTCTTCATAGCTGGCAGAAACCAGACACTACCCTCTCTGTATTGTCTATCATCATGCTCCTCCATAGTGAATGTATCAGTCAGCAATTGCCTGAGGGCTGCTACATAACAAATCATCTCAAAAAGTCAATGGTTGAAAACAATAATCATTTCTTCTCACTCGTACAGCTGAGGATCATCTGGCCCTAGCTCCAAGCTTCAGATGTGTCTGTTTTGTTTGCTCCAACCCCTGCCCTCCCTCCCCAACCTCTGGACTAGCACCTACCTAAAGCATGCTCTTGTCTTAATGATAGAATCCCAAGGAGGTAGAGTCAACTGTGAAAGAGGATTTCAAGTCTCTGCTTCTAATGACTGAACATCTTTAATCCAAAGATCTGAAATCCAAAACAGTAAAAGAAAAAAAAGCCAAAATTTTCTTTGTGCCAAAATGCCACAAGTAGAAAATTCCATACCATGAAACTTTGACTCACACACAAAGTCATTTAAAATATCATATATAATTACTTTCAGCTGATGTGTCTACAGCCTATGAAGTGTAAATGTATGTTGTGTGTAGACTTGGCTTCTGTCCCCAAGGTATCTCATTACATATGTGCAAATATTCCAGAATTTTAACAACTTCAAAGTCTGAAACTCTGCCAAGCATTTTGGATAAAGGATATGCAAACTTTATCTCTAGTGTCCTATGAGCCACAGAGTCATGGAGGCCGTCGAAGGTTAGCAAAGGTTCACCCACCTACAGTGAGAACAACCAGCTCTCATGGCGAAGAGATGGGCAGAGGGAAGGGAAATCCGGAGACCGTGGTTAGATGGGTAGATGTCAGTCAGTGCCATTCTGAGCAGAACTTTCCCTCAGGTCCCTTTTTGGTGATTAGCCATCTCAGTGGACCTTTGCAGCAATTGGTAAGGAACAGCACTTACTGTGCTGATTTGAAAACAGTGGCTCATATTGATTGGTTCCAGACTCTACCTCTTGTGAAAGGGTAGGGCTGGGTTCCAGTTCTGACCTCCAAAAGGCGATCTGTTCATGACACCACATATCTTCATTCTCATCCTAGGCTCTTCTAGGAAACCACATGTGTCTGAGTGGGAGACCAGCACTGGAGCCAGCAGAATGTCACCCTAGTGCCTTATTTCTGTGTGTACAGATTGCAGGTCAAATGGATACCTAAGTACATGTGGGAAAGGCCAGCGAAGAAAGCCTCCAAGACCCCCAAAAGGACAGAAAACAAGCAGAGAAAGGCTACTCAGCTTCTTCCAGAATTGCACACAAGGGTAGAAAAACAGGCCTAGAGATGCTGCAGAAGGGTCCTTAGGAGCTGCAAGCCCCTGGTACTCCTGGCCTTGTACCTGTGCTGTTCCTCACCCTAGAGGCTGTTCTACCATCCCCAGAGTAATTCTTCCTCACCCTGGCTTTGAAGTCCAGACTGGGTGTCTTTGGCCCTGGCCAGATAGCTATGCCCAGTTATGAAAACTAGATTTCAGCATCTTTTCAGGAAGGAAGTGCCTGGCTTAAGCATCTGCAGTGAGAGTGGGAGGTGGGACCTATCTTGTACCAGGACTGTTGGTTAGAACTCAAGGCTAAGAAACAATCACCACCACCACCACCACCACCACCACCACCACCACCACCACCATCACCACCATTTTCTTCTTCATAATCAACATCGTCTTCTTCATAATCATTGTCAACATCATCTTTTTCTTCTTCATCATCATCTTCCTCATAATCATCATCATCATCATTACCATCATCGTCGTCATCGTCGTTATCATCATCATCTGACTACAGGCTCCACTGGCAATCAGCAATGGGTATGGTGAGAGGGTATGGTGCCTCTGGGCTTTCACTCTTTCACTTTTTCCACTTTCATACACATGGTGGGTGGCAATGGAGTACAGAGCAGGAGGACCATCCATCCTGCAACCCTCACCTCAACTTTGCCTCTGCTACTGTGTCTCCCTGTAAGAATTTCTCAGGTGGGATATCAAAGTCTCATCTCCAGGAACGTGGAGAACAATGCAGGGCCAGTGATGGGTCTCAACCTCCAAGTTGGGTCTAAGAGAAGGCACAGGGAATGTCAGGGTGAGCTGGGCCTGAGAAGAAGTTAGTGTGTGTTGGGGTGGGGTTGAGGGAGGGCACTTGCTGTGCATGGGGACACTGGCAAAAGGACCCCTCTGTCCTTCCTGGTCTGTGGGGGAAAGAAGGGCAGACCTTCTTTCATGAGATTCGTGTGGTTCCTGGCTTGAAGCCCTGGGGATGTTAGGAAAAGTGTGGTCTTCAGATCCTGTTCCTGTCACTTCTGAGTCTGAGAACGTGATCCAACAGGAGCCTCAGTGTACCCAGTTAGAGTAAGCATGAGTAAATGGAATTCCATAGATCTATTGGAGGGTCACAGAGAGGTGGCACTGCAAAGAGTTCAGGACACGGCTTGTCACAGAAGAGCAGTCTACAAAGGTTGCTGCTGATAGCAGTGACAGGGATGGTAGTGACCATGATGTGATGATGGTGACATGATGATGATGGTGGTGACAGTGATGACGAAGTAAGGAGAGTGATGGTATGGTGATGGCAGTGACGATGATGGTGAAGGTGATATGAGGAGGAGGAAGAGGAGGAGAAGGTGGTGGTGGTGGTGGTGGTAGTTTTGGTGGTGGTGGTGGTGGTGGTGATGGTAATAGTAGTGATGGTGAACATAGTAGTTTTGGTAAGGATAGTAATGATGTAATGGTAATGATGATAGTGGTGGGGAAGTGGCTGATGATAATATAAACACAATCAAATGTGATTGAGGCTGGGTGCACATGAGGCACCAAATAAATATTTCTCATTCTCTCTTGTCTGATTCCAGTGCCCTTTTTATCCTCACGGGGAAGGCTGGGAAGAGAGGAATATTGGGGCTCCCCCTCACCACTCCTGTGTCCTAAAGAACCCTGTGTTGTGGTCAGTGCCATGCCCTGTCTCCAGGTCTAATCCATTCTTCAGTTACTGGGGAGTCTCTGAGGGGGAGCTCCATCTGGTACCAGGCTAGCTTTGGGCAGGAAGGTCCTCAATACATTAGAGGGCACTGAATCCTGCCTTAATAAAAATGGGGTTGGCTCCTTCACTCATCCTCAAGGAGGTGGGGCCATGGAGGCAGTAAAGTTTCTGGGTGTTGGCTGGACTGAGCAGATCTTCTGGGGACACCAGCTTTACCATCCTCCCTGGGCAGGCATAGCTTGTACCCACGTTCCTAGGGTCTTGGTCTGGGTCCCTTGGCACCCTCCAGCCCTGCAGATGCAGGTCTGGACTGCTCCATCCCCTCTCTGTACTGCAGACTGAGCAGCGCTGGGTCACAGTATGGCTACCCTCCCTTCCTCCCAGTACAGAAGCCCTGTCAGGGATCACTGCAAAGCACCACATGGAGATCTAATCTGGGGCGGGGGCGCCGAGCTGAGACGAAGTGGAAGGGGTTGACGGGAGGAGGAAATTAGTGATTAAATAATAGGTTCCAAATGCAGAGGCTCTCATCAAAACCCCCCAGTGAAGTATCCCGCTGCTGTCAGGCAGGCTGCACACTCTAAAGCCTGGCTCTGCCTCCAGAAACCCGAGGGAGGGACTGGTGCCGTTGGGGGCACACAAGGCTCTCCCAGGCCAGGCCAGCACAGTCCCAGCCTGTATCCAGGTCAGCATGGTGCCTGGAGGACCGTGTTGACTCTTGATGAAAGGTAGAAAGAAATCCTGCTGCCTTGAGCATGCCTGCCAGGAAGCGACCAAGATAAAGTCTTGTCTGGCAGCTGCCCCCCCCCATGCCTGTGCCCCTCATACCATTCCATCTCATCACATCATTATCCTGGCTCCCCTGGATGGGGGCACCCCCAAAGCCCCCGCCCTCCCGGATGGCTCAGGGATTGCACCAAGCCCACCTCCCCCCCCCCATCCCGCTGTGCTAATTCTGCCCTTCCTATATATTGAAAGTTTGGTCTTGTCTGGAGCAAATTCCATCTCCCTGTGCCTCAGTTTCCCCACACACTGAGAACTGGGATTCTCTTACAGCATTCTTCTGGGAGCCAGGACGGCCTGGTGGGGAAGGTGCTGGCTCTACGTGGTTTTCCACCAGAATTCGCTCGCCGTGCCTACCACACAGCTTCTGCCCAAGGGGAGAGTCCGGGCCCGGGACGAGCATCTCAGCCCCTCTTCTTCTCTCCTCCTCCTTCGGAACCAGCTTGAAGCCCTGCACGTTTCCACACTGGGCCTTTGGCTGAGGATCCTGGAACACTTGCAATTTCCTGACTCGGAGACGGTTCCCCCACCCTGTACCCTCTGCCCCAGCCGGTAGGCCTGTGGTGGGGGATCACACCAGCAGGGGCTCAGAGCCCAGACTGTTGGGAACAGAGACCTGGCCCTCTGACTCGAACATCGAAAGGCATCTGCTTTGGCGGGAAGTCCCAATGCCATGATCTCCTATCTTCTTTCTGCCTCACCCAGGACCTCCTGGGAGAAGGACTGGTTTGGGTCCCCAGGAGGGTGGACATGAAGAGGAAGGAAGACACCAGTCTCCAGGTAAATTGGACCCAGCCATGGGTAGAGAACTTTTTTGTGTATAAGCCCAACCATGCAAAACACATTTGACTTTGGAGTCTGGGACCATTGCTCGCCGCCAAGCCCAGACAAGGAATGTCTGGGCCTGGGGAAGGACACCCAAAGCCCGAGGAACCAGACCAGCACATGAGAAAACCCAGAAAGGGCCCAAACAGCCGTCCCTCCTCTGTGATTTGCCTGCTTGGGGCAGAGGTACCAAGTAGACAGGCTGTCACTCCAGGAGTGCCACTCTCCTGTGCCTGTGGCCCTCTTTAACTTCCTGCACCTCTGGGGACTGGAAGCTCGGACCCAGCCAAAGCTTGCCTGTTGTGGCTCTGGTGTCATGCCCTGTCCAGCTCTGGGCTTCTTTCGTGGGCTTCCATTCTCTATTACCCTGGAATGGCAGACCAACCAAGCCCATGGTCTTCCTTTCCTTGGGTCCTGCACACTGCCTCATCCAAGATCCACATACAATCCAGGACCGCGCGTGCAAAAAGAATTTTAATAAAAACAAGCAATTCAGAAGGTCTGGCGGGCAGGCAGGTGGGCGGGCTGATCATGTAGACTCGGTGCTATTCCTGGCTGGGGAGGCCCGGGAGGCCCTCCTAGGAACAAGCTCTCCCAAGACAAATACAGCGTGACAGGCCAGTTTTGTCTTTCTGCCTTTGACAGTAGAGCATCCAAAGCTGAGATCTGACCACACAGGATGAGGGAGGAGGGGACCCCAAAGGGAGTGGGAGCTGAGAGTTTTGGGGGTCTTGATACTTTGGGATGTTCCTTGAAGATGGGCATCTGGGTATAGATGATGTAAGCTCAAGGAACAGGAATTTTGTGTCTGTCACCTGTCTCGTTTCACGTTGTCACCTCACTCTGCACCCCACTACACCCCCCTCCCACAGCTTAGGCAGGTGCCTCCTGTTCCCAACATAAACATCAGTCACAAAAGACCCCAAACCGTGGCACAGATGGAACAAAAAACAAAAATCAAAAACAAAACTTAAAAAAATTAATCCCCTGGTTTTGTGAAGACAGATTTTTTTTTTCCAAAAGGAATTTAATTAAAGACAGAAAACGACCAATATAAACCACGAAATTATACACATATGTGAAAGTGTCGTGTGGGCCCTGGAGTCCTGGCCTAAAAGGAGGGAATTCTGGGCCCAGGGTCCTGAATTCCCCAGAAACGGGCCTGGGATAAGGGCCAGTGCTGTCCCCAGTGGGTTCAGGAGGCCCAGGTCCTCCCAACTCTCTTTGGGTATAAACCAGCATTCTATAACCCTGCCAGGGAAGCCCAGCTGCTGGCGGCTATAAATTGACAATGTAGACTCAGGGGTGACTGTGACCGCCGGAGGTATGGCCTTTCACTGTCCATCCAAAAGATGGTGAGGAGCAAGGCTCCTTGGTGGTGACTAAGGATTATGTCACAATCTCAGCTCACTTTAGAGGTATCTCATCTCATCCCCATGACCTATTTTTGTGATTTAAAAAAAAAAAAGTTGATGAAATTGTTTTAGTCCATCCAGCCCAAGACGTCATGTTCAGCAGCTCTCACCCCTCTACGCAGCCAGCACCAGCACCAGCACCAGCACCAGCACCAGCGAGACTCCAGACAAGGTGCAGCCTCTTCCTTACGCTTCCCACCCGCTTTATCTCCTCCTCTAGCCCAACCGCAGCCTTTTCAGACACATAACCTAGTCTCTTTCTAGAGTTCTTGCCTCCTGTCCAGATGAGATGCTCAGCCAGTGCTGGTGACTCCTCACTATCACCAGCGTGCATGATTCCCAGGGCTGCCGCGCTGGGTCTGGGACTTCACCACTGGGCCAGGCTCCTCTCAGACAAGTTTGCCTGTGACCAGAGAAACCTCTTGGAAAAACAAACATGGGCACTCGAGATTGGTGGTCAGTCTAGAACGTTCTGCACTGGGGAAGACCTGGGATACAGGCACTGGGAGCATCTGCTCTGATGTGCCAGGTGGGTTGTTTTTTTTTTAAGGCAGAGGTCAGAAGTTAGCAATGGTTGAACAAAGGAATGAGAGCAGGACAAGGCTCACAGGACATTGAGGAATAGGGGACAAAAGAACGCAAGAGCCGGAGTGGAGAGGAGTGCGGTAGAATGCTGTCTTCAGTGCGCTCTTGAACTCATGGCAGCTGTGGTTGCCTGATCAAGATGAAGTCAACAGGGCCAGTCAGCTGTCCAGCGGGCAGTGCCAGTTGGGTTAAGTGGGCTATGAACAAAAGAGAGAAGAGGGGCCCTGGAGTGGGAGGCAGACCTGAAGGGAGATCTGGGAAAGTGAGAGGTGTGAGTTAGGAGCAGACACAGTGAAGACGCTTTGTATAAATGTCTGAAACTGTGGAAGAGTTATTAAACGTTTTTTTTTTTTTTTTAAGAGATGGAGAAAAAAGAATACACAACAGCAAAGGTTCAATGAAACATAAGACGCTGGAGTCTAGAGATGTGTCCTGGGCTGGGGAATTCTGGTCAAAGCCATGTGGGATAGAAGAGCAGAGCTCTGTGCCAGTGGGGATTATCTATGGTGGAACCAAGGGAGCCTTGAGGAGGACCATGGTGAGTAGGATGTGTGGAGTCTAAGCTGGACCTCTGTGAGTCATCCAGGCGGAGAAGTCACTGGGGCCAACTTGGCACAGGCCTCTGAAGTTGGGGTGGGGCACCTGAGCTGCAGGGGGAAACTCAAAACTACCTGCTTGGGGATGAGATGTGGGGGTGAATAGGGTCAAACTCCGAGAGACACTTGAATGAAAGTGTCTTAATAAAACCTAACATATGGGCAATAAATGTGTGTCAAGAAGAAAGATTTTTTAAAAGAAAGACTCGGTAACTTGCCTAAAGGTAAGGGTTAAAGCCAGGGAATTGGCGGGACCACCAGCAAGGAAGAGTGGAAGAGAAGAGGAGGAGAGGAGATGCAGATGTGGGGGAGCACCCGCCCCTGAGAGAGAGAAAGGTAGAACAAAGTGACGATGCACACAGACAGGCTGAGCTCACAGGGCACAAGCAGGAGGTGTCTAAGAAAGGAGCCCGGGAAGAGACAGTCCTGTCAGAGTCAAGGTGGAGGAGAGCCACAATGAGGACCTGAGCAGAAGGGATTACAGGACTGATGGGAGGAAGCCAAGGACAAGGAGCTGGGTAGATGGTGAGCAGATTCCCTTCCAAACATCTCTCCCCTGAGATTGGGAATTGGGACTTTAACCAAACAGAGGCGTTGAGGTGGGGACTGTCTTTTGGAAGGAAATGGGACTTTATTTTACTTTTAAATCTACTTTTGATTAGCGGAAAAAAAAAATAGCGAGTTTCATTATGGTATTTCATACACTTTTTATTGATTCTCCTCATGGCTTCCCCTCTTCCCCTCTGCCTCCCACCAGCTGCTGGTCCCCTTCTTCCCCCAGTGTCCCCACATTCCACATTCAGGTAATATATAGTCTATTACCCTTTTTCCTCCCACTCATCTCTCGATTAAGGTCTCTTTCTTCCCCTTCGCATGTTCTCATTTCTAGTTTCATTACCTGTATCCATAGCCCCCGTCCCCCACACACATTAAAATCTAAGATTTACGTATGAGAGAAAACATGCTGTGATTCTCTTCTTGTATGTATTCCAATAGGCCAATTATTGGAGTTGACTGCAGGACAATGGGTAACAAAGACAGCTGAATCATTGGAAAACCCACTCCAGCATGGGTGACCACTCACAAAAGCTACATCCCTGCCCAACTTGCAGGCAGCACACTGAGTGTCCTTTCTCCCAGCTATCAGTTAGTGCTCACATAACTTCAGGAAGTAGACATCCTGAACCATGTATGCTTTATGAGCTTCCTGAACCGTGTGTGCCTCCTTCCTTCAGTCCGGGGACTGTTTTCAATTCTGAGAAAATAACAGCAAAGCATCCAGTAGAATCCATTTTGGACTTCTGATCTCCAGGGCTACAGGGTGTTATTTTTAAGCCATTTGGCTTGGGATAATTTGTTATAGCAACTACAGGAAACTAATAGTGGCTGAGATTAAAGGGACTCTAATAAAATGAGGTGTTTAAAAATTTAGCCTTAATGCAAAAATCTTTGACGTGCAAAAGAAACAACCAAATCCAGATGCCCATGATATAGGGAACGGATGCACAAAAGGCACAGGAATTTTAATTGACTACAAACTTTGTAGCAAACAAATGGAATGAGAAATGTGGAAGTCATCACTGAGGAAGATCCTGTGGGCGCCACACCATCCTTGATGTATGGTGTTCACTGTGAGCTCACTGAGTTAAACAGGATGTTAACAAATAGAAGGGGTATCCAGATGAAAAGGGGTCTGAATACCATGCTTCCCAAGGAAGAAACTGGGTATGAAAGAAAGAATATATACATACATATGTAGAAAGAATGAATACATATATAAGCAGGTACAACCTTTCCTTGAATAACTTAGGAATTTCAACCATAGAGATTTGTTTCTTTGCCCCCTAAAGGGTCCTGGGACGGGGCAATGTTTTAGGGATTTCTGCACTTAGATCTACCTGAACAGAGCTAGGCTGTATACTTTAAGGTTCTCTCTGGAATATCAGTTACTGTCCCTTGGGAGAAGAATGAATTAGGAATAAGGTTTTGGAAGAGAAAGATTATTTCACACCCCACAGGGTCCTTTCGTATCCCTCCAAGCTGTGGAAAGAAACCCAGGCAGTAAAGAGTTTTTGCTCCATGTTGGAAACCCAACATTCTGATGTGGATGGAAGCAGCTTGAGCAGAGCCTGGTGGCACAAACATATCATCCCAAGTACTCATTGGTTGATGCAGGAGGGTAGCAAGTTCAAGGCCAGCCTGGACTAAACAGTTCTGGCTTCTTATCAAGACTGTCTCAAAATAGAAAAAGCAAGGAGAGGACAGGGAGAGTCAGAGGCAAGGTCCCATGTTCCATCTTCAATATTGCAAAAATAAGTATCTTTAAAAACAAAAGACGTCTTGCAGGCTACTCACTCACTTCCATTTCAGGGTTCCCCAAACCCTCACCACACAAAAGCTTATTAAATCAGCAGTGCTCATCACTGTCAGTAACATCTAGAATGGAGAAAATACAGTATTTTCTCTGCCTTGGACATGTACTCAAGAGGAAAAACAGACACTGCAAAATCTGTCAAGAAGCTCCTATCATCAGTATGTATCTCCTTGATCATGGGAATAAGGATGGCAGCCTGTGGGTCCTCGGTATCTGGAGTACTCCACCCCCATTGTCTCAGAAGCCCCAGTCCTGCAAGGAACTCATGCAAACTCCATTCTCAAAGGGATATGTGGTCTGAACAAAACTGATGACTCGAGGCTCTGCCTCCCTCTTGCTGAGTCCCACTGTAAGTTACATCTGCATGGAGAGGGGACAGGGAAGCCGTGCAGATTCACAGAAGAGTGAACTTCGTGAGGTCAGAATTGTCCTTAGCTTTGACTGTCAACTTGACAGTTTAGAGTCACCTGAAAAGGGAGTCTGGTTGAGAGACTGCCCTGCTCAAGGTTGGCTTGGGGGCTTATCTATGAATTATGGGTGTGTCTTAATTGTCTAAACTGAGTAGCAGACCCAGCCCACTGCAGGCAGTACCATTGCCTGGGAAAGTGGTCCTGGGTTGTATAAGAAAGCCAGCTAAGCCTGGGCCAGTAAGCAGCATTACTCCATGGTTCCTGCCTCTAAGTTCCTGCTTGAGTTCCTGCCCTGACTTCCCTCAGTGGTAGACTGTAGCTTGGAAGCTGAAATAACCACCACCACTACCCAGCCCCCAAGTTGCTTTTGGTCATGGTGTTTGTCATAGCAACAGAGTTTTGTTTTGTTTTCCAGTTCAGAAAACGAAAGGCCCTCGGGTGTTGACAGGTGATATGTAGGGGTTCAGTGCTGGAGTAATACAGAGAATGTCTTCTTCCTGGAAAGGACTCGAAGCCACAGCTTAGTAGCTTCAGGCTCGTACATGGCACCTCCCACTACTGCCAACTCTAAGGGAATTTCCATCTCTCATTTGCCCCTCAGTTAACCCCCCATCCTTGCCTAGTCCCCAGGAAGGGTGGGAAGGGAACTGTGGAAATTCCCTTTTTAGGAACACGGGAGTCACCGAGCTTCAGAACAAAGGGAAAACTCCAAACCCGAAAGGTTTGACTGCCCCTGCACCCCCTGCATTCATACTCAGCCAGGGTACCCTCAAAGGGAAGGAGACACGCCAGGCCCCAGGCAGGTGCTGAGTTTTCCCAAGGCCTTCAGCTCACCCTCCTCCAATCTCCCAGCCAACGCATCCCCCAGGGAGTCAGAAGGCCAGGCCGACAGCTGGGTTGTGCAATCAGCGCCCAGATGTGGCCCGGACTTTGGCTTTCAGCAGCTGCCTCTGTCATCACCCAGGGTCTATGGCCTTCATTTCACCCTTGAGCTGTACTCGAGCAACATTCCTGTCCCCATCCAGACAGGCTCCACCCTAGCCACCATCCTCTTCCAGCAGCTCTGGAGAGCACTTGGTGACTGAGGATCCCAGGCCCAGCTCAGCCCTGAGACTGTACCAGTGATGGGGGGGGGCAGCCCTTCCCTTCTAGGCCTCCTTAGGTTTGAGTTAATGGCTGAGCCCTAAGTTCTCAGCTCATCCCTGAGTTTAGCAAGGCATTTATTGCTTCCTACAGGAACCAACTAGGATTATAAAAATCTCTTTTATTGCCCTTGGATATTCTAATCAGGGCAAGGTCACTTCCCAATCTGCAGCTACCATGACCACTGCTTTTCATGAAACCTTTGCTGTGGTCTCTCATCAGGCAGCACACTGACTCCTTGGCCTTAGACTTGGCAGCCATGTGAGTGAGTAGCCCACGATGGAGTCAAAGCCAAGGGGCCGGGGCTTGTAATCACATTCCTCTTCTTCATGTTGTACTCTCTGATTTCATAATGCAGGCATTTGTGGGTAAAGGTAGTAGCGGTAGAGGCAACTGTAGCACAGAAAGTGGTGGTTATAAATGGCCTGAGTGGTGGTGCCAATAGCAGCAATGATATTGATGGTGATAGTGTTGGTGGTCTTGGTGATAATGATAGATGATGAGAGAGGGGGTGGTGGTAATTATAAACGGTGGTAGTGGTGGTGATAGTTGTGAAGGAGGTGGTGGTGATGGTTGTGGTGATGTGGTGATGGTTGTGGTGATGGTGGTGATGTTTGTGGTGGTGGTGGTGATGGTTGTGGTGATGGTGATGTTTGTGGTGGTGGTGGTAGTGATGGTTGTGGTGGTGGTGGTGATGTTTGTGGCTGTGGTGACGTTTCTGGTGGTGGTAGTGGTGATGGTTGTGGTAGTGATAGCAGGGGTGGGTGTGGCAGTAGTTGTGGTTGTGTTGGTAGTGATGGTTGTGGTGGTGGTGGTGGTGGTGATGGTTGTGCTTGTGGTGGTAGTGTGGCAGTGGTAATGAGAGTATATCTGTGGTAAGAATCTTTATTCACAAGCATGTAGAGTGCCATGATCAGAATCTCTGTGAGACAAGCATGTGGACAGGGGCTCCTGCCATGCCCTGACAGATCCATCCTAGTACTTGTGGAGCCAGGCTTCCCAGGAACCATCCCAGCCGATGTCCCCACACAGTAGGAGGACAGATGCTGGCCCATGCCTGGAAACAGAGCCCAGGTGACTTGAGACTGCTCAGACACCTATTCTCGGCTGTAACGTTCCGAGAGTTGTTCTGCAGTCTCCGACTCTTCCTCTCCAGCCGTCCTCCTTTCCTCCTCCCCTCCACAGGGGTCAGACCCCCCCCCACCATCTGAAGGTCGTCTTCCCCTCCCCTAACTCCCTCTCCTGTCTCTTGCATAGGGGTTTCCCTCAACGAGCTTTTCCAGAGCTACTCCCATTGAGCTCTGACCTTCTCATAAGATGCCGACTACGCAAACTGGGCAACCAAGTGGAGTGGCCCTGTTCTGGTGGGGAAAAGCTAAGAGAGAAAGCATTCAACAACAGGACTGGTTTTCTCTTGTAACATAAAAGCTCTCTCAGGACAATTTCAGGCAAGAATGTTTCACATACTTTGAGAAGTCAAGTTCGCCCTTGGATACTGAAATCCTTGCTGGGGCTTTGAAGGACAGAAGGGAGGACAGCCTGCAGATGATAGGGAGAACCACCAGACAAAGATGTTAAGTGAGGAATGGGTGCCTTGGACCACAAATTCAATCTGAGTGTCCAACTCATGCTCCACAGGTTGCAGACACACTTGTTTTGTGTGACACTCTCACTTACAAATCTCAGCACAATCAAGTTACAAAAAATTGTAAAAAAAAAAAAAAAAAAAAAAATTCATAATGTTTTAAGTAAATTTTCGGTTTTGCATTGGACTGCATTCAGAACTATCCTGGATGTACCTGGATTAGAAGAACTGAGGAATTAAAGCCAAACAGGGGGAGAAAATGATGCGTGGAAGGGACTTAAAGGCAGACAGAGGTCTTGAGGTTTGCTGACCCGAGAGGTTGGGCAGCACCCGTAGAGAGTGGTGGGAAAAGAAGAGACTGTGGGCCCCGCAGCCCAGCCACAGGAAGGACTGGGATTGGACTGGAAGTGATATTGGTGACACACACGGTGTGTTGAGAAGCTGTCCTGTTGCTTTGCGTTGTCAACTTGAAACTACCAAGAGGCACCTGGAAGAAGTCTCAATGATAGAGGGATAGCCGGGGCCAGTGTAGCCTGGGGCTATGTCTGTGGGGAGAGTCTTGACTTGATTGATGTGGGAGGGTCCCGCCCACTATGGGTGGTGCCACACCTGGGCAGGTGGTACTAGCCTGAATGAGAAAACTGGCTGAGCGCCAGCCCAAGGCAGCCAGGCAGTAGGCAGCATCCTTCCGAGATCTCTGCTTCAGTCCAGGCTCCTGCCTTGAGTTCTTGCCCTGATTTTCCACAGAGATGGAGTGTTATCCGGAATTTAATGAGAAATAACTGCTCTTTCCCAAGTAGTTTTGACCACGGCGTTTATCACAGCAACCGTGAAGCAACATAGGACAGGAGTGAACCAGTCTTGTCTCCCTAGGTGAAAAAGTCAAAGAGGAGAGTGGCTGGATGGGTGCAGACGCCTCTGACAGAGACAGTTGGCAGGACGGAGGTCAGGTCTGGAGAGGGGTTAAAGGTCAAGAGCTGCACTGGTCATGTTTTCCCAGTAGTAGTATCCACCAGGGACTTGGAAATGTGGGCCTCGAGCAGAAGACAGGCGTCAGGCCAGGTTGTGGAGTTAGAAATAAAGACCTGAATGAGTGACTGCGGGTGTGTGGCTTAAATGAGGAAAGCAGAGGCTGGAAACACCCACTGTGGTGGCAGGAAGGACAAGGAGCCAGGAACGAGGAGAGAGGGAGAGGGAGGGCAGAGCTGTCCATGACCGAGGTTGAGGCCCGCAGCCGCAATCCTAAGGCAGGACCTAGTACCCCCCACCCCGTGTTCCTCTGCAGGCTTCCAGCCTGAGGGGTAAAGCTCATGTTGGCCACGAGGGGAACTGGAGACCGGCATCTGGGGACCACAGAAACTCTCCTCTAGGACTCTGCCAGAAATGAGCGGTGACATCCTGGCAGAGCTCAGGACTGCCGAGCCTGCCACCGCGATGGCCTCCCACAGGCTGCTCCTGTGGTCCGGGACACGTTGCTCTCCTGGGGTCAGTGCCGGGGCGGCAGCAGCCTCCGTGTGAGGTGGTGGAGTTGGCATCTGCCTCTCTGGAGCAGGGACTAGGAAAACAGATGACCTCAAGCTGAAAGCTCTTAGAGTCATTGCTCAGAAAAGAGTGGAAAAGACAAAGCTAAAAATACATGCAGACCCAAATCCCCCACCTATCCAGAAAAAAAAAAATGCCAGGCAAAGCTTCCTGCAGACGTGGTTTGAGACATGCTCCTGGAGTCCACTCTCCACCACCAGCCTGCTGATCAAAGGCTCTCTGTGAGCACCTGCCTTCTACCTAGGCCTGACTCCTCCCTGCCCTCAGAGCATGATAGGCTCCTTCCTTCCTCCCAGCAGTTATCTGCAGACCTACCCTGTCCCCCCATGCTGATACACCCCATCTTCCTCCTCTCCAAGATGCCACTCCCAGATCCCTTGGGACTCTTTTCCAGACTTTTCTACATGCCAAAGTTGAACCCACTAGATAGTCTCTCTTTTTCTTGTTTTCAGAGACTTAGATTTATCTCTGATCACCATATTAGGATCCTTTTAAGAGGATTATCCTGGATTCCCTTTTCTATCTCCAAAAGGCCCTGGTCTAAAATTAGGCTTACTATAAGCACTTAATCAGTTCTCCTAATGAGAAGCATGGAGTTGATGGAAAGGATGAAGCATATTGTGTGTGTGTGTGTGTGTGTGTGTGTGTGTGTGTGTCCACACCTGCTATGTGACACCCACGCGCCAAGGGCGTGAAACCACTAAGCCAAGCAGAGGGAAAGTTAGAATGTCTGGGATTCTTGAGCAATTTCTTGGTTTCTCAAGGTGGTCTCAAACACCCCAGAGTGCCCATGTTGCATCTTGTGTGCTCAGCAGCCCCCGGATGTGGTTGAGACTCCACAGAAACCTTGGTCTGGCTGCTACTGTGGTGTATGACTGATGTGTGCTTTTTAGCATGGAGGTGAGGGCAGGTGCTGTCAAGGGCTGTCTGGTGGCTGGCCATGTCTTTGCTGCATTCTCTTTTCCCTCAGCCCCTTTCCTTCTCACTCCTAATTCAGGGAATCTTTGAGCTGCAGGGCTCCGAGCTGGGCGTGGTCCCTGAGCAACAGGGGCCACGTGAAAAGTAGAGGAAAAGGAGAGAATGAGGGAGGTAGATTGCGGACATGGATGCACACAGCTGCAATGCCAGTATTTGCGAGACTGAGGCAGGAAGATCCAGAGTTTCAGGCCAGCCTGTGCTACACAGTGAATTACAGGCCAGCCTGGGTCCGTCATTTGAACCTACCCAGAAAACAGTAAATAAACAATAATTCATGACAGATGGATAGTAAGGAAAAGCAAATGATAAGTATGTAGAGTCTCTGTAAACACTTAGTGTAAACAGGGTATACAAACAGCACAGGACTCACAATGTCAACCTAGCTCAGATTTAAACCAAATGGCTGTGGCTTGGGTTTAGAATCCTTCAACGTGCTGAAGATCCTGCCCTCGTGGCTCAGAACAACTCACAGAAACAGGGATGCCCATCCAGAAGTCTTCCAGGACTAGAAAACAGCAGGACTCCATGTGAGACCTTCTCCTATCTCAGGTTAAGGAATGCCAGGCAGCCATCTTGGCTCTTCTTCTCACCTCCCTATCTGCCTTTCAAAGGGAGATCTGCTCTGAACTGGGCATTCCCCTGTCCAGGTTTCACAATGAATAAACTCATTAGATGTCACTTTCTCTTCTCCCTCACTCTTGATCGCTCCCAGAAGTCTTGCTAACATCTTGCCTATTCCCATGTCAATGGTGTAACATGACTCCCAGAAGCAGAAATACTCATGTGTTTCACAGTGTGCCCTTGTCTGGATGAACAAACCATTCCAAGCTGATAGTCAGATGGGAATGTAAACAGTCTACCACCAGGGCCAGTTCCCCAGGTACCTGGAAGCAGGAGATAGGAAACATCATTATTTGGGGGGAAAGAGTGGGTACTTAGGAGATTAAGCTGCTGTTCCCCCCCCTATTTTATCTCTACTTACTATTTCATTGGCAGAAGACCCAGGAGGAAGGAGACTGGGAAGGAAGGGTATAAGAGTCAGCTCCTAAACCTCCTAGAGCTTGAGTGTGAGAATTCAGCATGCCATCTCCATGTCCTGTCAGATTCATAAAAATCTACCCACAGGCAATGCCCCTATTGGAAAATGAAGGTAAGATGTTCAGGAGTTCAAGGTCATCCTTGACTATATAGTGAGGTACAGGTCAGCCCATGTACATGAGACCTGTGTGAGAAAGAAAGGGAGTGGGGTGAGAGGGAAGAAGTGGAGAGAGGGAGAAGGAAGGAAAGAGGAGAGAGAGAGAGAGAGAGAGAGAGAGAGAGAGAGAGAGAGAGAGAGAGAAGAGAAAAAAGGCAAGGGAAGTAAAGAGCCGAAACCCCTCTCTAGCGCTCTCACCCAAGGAATTCCTTCTTCCTCTGAAGCTCCAGTTTCCTCCAGTGCAGCAAAAGATCCCCAAGACCTGTGCAGCTCCTTATGGGAAGCCACATTAGGACAGCTACAACTTTGTGTGCAAGACGGAAGCCATGATTCAAGACCGTGGAACATAGCGGAGTTGAGAGACAGAGCTCACATATGTGAACCAACTGGGAGAACACACAAGTCAGAGTTTGATGGAACGCCCAAGTTAGTGGAGCAGACCAGCAGGGCCCGGCTTGTGGGCTGGGACTCTTGCAAGAGATCTGTACTCCCATATGCCCTACAAGCTTCCACCACAGGCTGAGTACATAAGACAACGTGCACGTGGATGTGTGACTATTTTTCAAATCATCGATGCTGCTGTCACAAATGAAACACAGATCCATTTGAACAGGGTCTCGACAGAAGATTGCCTTTGCGTGGCTATGCACTTCCTCAAACAGCAAATCTCAGAAAAACAACGGCTGTTTACAGGGAAATAAAATGCCATCCGGGTCTTGAGTTCACCCCTCCCCCCACTGGTGGGGGAGGACAAATGGGCAGGAGTAGGTGAGAGAGAAGAAAGGAAGGTGGATGATGGGATGTATGGGGGGCACTGGACCCTTGCTTCAGCTTGGGAGTGTTTGAGATTTCTCACAATAAAAATGCTCCCCCCACAGGAAAAGTCTAAGGTTCTTATGTGGTCAATCATGACATTCTTTAACATGTATAAGAGGGAGAATTCTTTGTGGGAAGATGCTCACAAAACTATGGAGTAAAGGGAGAAAGCCCCTGTAAAGCCATATGTAAAGATGGGTTCAGTTCTTTTTCTGGTTATTAAATAGTGAGTTTGTGTATTTTATGTGTGCATGTGGGAAAAAAAGTCCTTCCTTTCAGGACTACAGAAAAACAAACAAACACAAACAAGCATAAATGGTGATTAGGCCTAACTAGATGGAAAGGGCCAGTTTTTATGTTCTCATTTTGTTATTAATTTTACATACATTAAATGAAATTGAATTTATTATTGTGTGGGTGTTTATGTGTGTATAGGTGCTGCACATGCCATAGCACACATGGGAGGTCACAGGACAATTTGCAGGAGTGGTTTTCTCCTTCACCACGTAGATCCCAGGCTTTGAACTCAGGTCATCAGACTTGGTGGCAGTGCCTTTACCTGCTGAGCTCCGGTGTGTCAAAATATATATACATATTAATTTATTTATCATTTACTCATTTTGAAACCAGACCTCACTCTAGAGCTCTAGCTGGTCTGAACTCACTATGTATCACAAGCTGGCCTGAACTTGAGGATCGCCTTCCTGCTTTAGAGCCCCCTTAGTTAGTCCTGGGATTGGGGATGCTGTGAGCTACCTTGGAAAGTTTTGTTGGGTAGCCGCTTGCTGCTCAGAAAGAAGGGCAGGATTTAAAAGCAATGAGACGGGAAGCAAGACGTTCCAGGCAACACTAAAATAAGTCCATCCTGTCTTGAAAGAGTGGCGTGCCAAAGCAGGGTGAGCTCGGGGCCAGGGGCTGCAGGGGGCGGGAGCAGAGATTGAGGGTCTGGGTGGGGCAGGTCCTGAAGGACCCATAGGGTTCTGGGAAAAGAGGAGCCTGAATGTCTGGCTAAAAATTGTCCCTAGTATGTGTGTGAGTGTGCACAGGCGTATTAACTGTGGCATTCAGAACAAGGGATAATTGGAAAAACATGACCAACGCTGAGCCACACGCATTTGGGGACATGTGGCTCCAGTTCTCGGATTGTTTGTCCGTCCTTATTTCAGGAAAGCGGGAAGACAAAAGGAGCGTTGAGCGCAACAAAGATTCAGATGTCACCAAGGAGCCAACATGAGGCCAACAAGAACACCATTGATCAACAGTCAGTGGTCACCACCCCATGACTAACTCCACTGCTGGTCTGGCCCTCTACATAGAGACAACTGCCAGTCAGACCCCTGCCTCAGCTATGGAGTTTTCACAGGCTGGGAGAATGGATGCTGGCGGCTTCCCAAGGGTTTGCCGGAAGGGAGCTGAAGGGGCAGCAGGGAGCAGAGAGGCCACCTTACAGCAAGCCCAAGACGATGTGGGAAACTCCCAGAAACCCCAGCACAAACAGCGGAGAGGGCCTGGGTGACCCCAAGAGGGCCAGAGTCACAGTTTCCAGAAGGCGGGGGAGTTCATGGCAGGCAACTATGCACCTCTGTTCCCTTAATGGGAACAAAACCAGAGTCTTTGGTGGGTAGAGGTGAGGTGAGCACTCAGGCCAGACCTCTACTGGAAACCTAGAGCTTTGGAGCTGAGGTAAGGCAGGGGACTCCTGCTTACAAGACCCAGAGAAGGAGAAGCCATATCCCTTGGAGCAAGGTGCTAGGAGCTGAACTCCAAACCCTCAGCCCTCATTTCCTGTGGTTCTAGGATGGAATCCAGGACCTCATGTGTGGCAGGCAAGCACTCTACCACTGAGCTGCACCCTAGCCCAGGCTTGCTAACTGCAACTGCCAAGGGCTTATCTGTGGATGCTCACTACCACCCTGGGAGACCTTGACTTCACCCCTGGTTGTTGAGCTTTGGAATTTTCAAATGGGATGGAATGTTACCCAACACTGCTTTCTGGTCTTTGCCAGGACAATAAAAACAAGGCTTTGCTAAGTAGTATCCTCCCCCACCCACTCCCCACGTCCCAGAGTCCTTGGCCTGCCTTACCTCTTCCTAGGAGGCTGGGTGGCAGTATCTCTCTTTGCTCTTCCAGCCAAGTCCCTTTCTCCCTGTCACTCACCCGCAATAAAATTGGACTTTCTCAAAAGTGTTTACCAGGAAACAGAGCGAGCAGGTAAAACCGAAGGCAAGTGGTGGGGGTCATAGAACTATTAACGGATTCCAGAGCTTATTCACAATCTCAAGCTGGCCGAAGCATCTCACCCCGACCTCCTAGGATTTTGTTTGTTTGTAAGAAGTGCTTCTTTGTTCTTATTTATTGCTGTGGTTCTCATTCTCATCATTACATTCTAAACTCACACCATGTGCCAAGTAAGCACTTCGAAGTGCTATCCTTTATCATTTTATTGAGCTCAATCAATGTGGGCATATAGCATTTTATCACACCTAGAGAGCTTAAGTACTTGGAACAGAGTTGCTCCTCTGTAAAGTGGCAACACTGGCCTTCAAAGCCAGGCTCTGTAGCTTTCAACCCAAACTGACTGTGTGCTACCCTGCTGACTTGGCCATTGGTCCACACTCTTTGTGATCTAAGACAGCCAGGCTAGGGACCCAGGTGAAGTGCATGCAGCACCTCCAGAAAGTCAATGAAGGACTGGGAAGACAGGCTCAGCAGTGAAGTACCTGGTGTGCAAGCTTTCAGCTCCCCAGCCTCCACACAAAAATAAACAGATAAAGGCAGGCAGACTGGAACACACCTTTAACCCCAGAACCAGGGCATGGTCATCCAACCTGGCCAACTCAGGTGAGCTCCAGGGTCAGTGAGAGCCCCAGACTCAATAATCAAACAAACAAGGTGAAGGGAAATTGAGGAAGACATCTGAGGCAGGTCACTGCCTTCCATACCCATACATCCATGTACAACCGCCCACAAGAACCTGTATATATCACACACATGCAAGAGGAGAGGAGGAGGAAACATAGAAGAGTAAGGCAGATGAATGGGACTGTTTTCATTGCCTGAACGTTTTCCTATGTCTCTAGGTATGAACACTCACAGCCTGCTTCATGGTACATTACCAAGTTTACAGGCAGCTCTCCTTTGAGGCCTGGGAATGTGTGTAGCTGGAGTTATCTCCAGTCCCACTCAGACCCGCAGCCACTCAGACCTAAATAAACACCCAGACACTTATATTATTTAAACAGTTTGGCCTAATGGCCCAGGCTTCTTGCTATCTAGCTCTTATATCTTAAATTAACCCATTTCTATTCATCTATAAGTTGCCACGTGGCTTGTGGCTTACTGGTACCTTACATCTTACTTCTCATGGAGGTGGTGGCTGGTAGCATCTCCTGACTCAGCCTTCCACCTCCCAGAATTCTCCTCTCTCCTTATCCTGCCTACACTATACTTCCTGCCTGGCTACTGGCCAATCAGCATTTTACTTATCAATCAATCAGAGCAACACATTCACAGCGTCTCCAGCAAATGTGTTAGTTTATTTTTGAAGAAAATAGATACCACAGGCCACCGCGCCTCTTGTAAGTAGCAAGCTTTCTTGTTGGACTATCTTGAGACACTCAGCCTGCAAATAATGACAGAGAGACTTACTAATTATGAAAGATCAGCCTATAGCTTAGGCTTGTTCCTTACTAGCTTTTATAACTTAAATTAACTCATTTATATTAATCTATGTTCTATCACATGACGTTCTCTCTCTTTTCCATCTTGCACCTCCTGTTTCCTCTCTGAGTCTCCTGGCTTCTCCCTCAAGTGCTTAGATTTTCCTCCTCTTCCTCTCCCTGCCCAGAAGTCCTGCCTATACCTCCTGCCTAGCTATTGGCCATTCAGCTTTTTATTACACCAATCACATGAATACACCTTTACACAGTGTACAGATACCCACAACACTCACAGAACCCCGTGTCATATCACCACAACCACCTGGATTTCTCCTCTGTCCCATCGCTCCAAGTGACCACTCTGTGGAATCATTGACTTGATCATTCCCTGGCTTTAAAAATGTCATTTTAAAAATAAATCTAGCCGGGCGGTGGTGGCAGCGGCGCACGCCTTTAATCCCAGCACTCGGGAGGTAGAGCCAGCCGGATCGCTGTGAGTTCGAGGCCAGCCTGGGCTACCAAGTGAGCTCCAGGAAAGGCGCAAAACAAATCCCCACAACTACCTGAAAAAGCCAGGGGTGTGCACGCCTGTAATCCCATCGCTGGGGAAGCAGGAATGACCCCAGGGACTTGCTGAACAGCTGGCCTAGCACAATCGGGTAAACTCCAGCCGGGTTCTATGGGAACCTCTCAAAAACCAAGGTCAAGAGACCTGGAGGAGGGGCTGGAGAGATGATCCAGTGGTTAGGAACCCTGGCTGCTCTTAAAGAGGACCCTGGTTCCTAGCAGCCACATGGTTCACAGCTGTCTGTAACTGCAGTTCTAGGGAATCTGACACCCTCTTCTGACCTCTGAGAGTACTGTGCATATGTGGTACAATTACATGAAGGCAAACACTCATACACATAAAATAAATAAATCTTTAGACAGACAAAAGTAGCATGGAGGGCTTCCCATACCAACCTCTGGTCTCCACATGTACACACACAGGCAGGAACATCCACACTCTCCCTGCACACAAACATACTTTCACACACACACACACACACACACACACACACACACACACACTCATATATACACCCTCACACACTCATATATATGCATACACACACACTCACACGTAAACACTCACACACATTCATGTACTCACATATATTCACACACATATATGCACACATACACCACATATACTCAAATACACTTATACACTCACACACATACACCCATATACACTCATAGATGCATACACACACTCACATATATGCTCACTTACACATATGCTTATGCTCACACACACATACGCAGAATAAAAATAAAACAGAAAACAAGCAAAGAAAGAGGGTGTAGTGATGCGCGCCCGTAAAACCAGCCTTTGGGAGGGAGAGGCAGTAGGATCAGGAGTTAAGGTTATGCTGGGTAAATTTAAGGTCAGCCTGGACTAAGGACCCTGTCTGAAAATGTCTAAGTAAATAGATAATAAAGAAATGTATCGAGAGCTCTGGTCACTTTCTCATCTATTCTACTTGCAGTATCTCTTGACTTTAGTTTCCTTCTTAAACATTTCAAGAGGTATTTTCAATATGTATCTTTCAAATAAATGGTTATTTTTATTTATTGTATGTGTGCACACACCCATTGCATGGTGTATATGAAGATCAGAGGACAAGTTGTGAGAGTCAGCTAGCTTCTTCTACTATGTGGGTCTCAGGAAGTGAACTCAGGTCAACAGGTGTGGCTAAGGCCCCTTTACCCACTGAGCCATCTTGCTGGTCCTTTGGGGATGGTTGTCTGAGCCTATATATTACCGTGTGTGTGTGTGTGTGTGTGTGTGTGTGTGTGTGTGTGTGTGTGTGTGTGTTGTCATTCAAATGACAATTTGGTTCAAAATAAAAGTCCTAAGTCCAAGTTTTCCATTGTCTTCTGGTTCTGGCTGTTGTTCAAGAGGCCATCAACAAGTCTTAGACTCTGGGCATCATTTACTCTTGCCTCACAGGGAACTAAAGATGCTCTCCTGAGTTTTAAGGTCTAAAAAGCAAAGTTCAGAAGTGGAAAATAGACCAGTAGCTCCCAGGGGCTGGGAATGGGAGACGAAGAATTGTTGTTTTGTGAGTAAAAAGTTTCCACTCATGAAACTGAGAATGTTCGGGATGGCTGTGGTAAGGGCTGCCTGAGAGCACACATCTGCTTGACCTCCCTGAGGTATCCATTAAATACTGATTCTGGTGGTCAGTTTTATGTCGTGTGTATTTTGCCACAATAAAAATATAAGGATTCCATTAATTTTTAAAAAATTTATACTTAAAAGGTTTTTCTGTGCTTGAAATGTAGTAGAGAAAGGATTTTCTCGCACAAATGAGTCCTTTGCTAGTCTTAAATGTTACTACAGTTTCCTCCTCTGCTTTGCTTGCCTTTCATCAAGGCTTGTCATCTAAGATTATTTTCTCAATCCTAAGAAGCATCTCTCTAAGTTTAGAGAGTTTGTTTCTTGCCTCCTCTATTCTTACATTTTTATCTTTTTCTGGGATTCTTGTTATCTACATTTTACCACTCCATTTCCTTCTCTGTGTTCCTAAACCTTTCTGCTAAATGTTCCTTCATCCTTTCCTGCTACTTTCTGAACTGTTTCCTTCTTCCGATTTTCCAGTTTACTAATTTATTGCTCTTCAGCTGTATTCATCTTGTTATTTGTCTATCACATTTATTATTTCAATTGTTATACTTCCTTTGCCAATAATTCTATATGGTGCTCTTAAAATCTGTGTTATTATTGTTGTGTCATGGCAAATATTATGGTATCCCATATCTGCAAATGCATTTAGCATATCTTAACTTTCGCACTCGTCTTTCAAAAAACGTTTGCTTCAGAAAGTCTTTGCAGTCAAGTATGGGGTCCTCTGGGAGATGACAGTGCTCTCTCAGGAGTTTAGTATTTTAGTCACAAATTCTGAGGGACTCTCAGCACCTCCCTAAGCATATGTAATGAGGAAGAGGAAGCCATATTGCAGTCTATGGGGCAGTGTCTCAGGCATCATACCATAAAGCTACTCTGCAGGCCAGTGTGTGAACAGCCTCACTGTATAGCAGCCAGGAGCCAGAGGCTGAAGCAGGATCACACACAATGTACAGCTGAGCAAGTCTCCAGCTTTTCCCCCAATTACACTTTCCAGAGAGCCAACCACTATCCCTATAAAGTTACCCAAAGTCCTCAGCCATTGTCTCAAAAAAAAAAATAAGAGTCACAAAATGCCCATCCCTGTGCAGTGTGGGGGAAAGGCAAGAAAAGAACTAAAACACCTTTTCAAATTCAACTTTTCTTTGTTATCATCAGCCACCACTCTCCCTGGCCTTTGCCACCCCAAAGAAGACAGTTCAGAGCAGCTTCCTGCCTCCCTGCTAACCAAAGCAAGCTTGTGCATGCATGTATGAGTGTGTGTGTGTGTGTGTGTGTGTGTGTGTGTGTGTGTGTGTGTTGTCATTGTTGTGTATATTGCTGATTTTCAGTGCTGGGTTCAAGCCCAGGGCACTGCACATGCTCAGTAAGTGCTCTACCATGAGCGATGCCCCAGCCTCTTTGCTGTCTTAATTTGCATAACAGGTCTACAGGGCAGACTGGGCATGTTTTATTTGTATATTGGCTAGTGGCATTTCTATGGCATGTTCATTCTTCCCTCTTTCTCCTTTTTCTTTTGAGTGAGTTCTTCTTTCATTGTTTACAAGGTGCTGCATTCATTACTTCCCATGTTGCCTTGACCAAAGAGACATAAGATAAAAGCATGTATTTTGTCTCAAGTTTGAGACTACAGTCTGTCACGGCAGGGAAGTCCTGGTGGCAGGAGTGTGAGGCAGCTGCTCACATTGTGTCCACAGCAGGAAGCTGAGAGTGATGAATGTTAGTGTTCAGCTCACTTTCTCCATTTATTCAGCCTAGGACTCCAGCCCATGAAACAGTGCTGCCCACATTTAGATGTTCTTCCCACTTTAATTAACTTAATCTACACACTCCGTTATATATGCCCAGAAGCCTGAGGTGGTTCTGGACCCTGTCAGATTGACAATCAAGATTGCCCACTATAGATGTCTTTAAAGATGCTTCTCAGCTTACATATTGGGAACCTGAAAATACAGCAAGTCAGCAACACATTTAATGAACTAATTTATCACCTCATCTTAGCAACACATTTCACTTTATAATCAATATGCCAAATCAAATAATCTCCCCCCCCCAAAAAAAAATCTGGATGTGATTACATTTCACGTAATGTAATGGTTGGATGAAATCCTGGGAGAGTACTGGCATTGTCATGGTTTTGACTTTACCTTTCCATCGATGCTGGAGTTTATGGTATTTGGTGGTATTTGGCTTTTGGACAAATCTGTAGTATTTATTAAGAAGTGTATGGCCCTCATTGATATTACTAGTGAAAAATGACTTGTTTTCTATCTAGCTACATTAGGGCACCTTTCATACTATTTGTAATTACTTTTTATTTTTCACTTTTTAGATAGATGTATCAGCTAGGAGTGTTTTAATTTTGAGTTTACAAGAGTAACTCTTCCTAAGCAAAACAAAAACATGTTTGCACTCAAGATAGAAAATCCAATGTAAATACTAACATCAGAAGTACTTACATCAGCTTTCTTTATATCTCCCATTTGTCTTTGGATAGATTAGATTTCTTCTCAGGCTAATGGAGCTGATTACATGGCTTTCACCAGATAATCCAAAGGTATGGAGGGTTTTGATTGGTTAGACTGGGGTCACATGCATGGCTTACTGCTAAGTAAGGAGGGCCACCTAGATCACATGGGTCAAAAGTGTGAGGGAATAGATCCTCAAATGTCTATGAGCTGACCCAAGAGAAGGAAATACTGAAGAGGCAATGGTTATTCAGTCATATGGAGATGACAGTATCATCTGAAAAAATGGTATTTATGTTCCCTCATTCCCCATACATAAGCTACTCAAAATTTCCCTTTCTATTGCATTGTCTAGGATATTCAGAGCTTAGATTAAAAGTTATTGTAATAATATTCCCCAAGTTTAGTGATACTTTATCATTTTGGAAAAATTTGATACTATTTATACTGGCATTGATGCCAGGCATTTTAAAATCAGGTATCTGGAAAAGCCACTCCACCTCATGACTTCTGCTAGGTGCTAATTGGTATCTACCAGATATCTAGCCATGGTGCTAGTTGGACAAATAGGTTCACAACAGAGAGGAGAGATTCTCAGAGGGCAGTGATTATATAGGTTCCTTCTCCAACAATGTTGGTCAGCACCCATGAGTAGGTACCCTGGTCTGACATGGGTGGTGTGATGTGAACCCCACCACCTGACCATACAGGCCTGTCACACAGGAGGGCCCTAGAAGACCTCATCATCATGCTTTTCTAGCCCAACCCCACAATCTCTATTCTCCAGATAATCCACCCCCAAAGACCCCTGAGAATTCCACCCCTGGTTCTCCATACGGATGAGAGAACAAGAGTGACATATGAAACCTTAGCTCTTTGCCTCAATACCAAACAATACCAGCAACTTGTCTGTAACACTCAGAAAAAGAACCACACATAATCTGGAATGGCAGTTCAAAAGAGAAGAATGAATTGCCTTGCCCATGGATGGGCTTAAAACTTTGGGGACCAGCTGCTTGGTCCTCACCCACTACTGCTGCCCAGGTTTATGGAAATCCTAGCTAGATTCAGACTAGAAAAAGATTGTTCACATCACAGTATCCACCAACTACTGGCCTTATGTTCAAATATAGCAATATGGGCAAAAAGCTGAATGAAGTTGGGGTTCTTTGCAAATCCATACTTCCTTGGTTATCCTAGAAAAAGCTGACTTGTGTTAAATATAGTGAAGGGAGGGTGGGAAAAAGCAGGGCCAGTTCCAGTAATAACTGAAGCCAGTGTTGGAGGTCTTTGGGGTGAGCCATCCTCCTCCTAACAGGGAACAGATCCGGCTTGCAAGAGTGAGAAGGAAAAACAGTCATTCACATTTTTACATTTTGTTACACTTTAAATTTAGTGTGTGTGTGAAAGGACAACTTGTAGGAGTCTTTTCTCTCCTTCTACCACATGGGTCTCAGGGACCAAAAGGTCATCAAGCTTGGCGGCAGGCACTTTTACCCACTGATCAATCTCCATGACTTTATCATATTTAAATGAATATTTATCTGGTTCCTTTTGTGTTCAAGGCAGTCAAGCACCTTATAGGTGTACCATGGTTCGTATAGCCATATGGTCCCTTCTTTGATAGAGTTTAGAGTATGGTAAAAGAGACAGTCAACAAGAAAACTTTCACTCAAAAGTGGGGGGGTGGGGTACGGAAAAAGAGAAGAAAGGATCCAGCCATGGACCATGGAGGAGTCAAGGATGAGAAGCCCATCAAGAAAACAAGAGGGAGGATGCAACATGGACAGTTTGGAAAGACCTTGGCTTGCTTGAGGAATGGGAAGGTCAGCATAGCAGGAACACTGGAGAAGACACCAGAGAAATGATTGAAGATGGGTTGGAAGCTACTTGTGCGACTCCTCTTGAGCCACGCCAAAGAGAGTGGCTATAATCCTGAGTAAAATGTCAAGACACTGAAAATGTTGTAGACAAGTGAGCAAACAGCTTAATTTTTTTTTAAATTGCTTTGGCTTTTGTGTATACAGAAGACCAAAGCCTAGAAAACAAGGTGATCAAAGACAAATTCCTGGATGAGAAACTGTTAGAAACATGGGCCAGAATTGTGTCAGGAAAAAATAGTGAAGTAAATTTTAGAGGGAGAATCAACAGAACTGTGTTCTGTTGAAGACAGAACTGTTACTCATGATGAAGATGCTGTGGGAAGGAAGGAAAGGGAGAGAATCCAAGATCATTCCCAGCTTCCGTTGGGGGAGGGGGGACTGTCAAAGAGCACACCGAGAATTCTACTTCAGATATGCAGAAATTAAATCTCCATCTCCGCAAACTCCTTCTCTAACATGTTGGTCAGCACCCATGAGTAGGTACCCTGGTCTGACATGGGTAGTGTGATGTGAACCCCATCACCTGACCATACAGGCCTGTCACACAGGAGGGCCCTGGAAGACCTCATCATGATGTTTTACTAGCCCAACCCCACAATCTTTGTTCTCCAGATGCCCCCCAGAGCCCTGAGAATTCCACCCCTGGTTCTCCATATGGACCAGAGAACAAGAGTGACCCAGGGAGTCTTGGCCTCCACTGAGGAACTGGCTCCTGGTAACCTCTTCCCCCTACGTCAATCCTCTTCCCTTAAATGTTTCCCAGCTCTCCAGATGGTCTCCAGACACCCCGCACCCTCTCCCCTGGGTGCACTCATCATTCCCAGGGTCAGCTCAGCTCTTTGGATCCCTTCATCTTGGGAGAGTCATGAGTCCATCTGTCATCACCTACCCCCTGGAGATGGAAGAGGGCAGAGAGCCAGGCCATCGGGCAGAGCACATCTGCCTGCCCTTGTTTAAGCCCAGCTCTTCTGGTTAGCTTATGGGGGATCCCAGTGGGAAGTCTGTGAAAAATGCAAGAATCACTGGTTTGAGATTTAGACTCGACACACAATCCCTACCTTCAACCATGTTCTGCTCAGAGGTCCCCTCAGTTGGGAAGAGGAAGACTTCCCAGTTCCTAGGAAGACCTAGCTATACTGTCCTTATTTCCTTGAGTAGACCAGAGATAAGGCCCCAGCCATACTGCCCTGCCCATGGAATGACCTGGTAACTTATCTTTCCCACTGAACTAAAGCTATCTACTAAGGTTCTCACTAGGCACATGTGCCTACTTAAACAAAAGTTATTTATGACTTAATGAGATCAGAAATTTGAGTCCTTGGCTGTTCTAGCTACAATTCAGATGACTAGTAGCCACATGTGACTAACACTTTCGACATTAGATGGCATAGGTAGGTATTTCCATCATCACAGGAGATGGTGGGAGAGTTCTACTACGTTTCCAAGTTCTACATTTGGTGAAAGTTCCTGCAAATGAGAGTGGTTCTTATTCACGTTGCATCCCTGGCACTAATAGAGTAACTAAAACAATGAAGATGCTAAATACATGGACTGGCTGAGCAAGTGGAAATTCTATTCTGGACATTGAACATCAAGAAAGGCACCTAGGAAACACAAGGACCAGGGGAAAATGAAATGGCAGAGAAAACTGATTCCAGTGTCTGCTCCTTCCTACCAGCTCCTCTCCATGACTCCTGGGTTAGTTAGAGTTTGTGGCATTGTGGCTAAATGCCTGATACAAATGAGCAAGTTAATGGGAGGGAGGGTCTGTTTTAACTCACAGTTTCAGAGGTTTCAGTCCATGGAGACAAAGTGCTGCAGAGCAGAGCATCTTGCATAATGGTGGCCAGGAAGCAGAGTGGAGCCATGACAAGAAGGGGCCAGGCCAAAATGCAGTCTCAAGGATGTGTCCCAGGGACCTATTTCCTCTATCTGCTAGGCCCCAACTTCTACCATTCTACTACCTCCCGGTAATCTATTCATATTTTTTTTCTTTCTTTCACCATTCCAAATGCCCAATAATTGGGGGTTGAATTTAGGACCTCTCTCATGTGAGGTAAATGCTCTACTGCCCAGCCACAGCCCCCACCCACAGCCCTCTATTCACATTTTTAGCATGTTAATAAATTAAACCATCATCGGACTTCAGCATTCTTGATTCATCCTCTCTGGACCTCACAGACACATCCAGAGATGTGCTTTAATAATCTCCTAGGTGATTCACAATCAAACCATGTTGACCATCAAGATCAATTTTTCACTTCTCTGCAACCCAAGCTCCACATTGTCCTTGCAAACCCTGAGAAGGCTGTCCTGGTCAACCCCATCTGGCCCTACTCTCCACAGTCTGCCCTGAACTTTCAGCAGTTTCCCTAAGTTCCATAGAGGTACTGTGGTGCTGACTCATGATGAGAAGTGGTTACCCAGCAGTGAGGTGGTATGGTACCTGAGCTGTGTTTTCTTGATGCAGTTAGTAGACCCTACCCAAGGGCTACTGCCTGCTCATAAGGGAAGAGCCACAGATACAGCCTCGTGAGAACTCACCAGCCAGACACTGTCCACCATGACCAACACAGAGCAGATACTTGAGGGAACTCTGTAACCCCAACTCAACTTCACATGACAGCTTTATCCCCAGGTAAGCCTCTGGGTCCTGGTCAAAGTCTAAGGCATGATCTGAATGCACTTGGTGATTTGAAACTGAGTCTCTTTCTCCTCCCACGACTGCTTCTCTTTCTCTCTCTCTCTCTCTCTCTCTCTCTCTCTCTCTCTCTCTCTCTCTCTCTCTCTCTCTCTCTCTCTCTTAGCTTCCATTTAAGGATGTTGAACTGAGAGGATCATCTTTCTTTGTTCCCTGAGAGACTCTGTGGTTCCAAACAGTGCTTCATCTCTGCCATTGGAAATATCTTTGCCACTTCAATGACCTCTGCAATTCATGACCAAGGCTCCTGGGAGTAAGGTTCAGCTCTGCCAGGAGGGTCAATTCAACTTCTTTCCCTTCTGGAACCTAGGCAAACCTCAACAGTAGGTCCAAACCCATGATGGGAGTCCCACTCCTGGCTAGATTGTGCATTTATGGTGCCCTCAATCGTTCGCTCAGCCTGTGCATCATTCCTTAGTTGCAACAGTCACCAGTCTCTATGGTTCCTGGTCTTAAGAAGCCATCTTTGAAAGCTACAGAGAAGGCTTCTCAGCCCCAGCTATAGCTCTTTCTCGCTGCTTCTGTCACTGAGCAAACAGTAGCCAAGTATGACCCTGGACTTCCTATCCTCCTGCCTTCACCTCCCAAGTGCTGGCTGCAGGTATGCACCACATCTAGTTATGGGGGTTGAACTCAAGACCTTTTGCATGGTACCCACTGATCCCTATCTCCAACCAAGAAGGAAGCCTTTTATGTCATGGTTCTAAAGGCTCAATGCAGTTTATCCGTTCAGGAATCTGAGTTACTCCAGGAAGGCTTGTTCTCAGCCAGTGTATGGGAGGATGTTGAGAAAGCTTGCTGGTGCTCACATCTGTCTAGCTGTTTGCCTCTTAGGTCGATCTTTTGGGTGGAGGCTTGCCTTCCCAATGGCATTTAGTTTTAAGCAGTAGTCTCACTGCCTTTCCCAGGAGCATGACGGGGGAGCCTTGTTAGCAGCAGGTGAGACTGTAACTTGCCCCACAGAGGAGAAGAGCAGTGGAGCAAGTGACCATCCTGAAGAAGACAGTCCCTCAACTCCTCTTCCCCTGGCTGACACTTCAGAGAGTGGAAGGTCTTTCCCCTGCTCTGGGCAGAGGAGGGAAGAGCTGGAATTCATCAGAGTGTTGTTTTTGCCAGTGCTGCCCTTGAAGTGGAGACAAGAGAAAAACAAACAAACTCATGTCATCTCCCCAGGGCTTTGGAAGAAGTCCCTTTCACAGCCAGGAATGTGACAAGGAGCAAAGTCAGCCAGGAGTCTGCCTGTACCCATCCTTCTCAGGCAGCCTTGGGATTGCTGAGCACTGGGGCCAGGATGGGGGCATCTACTCCCACCCATGTCCCCAGAGAAGAACAATGAGCCATCAGAAAGAGCTGCACCCAGATGTTGGTGGAGAGGAACAGTGCATCACAGAGGGGTCATGGATGTGTTAAGAAACCAAGCAGATGGTCTCTAGAGTCCAGTTGTCTAGAATGTACGTGGCAGTCGTCATGCTGGCCACGGATTTCCCAGGGAGCTCATTGAGAAGAAAATGGGAGGCTACAGTAGAGGCACACAGCAAAGCAGGTCTCTAGACAACGTGTTAGAGAGAAGGGTGAGACTTAGGATGAGAGACAGAAAGCCTGAGAGAGATGGAACTGGAGAGGTCAAGGTGGCCCTAAGCATGTCCAGCCCCTGACTCTGACCAGCCCGAACTGGCCATATGAGCCTAGAACGTGTACTAGGGAACTTAGGGCATGTCCATCCACGCCTGTCTGCTGCAGGCAGGGGCCACTAGTCAGCTCTGTTGCTTGTATTTTCTCCGCTTGCCACAGCTCCCAGAAGCCAGGGGATAAGAACAGAAGGGAGACGTGGGTCTTAGACATTCTCCCTCCTCCTCCACGTCTACCAGCCCCTCAACCATAGTCATGACCTTGAGACCACAGAACTTTGTCCCACCAGCTCCTCCTCTTCTCCATGCCTATCTGGGGCTAAGTCTGAGATGTTCTTCCTCCCTGGTGCTGTCCTGGGGTGTGATGGAAGTGACTGACTCAGACTAACTGGCATCTCTTTTATACTGTCTCTCTCTCACTGGTCATTAATTCTTTGTGTTCACTGGGAGACTAAGACAGTAACGCCCCCCCATCACCACTTTTCAGGTGCTGTGGAGACAAACTGTAGTGGCCAGGGCACCCAGGAAACAAAAGAAGGCAGGTATGAGGGTTCTAGTACAAAGGCCTCGGAAACACCCACAACAAAGCAGGTCTCGGGGGAAGAGACAACGCCTCTACTAGCCCAAGACTCGCATCCAGCCCTGCTTCTCCCTATGAGGAAAGGCGTCCTGATGTGCCCCCAGACCACGCAGTCACCCTGTGCTCTGAATACAGCCCTAGTCCCTCTGTTCTCCCAGCACAGGGAACAAGAGGAAGGAGGAGGGCTGCGATTTGTACCCTGAGTACTCCCCAAATATCCACGTGTTGAAGACGGGATCCTGAGGATTGTACCGTGAGGAGACGGAAGGGTGTTCCGTCAAAGGGGACTGTGGGATCAGGGTCGTTTTTTTCTTACTGATCGCTCTCCTCTCGCAGCCCTGGGGTGAATGGGTTTGTTCTTCCACGGCTCCCACCACAATGTGCTGCCTGCAGTAGCTGGGAAACAATGGAGCAAAGCAGTAGCCAAAAAAACCACTGGGCCAACTAATCACAGAGGAGAACTTTTGAAACTGTGAGCCAAAGCAAACCCTTCCTCTTTACAAGGTGATTATCTCTGGTATTTGTAATAGAAAGCTAACAGCAACATGCCAGGCCCCTCCCTCCTTCCACAGCCTGGGCCATGTGCCCACAGTTTGCTAACTGGCTCGGTTTTGAGCCTGGGACTCAGTATCCACCAAGCCTGTTTTCTGCCTAGAGATTTTCTTAGCATTCAGTTAATGCCTAGGCTTCCTAGAGAAGAAATATCTGTAACACAGGCCCCAGCTCAATGGCCAGAGCCCTCTCCTTGCTCCCAGACTTCTGGCTGCCTCCTACCTACCCTATATCCAATTGTCTGGTCTCTAAATGAGCCCATGTGGGCAGGGATCTGAATGTGTCTTGTTCACTAGCCTACCCCAAATCCCTCCACCCATGTTTTGCCACAAGTAACCATATTTGTTAAATAAATACAAGAATGAATACATGAATGGATACATTCATTCATTCATTCATTCATTCATAAATGGGTCAATACATAAATAAATAAGTGAATGCATGAATGAATACATGAGTGAGTAAATACATGAATCAATACACGACTGACTGAATGTATGAATGAATCCATGATTAAATGAATGCATCAATATGAGGATTCATGAACACATATATGAATGGAAATATCAATGAATACACAAATGGATGAGTTCATGAATGAATGTGTGTCTAAACGTACAGAGCCTAAGCCCAGCACAAAAGGAAGAGAGAAAAAAGGTACCCATGGATGGATGGGAAACAACTAGGGAAGACACCATGGCCAGACACCTGAAGTCTCTCCTTTGCCACTAGCCAGTTTGTAGAGTCAGTGTCTTTCCAAAAAGGCCCCAAACAACAGTTTCTCATACTGTACTGGCTTGCCTGAGTGAGTCTTCCAGCCTCTGTCTCTCTTCCTGGGTGCCCACTATTTATTGCAGCCTTGGGGATGGCCCCAGCTTTCAGGGTATAGACTTAACAGTCACATGGCTCCCATTGGACACCACATGGTGGTTCCTCATTTCCCACTGAGGGGAGGATGCTCAGGAATCACCTCCTTTGTAGGGGTTGTCATTGCTAAGGGATGTCTGGATAGACCAACTTCTGAAATCTAATAAACACTGGCAAGAGAGTTGATTTCTCTAGCCTGCCCCCCCGCCCCGTGCCCGCCTGCCTGCCATGGCCTCTCCACTCCCCAGCACCTCCTTCCTACTTGATAGCTTTCCAGATGGTGCAAAGTCAAGTCCACTTTTCCCCTCACTACCCAGAACACAGGAGGCATCAATCTCTTATCCATGTATTCCAGACCCTAGGGAGGCTGTGGCCTTGTATTCCTCACTGCATTCCACAAAGAACTCTGAAGGAGTGATGCAGAAGCTACCAAGGTGGTCTGGCCTCCCGGGAACAGCCAGGTCTCTTCTCCCCACCCCTTCTGAACCTTTACTCCTTATCAGCCCTGTGACTTCCATTTGCTCAAAAGATTCTTGGTCCAAATCTCCGTGTTCCTGCTCCTACCTCTTTTCAAGGCCACTTCGTGCTTCTATGGAGCTCAAAAAGCCCACACACCCAACGCTTCACCAGGGGAGTGTCTTCCTGTCTAGCAACCCCTGCTCACGACCTCATTGAGGTTCCTTCCTGTCTAGATAGTTATTACCTGACCCTGGTGCAAAGACCTCAGAAACGTTTTCAGAAATCTGTAGCCCCAAACTGTGTCCTCTCTCACTTGAAGGACATCACCTCCACCCATTCCCCTCACCCATGAACAGACAGTATCGGGAACCAGGTCCACACTAAGAGCCCACCCAGGTTAGGAACTGGCCACCCTCTCACGGTCTCCAGTCCTGGCTTTGGACTGTCCTGTCCTGAGCACAGAATGACCCCTAACTGTGGTCTTTACTGGACTCACCTGGCCCCTCACCATGATTGCAAAGCTTTCCAGCCCGCTGCCCGGTGTGGGATGCGAGACACACATCTGAGGCCTTTGGGGACCCCATTCTAAGTCATCCCAGGTCCTCTGGAATCCACTGCTTCAGAATTTCATCTCATCTGCCACTCTGGCCCTGAGCAGGTCTCACTGTCAGCCATCTCCTTTAGTACCAGTTGCCTTGACGATACCTAGTGCGCTCTCTCTCTCTCTCTCTCTCTCTCTCTCTCTCTCTCTCTCTCTCTCTCTCTGTGTGTGTGTGTGTGTGTGTGTGTGTGTGTGTGTGCATGTGCGTGCACACCTATGTCTTTCTTTCTCTCTCCTCTTCTCTCCTTCCCTTCCTCTCTCTTTCTCTCATCTCAGGCCTTGCTCCGGAGCCCAGGCTGGACTTGAATTCATGATCCTCCTGAGTGCAGGGATTACAATGCACCACCACACCTGGCTTTCTTCCTTCTTTAAAAACAATCTGATTATGAAGTAGAATCAAAATTCCAGCCTAAGATGCAGTCTAGGCAAGGACAAAGCTGGCTTAGCGAGTGTGGGCTGGGGAGTACAGAAGCTGTTTTGTAGAACCCCCTTTGACTTCGATGGGATTCCAGAGGGTACCCTGTCTTCCTCTATGCACCCTAGATTCTTTCTATTCACCCTGTCTTCCCTCCATGTGCCCCATCTTCCCATTATGCACCCCACATTCCCTCTAGGCAGCCTTCTTGCTGGCCCAACCCATTTCTACTCTGCAGCTGAGGATACTCTTCAGAATCTCGTCTTTGCTGCTAAGACCAGGATGGTTAAAGCAATGAAACCCCCCCAAGGGCAGCTACACCCAGGCTCCTACTAGCCCGGACAGTCTCTTTGTGAGACAAGAAAAAATGCCCCCTTGCCTGGAAGGACGCAGTCACACAGCAGGACACAGCCCTTGACAAACAGCTGTACCTCAGTTCACCACTACCCACCCCAGGCAGGTACCCTTTCCACAGGGTGTGCCTTGACCAAAACCTGGCTCCAGCAAGCCCCAGCCACCCTCCAGTCTCCACCTCCCTCATCACTGGGCTTACAAGCACTCCTATGACCACTCCAGGATCGTGGAGCTGAGATTGGAACTCAGGTCCTCGTCTCTACACCGGTGATCTTATCCACAGAACCACCTCTGTGGCCTTCTCCTCGACTCTCTCCCCACTTCCCCTGACACCTGTCCTAGATTCAAGGGTTATATTTCAGGAAGGGCCCACTGGGGGAAACTTTCCCACCTCTTCACTGGGCCACAAAAGCTGCGTCCCCAGAGCAGTCTTGGAGATGAGCAGGCGGCAAAGACCACATCCAGCCGCCCAGCACAAGGGCCAGCTCTGGGTGATAAAACCACAGCAGCCCAGATCTCAGCCAGGTCTGGATGACCGGTCACTGAAAACAGCTGCAGTGCAGCTGGACAGTCTGGCCTCCCCTGGCCTCCCCATGTCTGACCTCCACATGGCTCTGCGGATCACACTGGCCCTCACGCCAGGAGTCTGTCATCAGCATCTCCTTTCACTCTCTCCTCACCCACTGGTTCACACTTAGGAGCAGCTAGGGCCTTGCCAAAGCAGAGTGGACTCTTCCCACCTCTGTTGGCAGATGTGATCGAGGCACCAAGCCCATCCAGACTGAGCCTTGGACCCCTGGAGGCTTTCCTCACACATGGCCCTGGTGGCCCACCCTGGCCATCTGGGGCTTAGAGACTTCCTTCCAGCATGTATCATTCTCCCTCTCGTGAGGCTGTCTCCAGGACAGAGGGAGCAGGCCTCAGAGCTCCTAGAGACCCAGGCTTCTGGCTTAATGAGGTGAGCTGTGTCCTCCCTCCCTCCGACAGTAGGGCAGTCGTTCTGAGTGCTCCAGGACCCTTTTCTCTCACTCTTCCTTCATGCTGATGGCATAGACTCTTCATCCTTCCTCTTCTATCCTGGATTGAGTTCATCAGGTTTTGCTTTAAAAGGTGTTAGATGAGGAGCAGAGAGAATAACACTCAGAGGGTGCGGATGCTAAGCAGGGGGGCGCTTATCTAGCAGCACACACGAGGCCCTGGGGTCCATCTTAACCCTGAAAGGAAACAATGCACTTAGGAAAGCCCTGCTGCATGGGAGCCAGGCTCCTGCTGAATGAGAAGACTGTAACTGGCTGGGCACATCTGTAAGCTAGTGTCAACTCTAACTGCCATTAGCACTCTTGTCTTCAGCGCCCTGGCCACCATGATTATTGGCACCATCACTATGGTCTTCCTAACCATTAGGTCTCAGGCAGTGCAGGTATCCTGAAATGAGTTCACTATTGATGTCACTGACAACCAATACATGCCACCTTTCTCATCAGCCCTGACATACTAACCACTCTCTCCATTGTTTCCACCATGATCATGACTGCCATCACTGCCATGATCATGACCACTGCTACCAAAACCATCTCCATCATGGCCACCATCATCTCTTGTAGTGGGTAGCCATTCCAGATTTGATCTGGAAGTTCCAACCCCCATTGAGGCTTCGGTAACTGTCATGCCTACAAGGCAGGGCCAAGAGAGGACCCTAAAGACCCGAGATCCGGATGTGCTGGCTCTCTTGGTTCCTGGACCCTGGATGCTGGAGGTAGACCGAGCAGAGTTCTCCAGAGAACACCGCTGGACTGTGCTACACCTTTCCCAGACTCTGTAAACTATCCTTTCACTTAATAAGCCTCCCTTTTAACTACGTAGAGTGGCCTTAATAATTTCACCAATAATCTCTATCACCACCATCATCACCATCACCACCTCTGCCATCAGGAGTTATTGTTACTGTTGTTATTGTATAACCTCCACTCGAATCATTGTCACCTCCATCAACCTCCATCCACTCCGTCAGTGTTATCATGAACAGTCAACATCTTTTTCCTTACACGACACCCTCACTAGCAGCCATCCTCATCTCAGGTACCATTCCTTACTGTCATCCCCAGCATCACTCCTGCTATCATCAATACCATTGCTAATATCTATACGTCATACCCCCATCTTCATCAATTCCCCTAACTGCTATGTAGCTGCAGTAAAAGTTATCTACTTTCTTTGGCTACTTTCTCTGTACTCATCTGTGAGATTCAGATCAGTTCTGAAGGCCCTTACCAAACACACACACACACACACACACACACACACACACACACACACACACACACACGATAGGTTATTTGAGTTGAATTAGTTGATTTTTGATGCATACCAAACAACCCCAAGACTAAATATTTCAAGAACTATCACCAATTAGTTCTTGAGTCTGCTGGGCAGGTTCTGATCTGGGCTGGTTCAGCTCATTAGCACAGGGCTTTGTCCTGTGTCTATAATCAGCTGACAGGTCTGCAGCAACGCTCTTGTCTGATGGGGCACCCTGGGTTTCCTTTCTGAAGTTAGTCACAAGGTTGCATCCTGCAAGAGGCTAGCTCAAGCTCCTACACGTAGGTGTCAGGGTTCTAAGCTTAGCCAGAGGCCCAGCACACAAAAGTACCGGGTTTGCCAATGTCCCATGGTCTCAAGTGAATCACACAGTCAACACATATTCAAGAGCTAGGGAAGATCTCATCCCTGATGGAAGAGATACACGAAATGCCCTCCTCTCCTTCCTGTGTGCTATTCCAGGCACAGCTTGTTTCTCTCCAACTTATCCTGAGATGCCCTGCCTGACTGACAGATGCTCAGCCATGTTTCTTAGCAGGAAGTCACACCCAGACCAATGACATATCATTGGGTATTTTTTCCAATCTCATTTGCCACATTGCAGCTTTGTCTGCTCTGGTAGACCTGGGCTTCCACCTCTAAAATGAAGCTCTTCCACTGAGGCCTTCCTCTGCCTCTGCATTCTAGGGAAACCAACAGATTAGCCAGTTTTGAAAAATTCACTATTAAGACAATGTTGAGAGGAAGTTAACAGCCTCAGAGAGCCAAGCAGCTGCATCTCTACAGGAACGGGGAGTGACTGAGATATTTCATCTTGATATTGAGAGTTAGGTTGGTGGAATATCTTACTCTCCACCGGCTATGAAGACCCAGACCCCCATTGCTCCAGTTCCCTGAGAAATAACATCTTTTGCTCTATCTATCCATCTATCCATCTATCCGTCTATCTGTCTATCTATCTATCTATCTATCTATCTATCTATCTATCTATCATCTTTTTTCTCATAAGTGCTCAGAGGAAGGTCCAACATTCTTAAGTGTACTAGCTATTAATTTATTTATTTGAAATGTGGTCTTGTGAATCCCAGACTGTTGTATTAATATTCTTAATATGTAAAGAACACTTGCAATTAGTAAAACAAATGTTATCCACCTACAAACTGGTTAAGTTAAAAAGTAACTTAGCAAGAAATAAATGCTAATAAGTAATTTTGAAATGTAATGAACACCATTTAAAGATTTATTTTTAATTTTGTGTATTTGTGTGGGTTTATGCACATGAGTACAGTGTTCATAGAGGCCAAAAAGGGCACCCAGTTCTAGACACTATATTTTTCCAGACAAGGTCTAATGTAACTCAGATTGGCCTTGAACTCATACCTTGGCCTCCTGCCTCCACTTCTCGAGTGCAGAGGTTACAAGCCTGCAGTACTAACCTGGGTTATGTGGACTAGGGATCAAGTCCAGGCCTTTGCAGATGCTAAGCCACATCCTTAGTCCTGTGCGAGGCATTAGAACCAGTCCTGGCACTTGGCTTCTGCCTTTCTCTGAGTTGATTGGCATGAGACAACCAACACGCCATTGTCCTCAGGTGACTGACAGGGTTTTGACTCCCCTGTGAGGCTCAGGCTAGGACAGGAAACATGTGACTGGCTAGCTCTGTAGATAACTCAGGTCATCACGACACTGTGTCAGCCATGGGGTTGAGGGGGCCACTTCTCCCTCTCCTATCGGCGTCTCACTTCTCTGTGCATTCCCCCGGACCCCACTGTTGCATTGCAGACCCTCATCCCCACTACTTCCAGAGCCGGCTCCCACCAGAGACCACTCCCCCACTTTCTCTGCTCAGCCTCCTTGCCAGAGGAGGTTACAGCACTGTGCGCTCATAAAAGTGAAAACCTGAATTTCACCCTGATTGAGAGTTAGAAAAATACTTGTGAGCAGTCTCACAGAGGAATTCTCACCGTGAAAAAAAAAAATGTCTCTTTGGAAGAAAGTAAAGGGACTTTGCTGCTATGAGGCAGGCCACACACTGCCTCAGTCATCCTGGTACAGAATTGAGCTCATGTCCACAGACCCCTCGTCAGGCCTAGAGGAGCACAGTCAGGCATTTGGCCTTAACCTGTGGGTGGAGATCTGTGTTGGGTCCCTACCTGTCACCCCAGCAGCAGCTTTCATGCCTTTAAGCTTACTTGAGCCTGAAGAGGAAATGAGAACATTGCAGGTCACCCATCTCTGGCCACATCCTTGGGAAATCTCTTGTGACTCAAAATCTCTCTAGCTAGTTCCTTCCTGCTCCCACCTGTCCATTCCTAGTGAACACTGGGTGACATCTCACCTCTAACCCAAACAAATAAGGAACCCATTATCTCATATTCTCCAAAGCTCATCAAGGCTCCACACCACACTCCAGAGAAGCTCTTGGCCCTCTTTCCTAGATGCTACAGGATTCTTAACATCTCATAGATGCATGAATGTCTCCAGAAGAAGGCAAAGAGCCCATCTCCCTGTGTCTCCATGGACTCTGTCTCTGGGGTGATGAAACTCTTCCTGGAGAACCCCAACAGTCTCCTCTCATAGCTCATTCAAATAATCTCAGGCAAGAGAAAGACGCTGACCATCCTCTGAATCCAGCCCAGCAGCTAGACCTACCATAGGCCGTCTCTTTGCAGGTGCTCCGGGTCTTACAGAACCTCCTCTGAGTCCTACCTGCTCCCAGTGTTGAACCCATTACCCTTAACAATGAACTCACAGAATAGGGGCCATGTCTGGACAAAAGCACACTGGAGACATTCCTCCCCCAGTTACAGCTGAGGAGTTTCTTAGGACTGGGAGTACAGAGAAGAAAGAGCTTCAGCTGCATCTAAAAGGGATTTTTTCACCAGGGCAGAGACTCGGAGGTTAGATCCTTGGTAGACATTGTGAACCTAAGCGTGTAGCATAAGGGGAGAGTGAGATTAGAAGGAAAAGGGCAGATGTGTGTATGGGGTGGGTGGGTAGATGGGTAGGGACTTCTGTCTCCATCTGGACAGATGTCTCCCCTCCTCCAGACTGCACTTTCCTTCTTCAGGCTATGTTTTCTCTTGAGCAGGTAAGGGTCTGGGGTGGTTTGAGGGTCTGGGAAATGCCTGGGCAGACTGTGCCAAAGTGAGTCTCACCACTGCAGCCCTCTAAGAACTCATTCGGAAGAGATGGGACACAGAACCTAATCCTTTCCTCCAGGTCCAAGTGACAAGCCCAGGCGAGATAGAAAACTGAGGAGAGTGTGCCCCCCACTGGTCAGTAGGGACAAGACCAACTGTCAGCAGGACCCAGGGCCAGTCTAGGGAACCTTGGGCCATGCAGCTTGGGGGAAGGACAGGAAGCCTCGCAGGACATTTGTCTTCCTGAGCCTAAGGGAGGTCTGCAAGGGCCTCTCCTGTGTGGAACCCTACCAAAGTGCTTCCACTCTGCTGCCTGGCCTCACCTGCGGTCAGAAGACCCAGTGCTGGAGAATCTTAGTATGCACCCTCCAAAGGCCTCTGAGGAGTCTCCTCTCCCTGGCATTTGTCTTGCCAGCATTCCCAAAGATGGCTGGGTCAAGAGGGAGAAGCCAGCCTTTGAGAGGGCAGGAGCTTAGAGAGCTCTAGCGGGCCTAAGAAAGGGATCCCGGAGAAGAGGGCGCAAGGGCACAATCCAGGGAGTTCCCGGCCAAGCTGTCTCCAAAGTCAAGCTGAGAACCAGGTCTTTGCAGCCCAGGAGGGACCGCTGGTCTCACATTAGGGAGCCTGGAAGGGGGTCTTGGCTCTGAGATTTGTTCTCTCAAAACCAGGCTTCCAAGGGAACCAGGAGTCTCCTGCATTCCACTCCCATTTTCCACACAAATCACATCTTTTCAAAAGGTCTATCCCACCCAGGCATGGTGGGACACATACCTGCCACAGGCACTCAGGAGGCAGATGTAGGAGGATCACTCCAAGTTCAGGGCTAGCCTGGTCTACATATAGAGTGAGTACTACAAGCAAATCCTCTTTCTTTCTCAAAATCAAACAAAACAAAGCCCCAAACTTTCTAAACACGTAATGACACCCCTGTCACCTTTCCCTGCTCACCCGGGTGTGCTCTGTGTCTGTTGAAACCTCTAGGGCAGAAGGATGTACTAAGCCAAAGGCCATGGAGAAAACAAAAACACAGCCTTCATCCCTGGAGCCCCCCCAGTCTCGCAGCTCCTTCCTACAAGCCGGAGTTTCTGAGAAATCGGTGAGGCCCTCCTCCCAGGAAAGAGGCCCGAAGCCGACAAATACACAGAGTACAGCCGAAATCATAAACACATTTTATTTCTAAATAATTTTAAAACCACTGGCATTGTAGCAAATTGGAATATATTTCCAGAATCGACTCAAAGAGACTTTTTTTTTTTACAGCAACATATGAAAAATGTCATTTAAATATCCACACACAGCTGCTGCACATGCCGGACTCTTAGGGAACACTTTCATTCCTTTCATCAGAGTCCCTTGATTAATGTTCCACTTTTCTTTTACACTTTTTCCATAGCTTTTTTAAAAAAAAATCAAAGTCTGTACTATTATCTGAAAGAAAATTAAACCAATAAGATTTAATGTCTGCTATGTTCTACAGTCACGGCAAAAGTACACCACACACATACATACATTCAGAGAGAGAGAGAGAGAGAGAGTATTTAGGGCTTGAATCAAATGGGAATGAGCACTAAATAGGGCCATGGTCTTTGCTGGAGACTTCACAGGCAAACTGGCAATAGCAAGGGTCCCCAGGAGCAAACAAAGGGAGAGGTCCCTTGAAGGCGTATTCTAGACAGGGAGGGATTGGGGTAGCTTGGGCCGAGGTTCTCAGTGAGCAGAGGCGGTAGAGAGACCAGGAGCACCAGCCCAGCCATGCTCAGATGCCACCTGTGGCAAGGCCTGCCTGCATGTCTGGGATTTTGTGAATGGAGCTCAGAGAGAGGCAGCTTTGGGGCAGCGGAATGGGAAGGAGAGAGTGTGGAGGAGGAGGGGAGAGCAGAAACCGTGCCAGGGGAAAGGCGCGGCAGATGGAGTGAGGGAAATCACAGTGTGTCTGGCACGGCAGCTGATGCCGTAATTTAAAGGTCAACTGAGTGGAAAAGGAAGGGGGGTTGGAATGACTTTGTCTCTGCAGTGTGGCACTTAACTCCTCCCATCCCAGTGCATTCGCTTGGCCTGATGAGCCCTAGGAGACACTTGCTCTTCCTCTTCCCTATCCTGATGGGGTTCCCTTGTCCCCCCAACACTTGATGCTGCCGGTAGCCGGTCCATCTCTCCATCCTCTGTTGTCATTAGTGGAGAGATGACATACAACCTCCCTAAGTCTTGGCTTCTTCATTTATGGCATGGGGGGGGGATCCCTCATCTGCCCTGCATCACCTGAACAGTTAAACTAGATCATGAGGAGGGGGCGGAAAAACCACCTTAAAAGTCTGTTCAGAGCTTCCTGAAGAAGATGGATTGAATTTGTGAGGGAAAACTAAATAAAAATAGTCCCTTTGTTCTGGGAAAATATAAGCTAGGAGCCATTGCCTTGAGGTGTCATGAGGTACCTTCTGCCCTTGGGGACAGCTGGCTACCCTCATACTCTAACAGGACTTTACAAACTGCGATCCTATCCCCATTATCCTTCCCAGGTGTCTGTGTGTCTGTGTGTCTGTGTGTCTGTCTCTCTCTCTCTCTCCTTCCTCCCTCCCCTTCTGGACTAAGTAGCTTCTTGGGAGGAATGTGACTCTCTCCATATGGACTTGGACTGCCTTAAGTCTATAAATTATGGGAGTTCTTGGGGAGCTGTTGATGGAAGGCTAAAGAGGAAGCCCAGGGGTTTTAGCTCTGGCTTGGGGAGGCTGTGTGGAGCAGAGTAGATGGAAAAGCCCATAGACCACTGAAGGGCCCAAGGTGTAAACCAAATCCGTGTAGAGCTGTTCCCTGCGCAAACCTCGAGACAAGTCCATGCTTTTGGGTGTCTGTGGTGAGGCAGGATGCAGAGCTTGATGGAAGGCTGGAGGCCATGCCTGGGGTCCTAGGCCCCAGAAGGCTTGGATAGCCAGAGCTCTCTGGTCTCATGACTTGAGTGCCTTTGGAATGTATTGGGGGGAGGTGGTTGTTGATGGAGAGGATACAGGGTCCTCCCCCCTCCCACAGAGCCTCCATTGCTGGGCAGAGGACTTGAGGAGATAACCATGTGCCCATCCAAAGCACAGGGAGCTGCTCTTCTCCCCATCTCCCTGTCACAATGAAGGCCTCATCTCCTTTGTCTCGGAGTAGATTACTCTTGGGCTGGGCCATTGGGTTAGCTGGCAGGAGGAACCCCAGCCCTGTGGTATGAGAAGACAACATCTCCTACTCCCCACAGCTCTGGCTTGGCTTGGCTTGTCTGTGGTCCTTCCTCCCTAGGGCCTTGGTGAGGAGGAGGCCATCTCAGCCAAGCCCTGAACTCCGCAATCTGTTGTTCTCACCAGGGCCAGGCAAGGTAGGATGAGAATGTTTAGGAAGAGATGCCCAACCAAGTCCCTGCAGAGAGAGGGTGATAGGCCTTGACCTTGACCATTGCCTTAGGCCTGGTGAGCCACACAAGAAAATTCGAAGGTTAACAAGAAAGGACACTGACCTCATCTACTGAAAAGAAGAAGCCCAGAAGATGACAGCACAGCTTTGCAGTGACCACCAGGGGGCTCAAAGGGACCCTGAGAGACCTGCCTTTGGAGGATGGCCTGAAGTGACTGCTTGGCTTGACCTATAGTACCAGAAGAGATGACAATTATGAACCTGTGATCATCTAGCAGGTGTGTGATGGAGGCTATAAGAGTTGTCTTTCAATGAGGGAATTTCTCAGTAATCCAAAATTCCATCATGGGTCCACCCAGTCTCAGGGGCATATTGACATGGCCCAGGCAAACCAGCACTGTGTTCCCATTACCGACTGTACACACAGCCTTGCTACCAGCCATTTAGGGGACAGCGAGGCATCCTTGACTGTGAAAGACAGACACACGTTTCATTCACAGCCAATGAGCCAAATGTAGCTATTGGCAGGGTCTTCCAGATAATTAACAAGCCAGCTCACATTCGCCTAAAACAACCAAAGAATTGAAGGAATAAAATCATTAGTTCCAGGGCAACAGAGACTGTGGCTTGTCTGTCAATGTGTCATAACCCAAAAGGGCTTCTGGAAGGAGGGAAAACACTTCTCCACCTGAACAGGGGTTTCCAGGACAGGAACTATGTTTCCTGCCCCACTTACACACCAAAGAGGACTATGGAATCCTCTGGGGGAAATTTAGAGAGAATGGGCCCATCTTGGGAGCTCAGCAGTAGGCAGAGACTTCTTGAAGGATTCTGGGATGGGAGCCTTATATCCTGTGATGACCCAGCAAAAGCCAGTCATGGCGTCCCCAGGTCCATAAGCAACAGTGATGCCCTCCCAGCATCTCTAGCCCACAGCCAGACTCTGAGGCCACCAAAAAGCATCAGTTCACCCTGGGTGTGTGATCCCCAACATGTCGGCAAGCATCATCTCTCTGCTCAGCATTTCAAGTGGCTGCTACTCTGGAGTACAGGGTTCCCTCCCCAGGTATAGAGCTCCAGCATCCACCATGTCCCCACAGCAAGTAAGTCTCCTCAACTGCCTGAGGCCCCCAAAGCCTCCCACATGAAACCGATGGCTTGAATTCCCACATATGCTCATCCCATCAACCCACCAGAGATCTCCATGCCCAGGCTGCCTTAGGTACAGGGAATGTAGAGGTGAGCCACTGTCTACAGATCTCACCCTCAGACTGCAAACAGCCTCGTAAGCCCTCGGAGAGCCTTGTGCATCAAAGCCATGTCCCCAGCCACAGCATGGGCCATGGGTGGGAACAGGTTGAGAAGTAAGGAATGAACAGTGAGAACCGGGATGTCAGATTGTTTGGGCATTAGCAGGGAGACTCCCGGAGGCTGCACCGGCCCGGGAGCTGAGGTCTTAGTCCCTGGGAGTTTGATTAGATGCAAGCCAAGCCAAGTGAATCAAATTCACAGGGAGCAAAATGGGTTTTGCATGTGGTTTTCGGCACACTGTCACTCAGGCCTCCATGTGTTCCCCAGGAAAAAGATGTCAGGATTACCCCTGTGCTGTCCCCATACTAGGAGGGTCTGAAGGGCCCACAAGAGTTTCAGGTCCTATTGAATGTAAAGGCTTTTCCTCTCGTGCTTGTAATTACACACCTGCAGTAAGGAAGCTCACTATCCTGTGATGAAATGTCGTCTCCCCTCTCCTCAAGAGCACCGGAAAACAGGAGGAAGGCGGCTGGGGTACTTGGTAAGTGGTTTTCACCTCCTCACTTCAGGAGGCTGATCCCTGAGCCCATGCCCTCCAGGGAGCAAGGGCGTTTGGGGTAGCATGAAAAGCAGGCGGCAGAGGCAAGCAGCTGGTTCCGACCCGTGGCAGGAAGTCACAACCAAGATTCATCTTGGAAAAATGCAACTAATGTCGCCCAGCTGGGCCAGCTAATCAGAAACACAGGCCCAGAGGTGGCAGCGGGGACAAGCCTCAAGGGCAGGGCCCACATCGAGGTGATAATGGGCAGCAAGCTCTTGGGCCCTCTCCCCCAGCCACCCGGCTGCTGTTTGGAGATGGAGGTAGTGGCTGAGATCTGGGACAGCTTCTCCTCCTTCCTTAGAGAGGATGCGTTGTCCATCAGTGCTAAGAGCTTCCACTCGAGCTAGAGACTCTCACCATGGGGTAGCCAGCCGTGACAGGTCACCAGTACCTCTGCAATCCCCCTGTGGGAGACTGCTGCCCTCGCAGCCTCTGGTCTTGTCTCCAACCTTCTAGCACAACTGGCCACAAGAAGTTCTGAGCTAAGCCCCCCTCTGCCTTCTGTGGTTCCTGTTATCACCAGGATGCATGTGTCTCCTGGAGACAAGCAGGGTAGGTACAGATTCTGAGCTAGGGTGATAGGGAGAAAGATGAGTACATAGATCAGCTGAGCTCAGAAGTACTGAGCAGTTATCCCTGCTCCCTGCATGCCAAGCACTGGGTGGCAAGGTAACTTTGTAGTCTTTGCTCAGATGGATCCATCATTAGTAGAAATCAGTGAAAGGCCTGCTTCACTATGGATCTTTGTGGTGACAGGAGCGTGTTTAGGCTTGGAGTAGGACTCTATTGGTAGTCTGAAGGGCACAGACTACTTCCCCAGATTTCCAAGGAGCCCAGGACATCCTGGGGGTTCTCACTCCTTTCCTATCCCAAGCTTTCTTCTGTCATCTGCCTTGTCTCTTAACATTTGTTTAAAATTTATGATTGGTGTGTGTGCTCATGAGCGTGTGTGTGTGTGTGTGTGTGTGTGTGTGTGTGTGTGTGTGTGTGTGTGTGTGTGTGTGTGTGTGTGTGTGTGTGTGTGTGTGTTACATATGTGGACATGAACACCACAGCACAAATCAAGCTCAGGGTAGCAGGCTTGTGCCCCGAGCTCCCCATGGGTTTCAGGCTCTCACCAGTGCCCTGGCTCTCTTTAGATAGTTTGGTCCTCTCCCAGGCAGAGCAGAAAGAGCCCTCTGACAAGAGAAAAGCAAAGAGGCCCAGCTTGCAGGGTATCCTCCCTGAAGGACTCTTGCAGTCAGAGGGGCCTCTTTCTCTTCAGCCTCTCTGTTCCAGGCTCCTCCTTGCTCCTTGGAGGGACTTGAAGGGTCACTTATCCTTACAGCATTCATGCCAGGAGCCCTCCAATAATTCAACCTTTGAAGGCTTCCAGAAGTTGCTCTGGGCTGCTCTGAGGAAGCAGAAGAGGTTTGCTGCTAGAGGATGGGCCAGCACTGGACTTGTAGAGTCTCCCAGTAGAACTCTTGAAGAGCATGGCTCACACTGGACTCCAGCAATGTCAGCACCAGGTGCCCCACAGAGCCCTCTCTAGGCTTGTCAGAACCTCAAGGACCTCCCACTCATTTGCATGACCCATCCCCTCACCTGCTCCCTGAGCCAATCATCTCATCGCATAGGACCTGATATTTGCCCTTTCTTCACTTCATCTCAGACAAAGACACTGCCCCAGATCACAGGCCCCAACTGCCATTTGAGCAATGTCAGAGACACCTCCCCTCCCCGACCCCCACACTCCTTAAGTATAAGCATCCCATCCTCCTGCTCATCTCAGGTTACCATGGAATGCATTTGGAGCACTCTGGAAGGAAGACTCATTCTTTCCCTGCTCAAATAGCCAATCCAGTTGACCTTAACCAGACTCAGACTCTGAGCCCTGGTCATGTAGGTGACACATAGTAGTGCGGCCACAGCCACTCATTCCCAATCTTGCCACAAGCTGCACCTTCCTTCCGCATCTCCCCATGCTGTGTGTGGAGTAGCTAGTGCATGTGAGATTGGTACCCAGCTGCCCTGTAACTCAGAGGAGATGCACGGTACCAGTCAGGGATCTGGGGTGCACGATGGGAAGCAGGAGTGGCACTGAAGAGATGGAGCTTGGACTAAAGGATGAGGGTAAGAGGGAATCTAGGGAGTGCCAGTGGGGAGGGGCGGTCAGGGAATCAGGATGTGGGGGTTCACGTGGCCATGTTGGAGGCTGGGAGCTTAAGTCTTGGAGGTTTCCTAGCTGCCTGAGTAGTTGCCATGGAATTTCCCGACCTAATGAAGAAGAATTTAAATAGACCACAACTTGCCTAATGTTGAGTGTGTTAATAATCCAAGGCCCGGTCCCCTTTGTTCCACAGGCTATTTGTGTCAGGAAACAGAGGGAGGAGATTCCAACAGAAGCCACTCTCCCAGATAGTAAGACATGGGGACTCTCTGTTCTCATCTGTCAGGGCCCCAGGGAACAAAGCCTGAGGTCTGGGGTGGGGGAGGGGGAGCAGGGTCTTGGGTTTGCCGCCAAGTCTTCCGTCTGTCTGTGAGTACACACACATGCAGGCATGTGACCCCACACCACTTCACATGTGTTCATGCACGGTGTGCATGTGTGCATTTCCCCCTGCATCAATTCACGGGCATCTGTGCACAGATGTGCACCATTTCCTGCAGGCTGACCAGGTGCAAACAGATCAACATGAATGTGTGTATCCACAGACACAGACTCCCAGAGACATGTGAAAGGGCCATAACGGTTCTTCCTGAGGCAGGGCTCAGGAACTTCTTTCTGTCTCACCCTGCCACAGAGTTTCACTGTGAACTGGGGCCACCATGGCTTCTACAGCTCAGGATAGGATCTGACTGGGCTGAGGGAAGAGTGGCTTTGGCCAAATTAAGTCACTTCCAAGGAGGGTTACTGGTAGAGAGACAACGTGGAATCCAAATTCAGAGTCCTCCAAACACCACTGTGGTGTGACCAGCCGTCTCCACCTGCCCTCCCCTGAGTGCCCAGCCCCAACTCACCAAGCATGCTGAGAGTCCCCAGAAAAGGAAAAGGTACAGGCTTCTCCTGAGCTCAGGGACCCCAGCAGAGGGGGATCAAGGAAGGAAAGGAGAAAAGGGGAGGATGAGGAGGAGAAGGAGGAGAAATTAGTGGAGGGGTGAAAAGAAGAGAAGAGGTGAGAAGAGGGTCCCATGGCTTCTGCTTGGGGTTCCATTCCAAGACATACTAGTATCAAATCCCTCTTCATTCTCGTGCTCCTGAGTGCACCCCTCTGTCTTAGTTCAGACTTCTATTGCTGTGCAGAGACACCGTGACCATGGCAACTCTTATAAAGAAAACATTTAACTGAGGTGGTGGCTTACAGTTTCAGAGGATCAGTCCTTTATTATCATGGTGGGGATCATGGTGACGTGCAGGTAGACGCCATGGTACTGGAGCTGAGAGAGCTACATCTTTCAAGCAACAGCAAGTTGACTGACCGTCACACTGAGGAAAGCTTGAGCAAAAGAGACCTCAAAGCCTGCTCCCACAGCGACACACTTCCTCCAACAAGGCCACACCTCCTAACAGTGCCACTCCCTTTGGGGGTATTTTCTTTCAGACCACCACAATTCTCTCTCTCTCTCTCTCTCTCTCTCTCTCTCTCTCTCTCTCTCTCTCTCTCTGTCTCTGTCTCTCTCTCTCTCTCTCTCTCACACACACACACACACACACACACACACACACACACACACACACACACAAGACTTAAATAATGTATCACACAGAGCAGAAGAAAATAAGGCCTTGTTGGGTCAAGGGCTTGGGTGTGACCCTACATGTCCCCAGGTTGGGAATCACTGTTTCAATCCTCATTTCTCCTGTTCCCTGAATCCTGGATCTTTCCTGGTCCCATCAACCACGTTCCTTACAGTTCACACTCCTCTTGGTCCTGGCCTTGTTTGAGGAGCTGGCCTGGGACAAGCAAGACTGGTCATTTCCGTCTTTGTGCGCTCCCAACAATTTCTCAAGAAATCAGAGGCAGGCACTGGCTGCAGATCAAGCCCAGGACATGGCAACTCATTGGGGGGTGGATGTGGGGGGAGGCTTGAGGTCAGAGGCCCTGCCCAAGAAAGTCACAGTGCGATTCCATGCTAATGTTAAGAGACAACGCCCTGCTCAGATAGCCCAAGCTGGACCACGCTTCCTGGCTGTCTTGTTTCCAGAAGGCCTAGCCCACTTCCCTGGTCTCCCTATCGGGCAGAGGCTCTAGAAATAGAAAGGCAGGACCCCCCGGTGTCTCCTTTGGGGGCGGGCTGCGAGCTCGAGACTGGGGGCTGCCACAGATGGCGTACATCTCCTGAGCTGCCTGGGAGACGGACGGGAAGTGGGGCTGTCCACACGCCCAGAACCTCCGGGCTGTCACCAGGTCCCCTTGATCCTCCTTCCAAGAAGAAAGAGGGGGAAAATGCGTCTTTCCGGGCCCTAATCCTCTCCACATGGGTCGGGCATCACAGAGCAGCCAGGCCTGCTGCAGGCACTCAGCCACCGGGGCACCAATGCCCCCATGTCCAGAGGACCCTGACCCCAGGGACCTGTGGGCACACGACAGCATGGTCCTCTGCCTTCTCTGCTTCCTCACAAGGCCTCTGCCGCCCACCCACTACGCCAGGGCTGCATCTTCCTGGGCCTCTTGTTCACTTCATACTAAAGGGAAACTGAGTCGGCAGCAGCTGACAAACATCTGAGTAAAAGGAGCCGGGCGAGAAGTGGTTCATTTGAGCAGAAGCAGCTGTCTGAACCCGAGGCCCTCCCAAGAGCTCCCGGGAAGGCGGCCTGAGGTGTCAGGACCAGCTCTCACAAATACCTACGGTAAACCTGAGAGACTCACCATACCCCTGGATGCTCAGAGGGTCATTTCTCATCATTTAATGACCTCTGGGTTTATTTCCCATAGGTGACAGGAGGCCAGGGCAAATGGGAAAAAAAAAAAAAAAAAAAAAAAAAAAAAAAAGGGCCAGTAGCTACTTCAAGATGGAGGGCTCTTTTGGTCCTGAGTTAGGGAGCCCTAGGGAGGAATATCTGGGTATGGGGATCCACCTCCATGCCACTCCCAAAGCCCCCCTGCCAGGACCCTGTGAAAGGCCAGCTTACAAGGTCAGTATTTTTCTTGCCATAGTCAGATGGACCCTCAGCCATCTCTCGGGAGTGTTACTCTGAAATATAGTTTCTACTGTTGACCAGGGCCACATGGGGCCCATGCCTGGCCCCACAAGACTTGGTCATTAGTGACTACCACAGGCACCTGCTACCTTCCAAAGGACACACAGCCAGGGTAACAAATAGGAGACTATCTTGACAGTGGATGCCACCCCTATGCCCACAGCTGCAGCCCCTGCAGCCCCTGCAGTCCCAGCATGAGAGAACTCTAGCTCCTTCACATCATGGATGCCAGGCTAGCCTGCCGCCTCCAGCTTCCTTGACCACACAGCCTGGACCCTGTGGGCACAGAAGCTGCCAGGAGCTGAGAGGCCAGGAGAGCCTGGCCCCACTTTGATCCTGGCCATCAAAGGCCAGGAAATGCAATCAGCTCTAAGGAGCCCTTGCTGCCTAGATGTCCTCTGAGGGCACAGGGCCAGACCCCTCCCTGCCCTTCTCAGGCTGGGCCAGGACCTTGCAGGCCAGCCAAGGGCCTTGGGCAGGGGGCTGGAGAGCCCACCCTGATTCCCAGCCTACTGGATGGAAAGTATTTTAATGAGCACTAAGTGCTGACACCGCACCTTCGGCCTGCACCCCCACCCAGGCTCTGTGCTCCCCTCCAACCCCACCCCCAACTTCCCCTGTGACTTTTATTGTCCCAGACATTTGCGTGAAAACAGAAACTCTGTACTCTGGGCCCCATCTGCTCCTGCTTATTTCTCACTTGCAGCTGCGATTCTTGGTCACACATGCCCCCTTCCTACCCCCCACCCTGTTTCTCAGACTGATTGCCCCTAGAGTCTTGTGAGTTCTCTGGGCTCTAGTACTGACTGGAGTGGTCCCAACAGAGTGACCTCCAATAAGTCCCGCTTCTCCCCAGGCTGCAGTCCTGCTCAGTGGGTTAGGAGACTGAGACTGGGAACCGTTGGGAGTCTGGAGCCCTGGACCCTTCTGCCCTGCTCCCAGAGGAGCAGATCACCTCTACCTCCAACCCTGAGAAGAAGTCAGAGAATCAGGGAGAGTCTTGTGGACACCAAAAGAGCCCTCCATCTTGAAGTAGCTACTGGCCCATTTTTTTTTTTTTTTTTTGTTTGTTTGTTTCCATTTGCCCTGGCCTCCTGTCACCTATGAGAAATAAACCCAGAGGTCATTAAATGATGAGAAATGACCCTCTGAGCATCCAGGGGTATGGTGAGTCTCTCAGGTTTACCATAGATAGGTATTTGTGAGAGCTGGCCCTGACACCTCAGGCCGCCTTCCCGGGAGCTCTTGGGAGGGCCTCGGGTTCAGACAGCTGCTTCTGCTCAAATGAACCACTTCTCGCCCGGCTCCTTTTACTCAGATGTTTGTCAGCTTGTTTGAAAATGCCTGAGCCCAGGATCACCTTCCCTTGAAGACCTTGGCCTTGGGCTGTGCCCTCTGCTGTATCCCAGGTTCATGTTATGTTGCTCAAGGGAGTTAAAACAGTGTAATACACAAACAATAGTGTCACTAATTAGTGAATGAAGATAAATTCACTTCTCACGGAGTACCCTGCAAGGCAGGTGCTTGACCTGCCGCCCAGACGAGGAGTAAAGCCCAAGAAAGCTCCTCTGTCAGCTCACAACCTGGACACAACCCTGCCAGCCACACTGTGCGTTGTAACTCCAGGCTCGTCTTTTCTTCCTTCCTGTCCTCTGAGCCAGCGTTATCTCCAAGATGACAGAAATTCAGTTATGAACCCGAGGTGCTCCTCCCTTCATGTTTAAGATAAGGAAGGCAAGGCCCAGCGGTCTCTGTGTTTGCAGCCAGCTCTCAGAGGTCCAAGGATGCCATTCCAGTCCTATTCCTCTGCTTGTCTAGGAGCTGAGTGCCTCTTCTGGCTTGGATCCGTGGCACTGGAGATATTTGTTTCCCAGGCTGCCTGACATCTGGTGCCCTTGGATCTAAGTGAGCAAATCTAGAGTCAGAGGGGCAGATCAGTTAAGACCCCGGCACTGCCCCTGGACCCCTTCACCAAGACTTCTGTCAACCTCTCTTCCCAGCTTCTTCCTCAGCTGTTCTAGGGCTAACTAGAAGTTGAGACTTTGTTATTGTCCACAGAAACAGGCACAACCAAACAGGCATGGTGCCACACACGCTGGACTGCCGAGGAGAGTCAGAGGCCCCAAACAGTCTCCCAATGTTTCAGCATCTCCTCCACCTACTTTATCTGGCTCTGTTGGCTCCCCATCTGCCATTACAAAGCTAAGACAATTACGAAGAGACTCTCAGCCCCCTACTGACTGCACTAGAACAGAGGGAGTCTTCAAGGCAAGGTGTGTGTCCATAAAGGATGACACAGAAACTACCAAGAACAGAGGGGTAGCTTCTGGGGGTCTTCCTGGAAGAGGAGATGTATGAATCCGAGACATGGAAGAGATGACAGAGGCCAAGTGTGACCTGTGACTGGCACGGGCCTCGGAGCTGGTGTGGGCCTGGTGCACACAGCAAAAGCAGGGGAGGGGGCCACCAGCCCCACAGGAAGCCCCGGCTTGTTGTTGGGTAACTTCTCCTCCTGTTTTCTGGGAACAAGCTATTTGCAGAAGAGGGGGAGGGAGCCCTTAAAGGCTTCCAGATGGGGGGCCCCCCTGCCTGAGACTGTCTCCGGGCCGCCGTGAAGTCTGTAAGTCTGTGCATGCTTTCTAAGAATCCCAGCACATGTCAGCCTGGGAGGCTCTGGGGAGGTCTTCTAGCCATTCTCCTGCTCTGTGATCCCACTCCCCTCAAGATTCGGAGGCCATACCATCCTTTATTAACAGCTTTATTCTCAGTGTCTTGAATGGCTGGGAAGAGGGCTCAGTCAGTAAAGTACTCGCCACACATAAACAAGAAGACCGAAATTCAGTCTCCCAGAACCCATGTAGAAATGCTGTGTCTCGTATTCAGAATCCCAGATCCGGGGAGGAGGGGACAGAATCTCTGTTGCTCACTGGCCGGCCAGCCTAGGCTACTCAGGGAGTTTCCAGGGCAATGGGCGATGCTGTCTCAAAGAACCAGGGAGACAGCTCCTGAGGAAGACCTGAAGTTGGCCTCTGGATTCCATAAAGACACAGTGGGACAGGTGAAGAGTGAGCTTGAGAACCGCGGAGACACAGCTCTGTCTCTCCTAGTCACTGCCCTCTCCCAGGTCACTTCACAGCCCCTCCATATCTCCTCCACGCACTTGATGAGGGCTCTCGCCATCTTCCCAAGAGGGAAGACTCGGGGGGGGGGGGAGAGAGAGCGTTGAAGAGCGCCAGGACCTCTGCACAGAGGCACAAAGAGAGGAATGCTGGGAGTGGGGAAGAGGATTAGGGGAGACACTAAGGGTAGGCAGGCCCTCCTGCTTAAGACCCCAGCATGATGACTGACTTGCTTCTGAATGCCGTCCCTTTGCCCAGCTACCTTACAGCACCCACGTTCAGGAACAGGTGCCTGCTGGGTTCTCCCCACTGTCCATGCTGCTCCCGTTCTCTCCTGGAACTAAGGTGCTGTGCACCTGCAGCCCCATCCTGGCTTCCTTGGCTGTGCAAGGACTAAGCCCTGGAGGGACTATAGAAGGCCTGGCTTTCAGACTCGGCCCTTCTTGTCCCCATCCGTTTGTGTCCTGTTGGGATGCGGTGGAGAGGAACTTGGCAAGGAGGGCCAGGGGCCAGGCAGCAGCAGTAGCAGCTAGTGTCGCTCTTGGGTTGTACCTTGGAGATGGAAGAAGGATTCTCCCGGGCCTTCATACCACAATGGGCTGACTTGGTTGACAGAGAAGCCTACCCATGATTCCAGGTCTCAGCAAGAGCAACAGTTTCTCCCAAAAGCCTGCCCTGCCCCAGAAGCTGAAACAAGAGCCTCTGATGAGAGGCCATTTCCTATGAGTCCATGGGAAACCCCAGGAAGGGCAGGCTGCCGAGCCACGGCAACCTCTTGGGGCCATGCAGTTCCCTGTCCTGGTCAGAAGCCAGGCTTAGACCCAACCGGGAACATTGAGTTCCACCCCAAGGCTCCCCTTAGAAGATCAAGTGAACTTGGGAATTGAGGAGAGCCAAGATTTCCTCATTGTCTCTGCCGAGAGTCTGCAGGAGCTATTTTGGGACTCTTGGGCCCTGTCCTGATGAAATGGGACATGAGGGTATGACCCAGCGAGTTCTCGTCCTTAGACAGGACCTATCACACAGAGCTAGAGAACATGTCCCGGAGGCAGGGACCAGTGCTTGGATGTGGCCCCTTAGGCATAGCGTAGCTGATGCTGGTGTGTCCACACCAGGCTTTTGCCTTGCCAACAAGCCACATATATCCAGGCAGGGGTTTGGTCCTTATTGGCAACAGATTGAAGCAGAAGAAGCCAAAGAGGGTTCTGGTTTGTATGACCCTGCTCAGGCCTCCTTGCATCTTGGGGCCGGGGTCCCTGAGTCACTGGCACCCTCCGTTCTACTCCTTTCTTCTTGCAGACGTCCTAGATGAGCCAAAGTGCCTGGGCTCCTCTCGGTCGCTACACCTCCCTGACAGGTGTCCCAGCTCCCCTAGAGCTCCCCCCTGGCCTTCCCTGTGGGGACCTTCCCGGCAGCCTGCCTGGCCTCCCAGTTTGGCCAATCTGTTATAACAGTCACCTTCTTCTAAATGGTGTCTGGCTGGTACCTGGCTCTGCCTTGCCTTCCTTTGTGCCAGAGGCAGGCCTCTGCCCACCCTGGGCCTCCATTTCCTTTCTCCACCAGCAGCAGTGGAAACCCTGGAGAGACTCAGTCCCACTCCAATTCTGGATTCTGTGAGTGTTAAGGCAGGCAGTTTGAGGGGCAAATGCATGCAGATGAATATGCAAATGGGCATCTTTAGGATTTATGAGAAGCCTCGATTCTAAGGGGAGGGGACAGCCTCAGCCAGGCTGGGCCCACTAAATCCTGGCCCATGTCAGTGCCGTAAAGCACCGTGATGAAGGTAGCTGCCAGAGGAGACCCTGATTTATAGCTGCCAGGCCTCCTCCCCACAGCCGCACAGGCAAGCGTCAAGGGACAGGGATGAGAAAGGATTTATGTTGCCCGCTTTCCCACCCCAGCACCAGGCAGCGAGAGGGTAGGGGCGGAAGGTGACTTTGGCCTGCAGAGCCAGCGCAAGTTTCCAGCACAGTGGCCCCTCACACCACCCAGCAGCAGGAAGAAGATGGGAGAGACCGCATAGACCCCTGCCATACTGTCAGCCACTCTGGAAGAAACCCTGAGCTCCCTGGCACAGCCTTACTCAACATTTGTGAGTTCTAGATGGCCATGCGGTGCCCTGTCCATGCTGTTCAGGACTTATGCCGCCACCGCCTGTCACCCTTCTTCCCCAAGAATCCTTGAGCAGTGACTGGACAAGTTCATCATCTCTGAATTGTCCAGGCACAGAAGACAAGAGGGGACCTGGTTCTCCTTCCCTTACTTCCTACACACTAAACACATACACAAACATAACACAGACACACAGACACACACACACACACACACACACACACACACACCATACATAACACACACACCATACAAACATACACACATACACACCATACATACCACACATACACACACATATACACATCATAAAAACGTACAAACATCTCTCACACTTACACACCATAAACTCTGAGAAGGTATCATTTCTCCTGCACCCCACTGCAGTATCTCAGGAATGACTCATCTGTCACTCAACCAGCATTATCACATCATAGTGTCCTACTGAGAACATAGCAAAGTACCCAGGACAGAAATCTCAAGAGTGAAGTTGTCCCCTGAGGTAGTTATTAGGGCTGTGGACCCCAGATCTTAGGGTCTTCCTAAACCATGCCTGTCTCTGGGTGTCACTTGCCTATAAACAAAGTTTACAAGTCCTGTTTCACATAGGAAAAAAGCATCCAAAAGACCGTCGTGTAAAGAAAGGACTCCTCAGAGGACAGACACATAATCCAAAGCCTAGTTTGGTTAATTATCTACAAAGTTGCGTCTTGGGAATTGAGAGTGTCTTCCCCTGTTTGTTTCAGGTCAAAGCGCCCTGCCCTCTCCATCAGGGCCATGCAAAGCACAAGAGGGTGTTTGTTCCTTAGAAAGACATTCCCCAGACCTGAGTACCCCTGAGTCATGAAGATCTGTCGCCAGCTCTAGAGCATTGCCTTGCTCTATAGGAGGCCTCTGGCCATACTCCCTAGGTCCCCTAAATAATCCATGCCTCTCTCTGTCTCCCCTCAAACAAAGCCCATATCTAGTTAGCACAAATGGATGGGCTGCATCTCTGACAGATAAGAAGACTAGTAGGAAACTCACAGAACTATGAGAATAGGTGTTCACCCCACACTCATTGAAACCCGTCGATGTGATGGCCCCAGTTTATAACTGCCATATCAGATCTCACAAGGTTCTGTTGCTTGTTCGGTCCCAAAGTTGCAAACTGAGGGAGTGTAGAGCCACACAACACCGCCCTTATGTCTAGCTTTGTCCTCATTTCAGTGTGGTGACCCATAATACCTGAGCCTTACTGCAGGGGGATTTAACACTGTGCATAAACAGAGAGTGAATGCTCCGATATGCTGCTAGAGGGGGGTGCAAAAATACGACAACTGTTTTTTTTTAAAAAAAAAAAGCTGTTTAAATCTGTTGAAAATCGAGTATAGCCCTCCCACGTGACTCAGCTGGCCCACTCCTAGATACATAGCAACGAACCCACAGGACATACTTGGTGAAGATCTGGGCTTGAAGAATGGGCAGAAAGGAAGAGGGGATCATGCCAGACCCGGGGGGGGGGGGCTGGAGAAAGGGGAGCGCAGAGGGCTGATCATTTCTCCAGATGCCTTCTGTACTCAACCCCAAAGCTCTTAGGGGGCTCCACTCCACTGTCACAGGGCCATCTGGGGGAAGGAACCCCAGGGAGGTCTGGCTATTCATACCCTAGCTCTAGTCTTCCCACCCACCGGGCACAAAGTCAGACCCCTGATGGTGGGAAGGACAGAGAGGGGAGCGACTGAGGGAGAAGCAGAGTAGCACAGAAGGCAGCCGGGGCAGGCAGTAACCCAGGCCAGCTAAGAAGAGAAGCGCAAGGCCGTGCTGCGGGCACCGGGCTGGGGGCTCCAGCAAGGCAGCCCCACAAAGGCTACGCCTGTGTGCTCCAGCTGTTGATTAAGGACTCGGGACATGTGTGGGACCTTCACCAGGCTGATGGGCTTTGTCCCACGGACAGGACAAATCAAGCTTGTAGGCAGAAGGGCTCGGGAGGCTGCTACCGTGGTGAGCCAGGCTCTCTCAGCAAGCCATGCCCTACCACCCCAACTTTGAACCTGGCCATGGCCCCCTAGGATTCCACCCTAGCTGCCCTTTACCCATCCACCCTTAGCAGTTGCCAGTGTGGATGGCCAGGCCATTCATAATTCAAGAAAATAAAATGTCATTTAGTTGACTTCCAATCTTCCTCAAAACGATGCTAACCCTGAAGGTACGCATGAGAGGATGGTGCTCTGACATCACATTTTTTTCAGTGTTCATCCTCAGTGGGAGTTATACCTGAGACACTAAGCAACCTTCTGTATCTTAGAGCATAAAGGGGTGTCTCCTGAGGAAACCAGGAACACCAACTTTCCACTGCCCACCGTTCCGTTCTTGGCTCTAATGTATGGATTTTCTCCTTACATTGAAAGTAATACTTCTCTTGGCTGGAGAGATGGCCCAGCCAGTGATGTGCTCACCTCACAAGCACAAGGGCCTGAGTTCAGTCCCTGTCATCCATATTAAAAAGTTGAACATGGTAGAATGTGCTTGTGATCCCAATGCTGGGGTGGGTGTTGGTGACAGGTGGATCCTTGGGGCTCACCAACTAGCCACGAGAGCCTAATGATCAGGGTCCAGGTAAATAAGATGCTGTCTCAAAAGACAAGGCAGGCGGTGCCTGTGGTACAACACACAAAGCTGTTCCCTAGTCTCCGGAGGTTTACATACTCACATGGTCATTAACACATACCCATACAGAAGGGAGTGTGTGTGCATGTACACACACACACACACACACACACACACACACACACACACACACAGAGTTTTTTTTTCTTGTCCAATATTTTTTTTTCTTTCTTTGCGTAGCACAGACCTTCACGACCTCTGGTCTGGGCACTGAGTCCTCCCTTGAAGTCAGTCCATATTCCCTTCCCAACCCCGAATTTCCATCCCCTTCTAGGCATCTGTGCTAGAAAATGCTACCTACTGTGTGCCAGGAGCCATTAGAGTTCCAGTCAAGTCGGGTTTGTTTGGGGGGAGACATGGAAACTAAAAGATGCAAGCTGAATGTGGAGACCTAATTCCTCACCCTGGTACTCAGGAGGCTGAGGCAGGAGAACCTCTAGGCCGGCCTGGGTTACATAGTAAGACACTGTAGGGAAAGGAGAAGGAGGAGGAGAAGGAGAGGTGGCAGTCCCTCAGGATAGGATGGCCTGGATGCCAAGGTCTTCCAAAGCCAGGACGCATTTACTTATTTTACTTGTCAAGGCTCTTGTTACCATACACTCATAACGACCGCTTCAGGTGGACTTAACCAACAGAGTGAATATGCTGTCCAATGAGCCAGACTCTACGGGCTGGTCCAGGGACGCTCACCCAGCTGCCCCAAGCTGTTTGCCAGGGGCTTGATTTCCCTTCATATCTTTGCTTTATCCTCAGCTCCACAGATGGCGACCCTCCCCTCCAGGCATCAGGGCAGACCACCCTCCAGAAACCTTTACCCAGAGGAATTCTCTGCCAATCTGTAACTAGAGTTTTCCTGCCTTGCCCACAGTCAGGACAAATCTCTCTCACCCGCCAGTCCCACTCAGCCACTCAGCCCTGACCAAGTAAACACAGAGACTTATATTGTTTACAAACTGTATGGCTGTGGCAGGCTTCTTGCTAACTGTTCTTATAGCTTAAATTAATCCATTTCCATAAATATATACCTTGCCACGTGGCTCGTGGCTTACCGGCATCTTCACATGCTTCTTGTCATGGCGGCGGCTGGCAGTGTCCTTCTGCCTTTTTGTTCTTTTTTTTTTTCTCTGTTAGTTCTGCCTATACTGCCTGCCTAGCCATTGGCCAATCAGTGTTTTATTTATTGACCAATCAGAGTAATTTGACATACAGACCATCCCACAGCACCAATCACCTTCACCTTCACACCTTGTTCCTGCTCAAGCATGAGCTCCATTTCTTGAACTTCAATAAATGTCTCCTTGAAGCTCATTGGCTTTGACTGGGTCAGGTGTTTGCTTCCGACTCAATCACAGATGCCAGGAGACTAGGATTCTCTCAAGGGTTCAGGTTAGGTCATGGGCTCCACCTTGGAGCATCTGAGTTGAAGAGGCACAAATATTGAAGAACGATAGATGGTTGGTAGCTGTCACCTATGTGCATGTGAATGAGAGTGTAGTCTGGTGGCCCCGCCCACCTTCCATTGTTATCACAGGCTACCGATGGTAGTCTACTGAGGCTTACGTGAGTTCTGGAGTTTGGGTGAAGTCTGGGGTCTGGCAGTACTGTTTTGTTTGTGTCCTTAGAACACAGCAGGGCACATCCCACACAAGCCAAGCCTGTACAGCTCAACCAAATCATCTATAACCAAACCACCAGTTGCAACTGACCGATCTGCTAACTTACAAATGGATTCACCCACAGATATAGACAGTTTTGTGACCCAATAACCTCCCAAAGGCCCAACTCACAAGTGCTATTGATATGGGACTTTGGAGACAAAGTTTTTAATACATGAATTCCAGAGGACAGCACATAGCATTTGAGACATGCTTCAAACTGACTGACAAGTCACCCTGTAAGGCTGACTCTGCTACCCTCCCTGCCACCTACAGCTGGAAAGAGAAACATGTCGGTTCCCCGAATTGCAAATCTCACTCCCACACCCCTGCCAGTGGGGTCTCGTGTATCCCCAACTGGCCTCAAATTCACAGGGTAGTGGAGGATGACTTTGAACTTCTGATTCTCCTGCCTCTACTTCCCAAGTGTTGTGATTACAGGCATGCACCACCATGCCCAGTTTATGAAGTGCTGGGGGTCAAACCCAGGGCTTTATGTCTGACAGAGAAGGACTTACTAACTAATCATGTCTCCAGAATTTTGCACATCTCAGGGTTAAGAGCACTTGTTCTTGTGGAGGACCTGGCTTTGATTCCCAGCATCTACATGGTGGCTCACAACCGCTTACAACTCCAGTTGTAAGTACAGGAGACCTGAGGACTTCTTCTGTCCTCCATGAGCACCAGGCATGGACACGGTGCACATACATGCATGCAAGTAAAACACTCAAACACATGAAATAAAAAGGAGTAAATCTTAAAATTTTTCAAAAGAATTTGCACATCTTATCCCTTTATGGGACAGTCTTGCAGGAGAGGGTGAGAGAGCAGGGTAGGAGACACTGAACATACATTGTGTTCACTGTTGCCAAATCCTCCCCACCTCAGGAACCTGGGAGAATTTGGAATATGGGGGAATGGCAGGGGGAATGCATAAGGACCAGCCCTATAAGCACTAGACATAGCCACTGAAGAAAGACCACATATAAAAGGAGTTGCTGACATAGAAACCAGCTTTGCCTAAGCCAGGCACAATCCAGCATGGCTCTGGAAGGCTGACATGTCTTCTACAGTCCCATGTCTCAGGTACACCCAGAGGACATGGAGCTGGAACTGTGGACACCTGTTACACCAAGAGAGGCAAAGGAAGAGCCCACAGCCCGACTCTGGCAGTTGAAAGGACCGAGTGAAGTGGGTGGGGATGTGTCTAGGCTTCACAAATCATCCGGTTTTAATGTAAAGGCTGGTTGCCGAGAACACAGCATGTTTTCCTGAGTCAGCAGCTTGATGACTAAAGCCCAAGACAAATGGCTTTATTTTGCCTGTTCAGAGGTATTCTACATCCCTTCCCTCTGCTCCATGGCATGGGACCCTCCCCACTACAGCCCAGGATCTCTGGAGGAAGTCTAGAGTCCAGGGCCACCCATAAAGGCCGGGACCACTCTGTGTAGCAAGAGTCTAGAGCTGGAAGACTCTGGCAGCTGAAGGAGTTCAAACTTCTGAGGCAGGGACTCGAGAGGAATCTGTGCTGCATATGTCCTGAGCGGATTTTGCCATCAGCGCTTAGCAGAGTACTACAGAGGTATGCAGAGTGAGCTTTGAGCTATCCAGCCAGACTGGAGCTGGGGCTAGAGGAAGACGGAGAGCCTGGAAGAAAGTGGGGATTGGGATGAGAGAGGGAAAAAAGAGAAGTAGGGTCAGGAATATTGTCTACCACCTTGTCTATACGGATATTACTAGGGCAGCTTTTTGCCAGTGAGAATAGGACTTGGACAGACACATGCACTGTGGACCCAGAGCCAGTGACTAAGAACTTTGGCACATGCCAGCTGTAGCATCTTAGATGGTATACTGAAGGCACTGAGCGGAGAACAACTGAGCAAATTTGCTCAGTGTCCCGTGTCTAGTGGCCGGCAGAACTCAAACAGAAACTGAGTCATCTCTGACTGAGTAAGTTTCTGGATGTGGGGAACAAGTCTCTCCAAGTGCCACTCACCTCTGAGCACCCACTCCAAATAGCAGCTACTTGCCCTTTCAGAAATGGGTGCTTGCCTAGCCACTGCACACATCCTGAGGTAGCTATGTCCTGCCTTCTGCTGAGCATACCTTACGTTCTGTGTGATCTGTGTCACCTCCAGATGGGAGTGTTTCATTGCCAGTGACAACACCTCCCACCACAGCAGCCAACCGTACCCCAAAGAGATTGCTCCATCCACCTGGATCTCATATAAAGATGATGCTGAGCAAGCCTCCACCCAGTTCACCACGGACATGAAACGTGGGAGAAAAAGGAATCTTCATCATTTTAAGCCACAGAGATTTGAGATTTGTTACTGAAGCATGACTTCTCCCACCCTGGCTGATTCACCTCTTTTGCTGGAAGGAAAAAACAAGTAGGTTCTCAATGTCCGCTAAGGCATTCACCCAAGGAAAAGGACTGGAAGTCAGTTTCTGTCAATTACACCATCATCTTTCAGAGAAGTGGCACTAAGTAGAAAGAACCAGGCCTGGGGGAAGTAAGGAGTTCCTGGCTCTGGACCAGACAGCAGGGGGCTCATTTGGTCCATCTGAGGCCAAGGAGAGCACAGGCAAGGAAGTCCAGATCCAGGCTGGAGATGGGAGCACCCAAGCCTCTTGCAGGAAGAGTCAGCTCTGGCCTTGAGAAAGGCTGGATACCCCCTCCCTGATGGCCAAGCATCTGCAGGGCTTCTGCAAGCAGCTGCAGATGGGCAACTTGGAAAGGGAACACTGGTGCCCAGACACTCAGTGCAGAGTTAGAATTCTTCCTCCGGCAGACACTGTGGACAGTGTTTGGGATCCCCAGCAACAGGAGATCTGAGGGCATAAACTCCATACTACAGCTTGAGCTGCCGGAGGGTGGGAAGAACCTCCTGTAAGTGGGCCTGAGCTCTGTGGGAAAGTAGGCAATGTAAAACATGCCCTAGGCTAGGGAGATGGCTCCGTAGATAAAGGACAAGGACCTGAACTTGAATGCCCAGAAGCCACATGAAGTCAGATGTGCTAATGCACATCTATAATCCCAGCCTTCCTACAGAGAGATGAATAGCAGAGGTAGAAGGACCCCCGAAAGCTCAGGACCAGCTAGCCTGGCATGCACAGCAGCCAACAACTAGAGAGACCCTGCCTCAAACAAGGCAGAAGACATTCTGCACCCAACCTTTCCCCTCTCAGCTTCCCAGCACCCCAACTCCCCAAAAGCCACACGAAAGTTATGGTCAGCCTTCTGATACAGCACACTGACCTTCTTCCAGAAGATTCTGGTTGTGGGAGGCCATTGCTGGGAAGAGCAGTTAGATCTTCTCGGACCCCTTCCCCTGGTCAGCATTAGCAACTTTTAAGTTCAGCCTTCAAGATCTGTTGATGGGCCAAGAAGACGCTTATGAGTAACGGTACTTGCTGCCAAGCCTAAGGACCTGAGCTCAATCCACAAGGTGGAAGGACAGTTGTTTTCTGGCCTCAACACAAGCCCAGTGGCTTGCTCCTCCTGGAATGAAGGAATGAAAGAATGTATGAATGCAATAAAACGTTTTTAAAAATCAGATGAGCCTAGATCTGATTCTTAACCCTACTACATGCCAGGTGTGTGGCCTTGGATGAGGGGTTTAAATTGTGCTCAATGGTGAAGCATTGGCCTTGACGGTGTAAATACTGAGTTTGAGTCCCCAGAATCCATGTGGGATTTTTGTTTGTTTTGCTTTGTTTCATTTTGTTGAGACAAGTTATCTCTACTATAATGTCCTGGAACTCACTATGCAGACCAGGCTGGTCTTGAACTCTCGGAGATCTATTTGCCTCTGCCTCCCGAGGCCTGGGTCTAAAGGCACATGTTATCATGCCTGGCAAGAATTCACTTTCCTTTTTAAACGAGGTGCTAGGTATGGCAGGGCATGCTTGTAATCCCAGCACTAGAGAGAAGGAGACAGGCTGATGCCTGGGGCTCCCTGTCCAGGCAGATCTGTCTACCAGGCAAGCTTCCGGCTAGTGAGAGACACTGTCTCAAAAAGCAAGGTGGATCTCTGCATCTGCTTGCTTTGGAGGAGGTGGGAATGGGGGGGATTTGGGGGGGAGGGAGGACGGGGGAATCCGTGGCTGATATGTGAAATTAAGCTAATTATAAAATAAAAATATTTTTAAAAAAGCAAGGTGGACAGCCCCTGGGGAACAGCATAGGAGGTCGTCCTCCAACCCTCAACACATGCACGCATGTGCACAGCCCCACAAGGGGAGTGAAGCACAGGGTCTGTGTGACAGGGCCATACAAACGCACACTGTGTGCATTGAGTGTGTACTTGGTGGGTAAGGAGCAGAAAGACTGCTGGGAGCGGCAGCCAACCGTCCTTTTGCTCGACTCAAAAAGGCAAGGCAAGGACGGAGAGCCAAGTGGGATGGAGTCTGCAAGGCCCCGAGACCTCACAGCCGGCAGTCCTGAGCCAGCCCAGTACTACCTCGGGCAGACATCTGAACACATTTGTTCAGCATCCAGAACAGAGTGGAAAGCAGCCCCGGGACGGCTCTCCCTCCCTGTGTCCATCCATCCCTGTCAGCACCCTTTGTTTCTGCAATTGCATTGTGTGTTGCCTTTTCTGACCCTCCAGCACGCTTGTGTTCCAGAAGTCAATGGGGCATCCAGGCCACTGTGTCCGGGAAGCTGCAGCCCGGGGAGCAGCTAGGTCCAGGTCAAGAGGCCCAAAGGACCCAGAAAGGTCCAGGATGAACTAAGAAGAACATGGGGCCTTTAGAGCTCCTGGAAAGAAAGGAGGTTCTTCCTCCCCGTGGAAGAAAGCTGCCTCAAACCTGTCACATCCTGTCTGTTCCAGCTTAGGTCAACCACTTGGCTCAGGAAAGTTGATATGTGGACAGCAAGACTTTCATGCCAAGGAGGCAGAAAGGGCATGTTCCAGAATCTTCTCACCTCTGTCCCAAGACCTAGAAATGATATGTTTGCTTATTGACTTAGAATGTATGCATACAACCACATTAAAGAGAGTAAAGTCAGAACCATCTTTATAATGAATACGTGGGAAGGAAGCCATCCAGGAACTGGAAACATCGAGCATTTGTTGCAAATGAGGCTGCTGTGCTGAAACTGAACTCCCTGGCCTGGACTATGGCTCAGGGAAGAGCACTTGCCTAGCATGCCCAAGGCCCTGAGTTTGATTTCTAGTACCAAATCCAAAATAATGTGTATACACACACTACCACCACCACCACCACCACCACCAGAGCCAGGGAACCACAAACACATAGCCTGACCACTAGTAGATAGACATGGAGGGCCACTGTACCCACCCACCTAGCCACATGTCTGGAATCATGTTGCTTATTGTTGGCCACAAAGAGTTATCATCCAAGAAAGAAATAACTCCCTATACAGATGTGAAGCTCCAGTTTCAACGGCTCTAATGTCCTTTTCTGGCCTTCTCTGACATCAGGCAAACACGTGGTGTACATATATACGTGCAGGCAAAACACTCACACATATGACAAAATTTAAATAATGAAAAAAAAACTTGGATAGCGAAGTGCTATCCAAGGGGAGGTTGGTGAGATACTGTAGAATAAAGCGCAGAATCACCCTTCAAATGGAATAACAGTGCCTTGTACACAGCTAACGTGGCAGGGGCAAACCGTGTCATTGACCGATTTTTGGAGAAACTGTCAGAGCTGGTGACACCCTGGGATGATGGGAGCAAGCATCCAGCCTACATTAAGATTGCAAGAAACCAGAGCAATGCAATTACAGGAGCTCTGACAGAGTCACACAGCACAAAGTACACACCCCTTTCACGTACCCATAATCAGTATGCTCTGTGACGTGAACTCCAAGTCACAGAAGTATCAGTATGATCCGGACCACATGTGCTGGCGTGCCGTAGAGGACAAAGTAAATCATCCCATTACCCCAGACCCGAAAAAACATGTTTCATGTTTTGGAAAGGAGGAGAAAAAAAAAATCAAGCCCACCCCTAAACAACGTAGGAGTTGGTGAGAAAATTCTAATCAGCTCATGAGCTTCCTAGCGCTGAGAATGGTAAGGGACAAGAGCAGCCATTGTAAAGCTTTACACCTAGACAGACATGTCTAGACCTAAATTCGTTGATTAGAAATCAAGGAATATTTTAAGTAAATGGACTGAGGATTCAACTCAGGAAGTTAAAAATAAAACAACCAGAAGGGAGAAGAAAAAGAGAATAATAAGCATGAAAGCCAAAAATAATCAAATAAAAGAAACAAAATTGAAAAGGGAATAATGAAATAAAAAGCGGTTGTTTCAAAAACAAAGGCTAATGAAGTGCCTGGGTCTCTTTTAAGGGCCAGAAGGGAAAGCCAGCCAGTACACTGTCAAGAAAACATTGTCTTCGGTATTTTCTTACTCGCAGAAATGGCCAAGCAGAAAGGACCATGGATACACAGAGTTACTTGGAGCCTTGTGAGAACTCTTCTGGAATTTATCATACCTTTCTGTCTTCTGACTCTGGTGTTGGACACGTGGGCCTCCTGCTGACCCTGGGCACCCCGCCTCTCCCAGAGGACAGCACCCAGAGAGATTGGAGAACTCTGGCCAGCAGGCCTCCTTGGTAAATCAGTCACTGTACACCCTGCATCCTAGCTTCTGACTTCTCTGTATGTCACATTCCAGGGCACGCTTCACTTACCCAAATTACCCCAGACCCATTTTCCAGGCAGCAGGAAACAGCCCGTGTCCCCCAGAGTGCTGACTGGTTTAAAGCGGCCCGTTAGTCTGAGCCTGCCTGCCCTGCCCTGCCTCACCTGTCCCCTCCTGCAGAAACCACAACAGACGTGCCAGCCTAGGCTCCCCTGTTTCCTCTCTCCTGGCTGGCGCTGGGGATCCCATCTGCTCTCTTTCACAGCTCCATGGTCCAGAGTGGCTCCTCCTCTCTCGACTGTAATAGCTGCCTCCTCAATGACAGGCAGCTACTGTTGGCTCTGTTGGTTTCGGTGTGCCTGAATAATCATAAAAGCTACATCTTAAAACAACGTCCTTACCATTCTGGAAGGAGAAAAAAAAAAGAAAAGAAAGTAGGTGAGAGAGAAAACATAATGGGATGATTATGGTGTGTATGTGTGTGTGTGTTTGCATATGTGTATGCATGTGTATGTGCTTGTGTGAGAGCATGCATGTTTATGTATGTGTACATGCATGCATGTGCATGTGTGTGTGCAAGGACAATCTTGTTCCTCAGGTGTCCTCCACCTTTTGTCTGAACAAGTTTTCATTGGCTGGGAACTCACCCAAGTGGCCAGGCTAGTGGAAAACCAGGACCTGTCTCCACCTCCCAGCTCACCATCAGTGGGCTTACAAGTGTGTGCACCCCGCTTTTTATGTGGGTTCTGGGACTCTGAACTCAGGTCCTCACACTTGAAAGGCAAGCACTTGACCTACCAAGCCATCTCCCCAGGCACAGGTGATTGCCTTTCATGAAAAGAGGGCCACACTCAGTCTCCTGGTGAAATTTTAGGGCGTTAGTGATACATTTTTAAATTCTTTAAGTGCTGAGAGTAGGAGTCACAGGCCAGGCGAAGGAGGGATGAGCTAGAATCAGAAATTTCTGCAGCTTTAAGTAAAGAAGAAGAAGAAGAAGAAGAAGAAGAAGAAGGAGAAGGAGAAGGAGAAGGAGAAGGAGAAGGAGAAGGAGAAGGAGAAGGAGAAGGAGAAGGAGAAGGAGAAGGAGAAGGAGAAGGAGAAGGAGAAGGAGAAAGGATTTTAATAAATACAATGTCTACAAAGTCACAAAAGTAAAAGACCCTCAAGCACAAAACTGGGATCCATTTGCAACAGAAATAGAAGACATTTCAAACATTCAGACTTCTAGAATAATATTAGTCACTCAATCATCCAGAGTGACTTTCTTCTGATAAACGCACTAGCAGAGGAAGAAATGAATGGGAACCTAACAAGTGGAAGTTGGGTTATAAACTGAAGTAAGTTGTATTCTAAATGATATAATGTGATTTATAGTTTTTTTATTTTTTTTTTTGTGTGTGTGTATTTCATTTTATGAGTGTATGTCTGCATGTATGTATGTATACGTACCCCATGCATGCAGTACCTTCAGAGACCATCAGGGGGCATTGGTCCACTGGAAATGGAGTTTCAGGGGGTTGTGATGCTGGGGCCTGAACCTGGTCCTCTAGAAGAGCAACCTGTGCTCTTAACTGCTGAGTCATAGCTGCAACCCCTTCACATGATTTTTTTTTTTTTTAAGAAAAAGTAACAAAAATTCTCAAAGTAATCATTGGAAGAGAAAATGAATCAATGTAAAAAGAAAAGTCTTAACCTAAAATGTTACAATGTCAGGGAAACCTGGGAGCTGGGTGTGGGGAGAACAGTTAAAGGCATGGAATCCTCTTTCACAGGAAATAACCATACACTATGCTCCTATAAGTCTGACAAGGAATCTGTGTGTGCATCTGTGTGTGTGTCAATGTGTGTGTATGTATGTGTGTCTATGTATTTTTGTATGTGTCTGTGTGTGTGACTGTGTATGTGTCTATAGGTGTCTCTGTGTGTATTATGTATGTGTATCTGTGTGTCTCTGTGTGTATATGTGTCTCTTTGCATGTTTGTGTGCCTGTATGTATATCTTTGTGTCTGTGTATCTTCTATGTGTATCTGCATGTATATGTGCTTTCTCAAAGGAGCCAGAAGTAGTACTAAAAAGAGGAAATATGGTTCTACACACACAAATACACACACTCACACACACACATGCCACAAACACACACACACACACACACACACACACACACACACACACCCTGCCAAAAGCAACTTAAGGAGAAAGGCTTTTGTTTGACTCACAGAATGAGGGTACAGTCTGTTACGTCTATGAGAAAGGCATGAAAAAAAAAATCCACTCTTCATTGTGGTGGTGGGAGCCTGGGATAGCTTGGACATATGTGGGCAGATCTGATAGCAGACAGCAGACAGGAAACCATGCCAGCTATTAAGCCTCAAGTCCTGCTGCACTACCTCCAGCAGGCTCCACCTCCTAAGGGGTCCCCAACCTCCCCAAACATCACCACCAGCCAGGAACCAAGTATGCACATTCATGAGTCTATGGGAGAAATTTCACATTCAAACAACAACTTCCTCTATCCCGTTTTCCCATCTGCCTTCGGGAAGATGGTTGGATCCGGGCTTCTGTGCACATCTTGGGAAGGTGGTTGGATCCGGGTTTCTGTGCTCATCTTTCAGGCTGAGAGCTGCAAGCCCCAGTGTTCTTAAGTCCAAACACCGGGAGGATTCCATCCCCAGTGACTGCACAGAGAAAACAACACTACTATAAAATATCAAGTTTCACAGCAAAGAAGCCTTAAGAGAGGAAGAAAGGACTGACCTACACTGGTAAACCATACAAAAATAAACTAGAGGAACTGTGAATCTGTGTGCACTGCATATACACTAAAGTTCCCCACCCCCCGCCCCTCACCCCACCCACAAGGCTGACATTCAAAAGATATTGAGCAGAATCACAGTCATGAAAGGTCAAAGTGTGGTCTTACCACCCCTGAAATACCAGGTAGATACATACTAAGAACAGAGAAGGGTTAAAAAGAACTACTAAAACTTTGATTTAATGAAGCTGGGTCAAAGCAAGGTCCCTAGAATCAGAGAATTCAAAATTCAAGTGGCCAAAGAGCATTGCATTTGATAATACCGTAGTGCTGCAAGGGAGCCCTCCTGCAACCCCCCAGCAAAACCATCATGGTGCACGGACTCTAACCTCAGGGAAGAACAAAAGGAAAACTGGAGAAGCAGAAAGGAGCCACTGGAGAGGAGAGATGGTTTTAATCGCCTCAGAGCCAAGAAGGAGATCAAAACTGTAATTGGCAATTGTTTGAGGGACAAAGGATCTCTGCAGCAAACAGGGACCCGACTGTAAAAAGCTGCCTACATATAGTTTTGTGTTTCTCATTAAACAGAGAAAAAAAATTAAATTAACTAAATGCTCTACTCAAAAGGCAAGCCAGAGCCCCCAAAGTAAACATTTGAACAGCTAGAGGAAAGATCTGAAGATAATGAATTAGATGGCCGTGAATTAAAAACAATAAGCCTGCAGTGTAGACACAAGAAATCCAAAAATCAGGTCTTTGTAAAGAATAGCAACTGGTTATGGGGCATTCCATTTAATGACTGAATACTCTAGAGAAACAGGAGCAATGGGAGGGAGGTGGGGGGATGGGAGGGGGAAGAGGAGAGGAGAAATGGAAAAAGGGGAAGAGGAAATAGATGAGGGGGATAGAGAGGGGGGTGGAAGACAGGGAAAAGAGAAAGAGGGCGGGGGAGAAGAGACAAGGAGGGAAATGAGGGGGAGGGAAGAGAATTGGAGAGGGAGAAAGGGGTGAGAGGGAGGGGAATAGAAGAGAGAGAAAGGGAGGAAGAGATGGGGAGGAAGGGGAAGAGATATCAGCTTCCATGATATTGGAGGCTGAGAGCTTCCATGGAGCTTCATGGTCTGCTGCCATCTTGCTAGAGACACATAAAGACACACGGTATGAAGACAGATGGGCCTGGGACAAAACCTCCAGCTCCCGGGTCAGAAAAGTAGGCACAGAAGGAAGGAGGGCTACAGAGGATTGCCCTGGGTGGATGAAAGCACTAGGAGAGAAATGGCAAGCACTCAGTATTTTCTCACTCAGTTTCCATGACAGGGTTTTGTTTGCCTGATTCAGTTTTGGTCACTGGCTTTTTCTGTTATTGCATTATCTCTTTTGAGCAGCAATACAAAGAGCTTTTGCCCTAAGCTTCTTGAGAGTAATTTGCCAATGGGATGCCCCCTGGTCCTCCTAAGACTTGGGTGTCTTTCCTTAAAGTAGGATGTCCTCTGAACAATCACAACAGGACGCTGGGGACCAGAAAAATAACACCAAAGCATTACTGCCGTTGAGTTCATGGGCTCTTGTCTCGTGAGACCAGCGAGTAAGGGGCCTCAATCACTCAGACTCCTGTTAACTAGCTTTCTTAGACAGCCCAGGCCCTGCATAGGGATGGTGCCACCCACAGTGTTCTGGTCCCTCCCACATCAATCAAGATAATCTCTCACAGACATGACCACAGGCCAATCTGATGGACGCAACTCCTCAGCTTGAGGTTCTCTCTTCCCAGAGGTGGCCTCTAGGGCTTGTGTCAAGTTGACAATAAAAATTCACCAGCACACAATCTGTCTGCGTTCCTGTCTACTGTGCCACATTACCCCCATTTGGCTCATGGCAGTCACCTGGATCTAGCCTTTATTTCCTTCCAACCTGAAATTCTCTGAACACTTCCTTATGGCCCAAAAAAGTGTTCTAGGTTCTTGGTGTGCTTTGTGTGCACAAGTCCTGGTACCTGCCACTTCTTCAAAGCTGTGACTCTCTTTGTGGTGACGGTCGTCAAAGCCGAGGCTGGAGGCAGGGGGTTTCCACAGCTCTTAGGCTGACTCCTGAAGTCAAGACTCTGCAGACTGACCTGCCAGTGTTAGGTCATCTAAATATGTTTCCAGTGATTTCCACTTCCTGGAATTCAAGTTCCTGAAGAATCTTCCTTCTTATCTGTGAGCCAGACCATGTACCTCACTCCCAACAAATAGAGCACAATGAATGGGAAGGTAGGTCACTCTCAAGGTTAGATTACCAAAAGGCTATGGTGTCCAACCTCACCCCACACATTTATGTTTTTTTAAAGAATGTTTTCTTATCTTTTTCAGAGTATAATTTTATCATTCACCTTTCCCTGTCCTCCCTCCATTTACCTATGTACTTGTCCTTGATCTCTTTCAAATTCACAGCCTCTTCTCTCACTGACCCTTGTTACATGCATATATCTATTTTATATGTATTTATATACATATATATTGCTAAATATAACCTGCTCAGTCTGTATAATGTTACTTGTATGTATGTTTTCAGGACCAAACATTTGGTACTGGGTCACCAATTCCACCCATCTATTTTTCACAAAATATATTTTGTAAATTTGGAGATGTAAAAAATTTTTATTCTCGAGATTATAATATTATTTTCAAGACTTATTTTTGTTATTTTAATTATGTAAATGTGCACATGAGTGTAGGTGCCCTCAGAAGCCAGGGGTTCCAGATCCCCCTAAAGCTAAAGTTACAGGTAGTTGTAAGCTGCACAGTGTGGGTACTGGGAATCAAACTCAGTTCCTCTGGAAGAACATCAAGTACTCTTAACCACAGAGCAATGCCTCCAGCTCAGCCCCACTGTGAGGTCTCAGAGAAAGCTGGGACAAATGACTAACTGAAGTGCCCACTTAACATACTGAAGCTGACGCTGCTTCCAGGTTTTCCCAGCATCTCTCAGCAGCTTACCTATTACAGTCATCTCGACTGGCATATCCCTGTCCTCTACCCTAAACCCTTCCCTTCCCTTCCATTCCATTCCCTTCCCTTCCATCCCCTCCTCTCCCCTCCCTTTCCCTTCCCTTCCCCCAGCTTCTCTCTTCTCCTATACAACCCAGCCATTTCTGCTACATAACCACTTGACCATTTGACTCTTGGTGTCTTGGTCCCCAGATGCTCCCTCTGCTCCCCTCTCTTCTTCCTCTCTCGCCCCAACCCATCCTCTCAGGCCCTGTTCAGTCTGAACTCTTCCAGACGCCTCTGACTGTTCTCTCCCTCATGTCTACAATAACTCCCCTCAACCGTACCTAGGAGCAGGCAGGTCCCCAGTTTTTTCATTCACCCACCCATTTATAAGCAGGGCCACCCTCTTCCCTCACTGCTATGCTGATTAAGCATGTCAAAAAAGCTAGGCAAATTAAAACACCCTGGTACTGAACAAGGACTCGGCTTAGCAGGGAAAACACGTGTACATCGTTCATTCTTAAGACGAAAATTAGATTTATTCTTTTCTTATACTTTATTTCTTCCATGATTTATGGCAAATGGTGTGAAGGCAAATTTTGCTTATTACTTTTTTTTTTTTAAAGAAAGAGCTATTGAATGTATTTATCAGCTCTATGGGTTTTTTTGTTTTGTTTTGTTTGAGTTCATTGTTTTCTTTATTACTTTTTCCTTTTGGTGTATTTTGTTATGAAGTTTCTTCAGTTGAATGCTTAAATTTTTTTATTTAATAATGAAGTACTTCTTGCCCATTTATTTTTCCAAAAGAACTTCATATTCTCTTCAAGTTCAGAAAAAAATTCCTATGGGGACATTTATCAGAATTTTATTAAAGATATAAATTAATTTGTGGTGAAGTGACATTTTCACATATTGAATCTTCCCACATCATGTCCCCCCATTTATTCAAGTCTTGTTTTATGTCTTTGGGTAAAACTATAAAAGTTTTATTCCTAAGGGTCCCACAGGGCTCTCAATAGTACAAGCTAAGGAAATTTCTTTCATTCTAAATGTTGCTATTTTACATATACTAAAAGCACACTTGATCTTTTTAACTGAGTTCATAGCCCCTTCCTTTATGAACCAAGACTTCCCTAGAAGTTTCAAGGTTAAAAACTTATTATATCCAATCTCACTCGCTTCATTTCCTGTTTCTTAGCTTCTTTGGTGTCTTAAATAACTGTAGTAGTGGGAGGTTTGGTCTTGGTTTTGACTTTAAGTGTTCTGTTTGTGAGAATGCAGGCAGAGGTCTCATGTGTCCTTTATCCCAAAAACCTGCATCACAGGCAGGGCGTGACATCAGAGCTTATCTTTCCTGTGAGATCCCCCAATCCTAGCCATGCTCCTGGCTGTGTGTGTATTTCCGTTCTGTGGGATTTCACCATCTGTGCAGGCTGCTTCCTCCACTGCTCCAGTGAAGACACGGGACAAGTCCATCCTCTCAGGTCACACTGCTCTTGTCTAGCTACACAGTGCCTGTGCCCACTACTCCCCACTCCCAGCCAGCAACCCTAATCTGTTTTCTGCTGCCATAACTCGGTCACTCCAAAAAAAGTTCTATAAATGGTCTAGTATATAATATTCCACAGATTGGCTTTTTTGATTCACCATGACTCCCTGGCAGTTTGATCCTTGGTATCAACAAAGGTTTGTTCCTTTTTATTCTGTTGCATGGATGTACCACAGTTGATGTCACCGTTTATGTTGAAGCACATCTGGTTGGAGTCACTATGAATATAGAAGTAGTGCTGTTGAGAAGCCCTTTCCTGCGCCTGCCTGTCATCTGTACACCCTCTCTATGGAAAATGCTTTTTTTTTTTAATAACTGGACTCTTTGTTGTTGAGCTTTGGAGTTCTTTACATATTCACAATAATAATCATCTTCAACTGTGGTGTCTAAGTGTTTTCTCCAGTCCTCTGTTTCTCTTTCCATTCTCTTCACATGAGATGCTTGTCTTGACAAGGTTTAAGTTAACATATTATTTTTATTTTATGGTTCATGGGTTGGCATCAGACAAAGAGCTCTTTGCTTGGCCACAGATTTCAAGATCTACCATTCTAAAAATCTTACAGTTCTGTGTTTGTATTCTAGTCAGAGGTGGAGCATTTGACAAAATCCATGCCTCACTGGTGACAAAGATCCTCAGGGACTATGCATAGGAAAACTACCTTAACTTGATAAAAAGTATTCATTTTAAAAACTCTGCAGCCTTTGTCCATTTTTATTAAGGTTTACTTTATGTTGTGTTTAATCATCTGTTAGGTATGTCTGTGTGTATTTATGTGTACATAAGTGCAGTACTTACTGAGACCAGAAGAGGATGTCAGATCCCTTGGAACTGTAGTTACAGGCAGTTGTGAAATACCTGATGTGGGTATTAGGAACCAAATTTGGGGTCCTCTGGAAGATCAGTAAGTGCTCTTAACCACTGAGCCATCTCTGTAGTCCCTCACCTTATCCTCAGGTTAATCCAAGAATACACTCTTTTACCTCTACCAACACAGCGCTGCAGGTTCTCACTCCTAAAATGAGGCAAGAGGAAAGGGAAAAGGCCATACAGATTAGAACAAAACTGTCTATTTTCAGTGGCCTGTGCACAAAACTGTGTGCACTCTATAAAAAACACGGAGTTGCATGAATTCCAGAAGCCTACAGGATACAAGATCAACATATAAGACATGGCGGCACCTATGACCACAAAGAAAATGGAATAGCTGGGTTTGTATGTCCCCAAACCAGTATAGACACAAAGCATATATCTGTAATTTGGGATCTATAGGACAAAAATCATGTGACATTGATTTAACCAAAGAAAACCCAAGCGCATACCATATGTGTGGACTAGATAACACTACATAATGAAGAGACTAACTATTTCCACAGACTCATGAATCTAATGCAATTGCTATCAGAATCCCAGCAAATCCATTTGTAGATAGACCACTCCTTCTGAAGTGTGAACAGAAAATTCTAAACCCTAAAGCAGACACACACCAAAAAAATCTTAGGAAACCAAAATTCAAGTGTGAGAATCACTCACTTGGTTCTGTTCTGAACAACTTCAAATAGTTTCTTTTTAAATAAAGAACATGGAGCACAGGACTTTACTCCCATGGTTGAAAAAAATGGAAATACTGATATATTTTGGCAGTTCTTGTTTGGTAGAAACTATTCACTATTTCTTGATTGCCATAGAACATTTTTATCTTATTAAATGTAACTGAGCTGGGGAGATGACTCACTGGAGAAGAGTGCTTGCTGCCAAAGTCTGAGGACCTGAGTTTAGATTCCAGTACCCACAAAAAGCTGGGCATGACTATGAGCACACACCTGCACCCCTGGCATGCTGAGGATGGTAGAGAGAGGAGGGTTGCTGGAGCTTACTGCCTGCTGATCTAGCTCCATGTCCAGTGAGAAAATATTTCTAAGTTACTGTTCTATTGTTGTGAGGAGACACCACAACCAAGGCAACTTACAGAAGAAAGCATTTAATTGGGGGCTCGCTTACAGTTTCCAAGGGATAGTCCTTTGCCACCATGGCAGGGGTACAGTGGCAGGCAGACAGGCTTGGTGCTAGAGAAGTAGCTGAGAGCTCACATCTGATCTGCAAGTTCCAGGCCGAGAGAGCAAGACTGAGCATGGCATGGGCTTTTGCAACCTCAAAGCCCATCCCCAATGACACACCTCCTCCAACAAGGCCACACCTCTTAATCCTTCCTTGACAATTCCACCAACTGGGAACCAAATACTCAAGTATATGAGCCTCTTGGGGCCATCCTCATTCAAACCACCACAGACTTGACCTGTCTCAAGGGAATGGAGTGGAAAGTGATAGAGCAGGATACCCAATGTCCTCTGCTGGCCTCCATGGGTGTGTGTACATAGATGTGAATGGCAATTCCCCCCCTACACACACACACACACACACACACACACACACACACACACACACAGGCATACTCAACATAATTACCATGATCTGTCTAAGTGGGATCTCCTCTTATGATCTTGCCTAGAATACAGTAAAAACACATCTGGATACACACTTGGATTCTCCTTTCAAAGCACAAGATGAGGCCGAGTCACCTTACAGAGCCTCAAACGTGACTGGCTGATGGTGGTCATATGTTAGTCTCCTGGTTGCCTGAGAGAGTGGCAATCTGGCTTATTCAGATTCCCTGTGTAAGGCTATTTCCACCACAAAGATGCTCAGAACAAGGAGTTTCACAAGCAGAAAGGGGTTGCATGGGGACCTTGTTTCTGCACTTGTCCTCTCTGTTGGCATTTCAACTCTACTATTCCATGCTCATGGAAGAACGACTTGTGTTTATCTTTCATATCTCTAGTGAATTCACCAGTGTCGCCTCTGCTCCTCATGAGTACTAGTGTTTAAGTTCCTTCCCCATCCTTCTTTGAACCTTAGATTCTCAGGTAGATAGACTAAACAAAGATGGCTGCCAACCAGTTCTCCTAGCATGTGTTTCCAATCATGTGTTTCCTCTCAAGGTGGAGCGAGTCTCCTCCCAACACCTGGGCTAACTCTGTGGCTTGATTGAACCAATAAGACGCAACAAAGGAAATGTCGGAGGGAATCACATTCTTGGTTTTCAGAGGTATGGCAGCTTCTCTCTGTGCCCTTGGATTCTGGAGCTCCCATGGTGTAGAAACTTATTAACTCAAACTTAACAACTGATATGGACATCAGCATCCCCAGCCTAGAGCACTGGGGGACTCAATTCTGGTGTCATTTAATCATAAAATTTCCCTACAACAACCTGAAATATTTTTATCTAATTCCTTCATCTTCACTCTAACTAGAAAGCCTTTCCCACTAAGCCTCTCCCTTATCCCTTTGGGGATCCATCTACAGACCCCAAACCACAGTGAGGGTGGGTTACGATTCCCTAGCCACCAGGGGCTATGGTGGCTAAGGGAAGCTAGCTTCAGAAGACCTTCTTGGCTTTGTGGCCCACCCGCCTTGGAACAAGAGGTTCAAAGGATGGAAAAAGAACATAAAAGTAAATATCCACATGTAGAGCATCGAAGAGCAGAGGTGGAACTGTGGAAAATCAGAATTCCAGTTCCCAACCGATGCGACCATCTCTTGGAGCAGACCCCACTCGCATGAGGCAGAACTCCCCAGGTAAGCCTGCCATAACCCTTTACAGAGCTGTGAGCAAATGGGCTTGCTTGCTTGAAATCGCTGTGTTTGGGGCAGCCCAGGGCGTCCGGACTGTCCACTGGCACACTCCCCACCTCGCCTACTTCCCATTCTCTCACTTCCTTTTTCATCTCCTCTTGCTTTGTCTTGATCCTCTCTTCTCCTTGTTCTCTCCAGTTATTCATGGAGACGACAGTTTTTTAGTTTCTGTAGTCTGTCAAGGGTTCCAAAGAATCTTCTAAAATTATCCTGGTTGCTCCCTGCACCTCTGAGTCATCGGGATGAGGTTTCCTTTCTCACGTTCTGCAGTCTTTTTTTTTTTTTTCAAGTAGACCAAGTCATTGTTTTCCTTTTTTATTCATTTTCAGAATAAAAGAGACACTAAGACCCTGTTTTAGAAACAGAAAACAAATGTGGATGCTTTTCTTGGCCAGAGTCAGAGTGGCGCCTTCTCTAGCAGTAGCCATGGGCAGCTGTGGGGCTCTATATCTTGCCGAGGTCTCAGCCCAAGTCGGAGCCTGATTCCTAGATTTCTGTTTACATGTTACATGTGTTACTGGGCCATGGTGAAGTCTTGTCCCACCCCTGAAACTTCCAGAAACTCTGAGGTTGTGGTTCCTATAAATGGCTAACAGGCATGCTAATACCTCTGTGCTCACCGAGGAAGGTCTTTCCCAACCACTGGACTCGTCCACAGTTCCTTACTATTTCCCAGGGGTTCAGCTTTATGAAGAATGTAGAAACATCAATGGCCAGGGGAGTAAGCAGGGTCCGTGTGGCAGTGGGACAGCCTCCTCAGTCCTTTAGTCTGTCTCAGTGTGTGCTGGGAAAGAGACATGGAGGGACTGTCTCACTCAACAGGAGTGTATCTATGCTACTTGTTTCTAATACGGCACAGTCGTGTGTGCACGTGCATGTGTGCAGATGTGTTCGGGTACACCGTGTGCATGTGGAGGCCAGAGGCCAACGTCAGGCATCTTTTCAACCTCTTTTCACCTCATTTAGGGTGACAGGCTCTCTCACTGAACCCAGAGCTTGCTGGTTTGGCTAGACTGGCTGCCCAGCAAGCCTCAGGGATCCTCCTGTCTCTGCCCCCCAGGACTAGTGTCACAGCATGACCTAGTGTCATACACACTGGTGTCCTCAGCTTTCCTGTAAGAGCTGGAGATGAACTTGGGACTTCATCTTGCACAGCTATGCTCTACTGCTTGAGCCATGGCCCCAGACCCTAGTTTTGCGACACCGTTTTATCCAGCAAATCCCTCTTACCATCCGATAACACTCCCATTTTCAATGATGTCACACGTCTTTCTTTGTCTCTAAGTTGTAGGTTTTCAGAATATATGTCGGAGAGGCCACTGCGGGGGCTGTAAATGTGATGGAATCTGTGACTCCTACCTCCATTCATTTTAACCAATCAGGAGAGACTGATGGAGGTCTGTGTTAGGTCTGCATGGGGAATTGTGTGACTTGAAAAAGGCATTGTAACACAAAGAATTTAAATTACAGTCACCCAAAGAAAGGCCAACAGACAAACTGAAGATGGGAGAAAGGTGATGTCCTAGGTGAGGGAGAAACCTGTTTCCACTACCATGATTCTGAATCTAGATATTAGGATCAGGATGGGGCCAAAGCTTCTTCTTGAACTACGTGAGAGTAGAGGCCATCAATCCATTGTCGGGATGCCAAGGTTAGTGTCGGTTGTTCACTGTGGGCTAATAAATCTCCAGACCTCATGTGCTAGCTAGTTTTTGTCTTCTTGACACAAACCTAGAGTCACTGGAAGAAGGAACCTCAATTGAGGAATTGCCTCCAACAGATGTCCTGTGGTCCTGTCTGTGGGGCATTTTCTTGATTGTTAGTTGATGTGGGGGAGAGGGGACAACTAACTATGGGTGGTCCCAAACCTAGGCAGGTGTCTTTGACTGTATAAGAAAACAAACTAAGCAAGCCATGGGGAACAAGCCAGTAAGCGGCATTCCTCCATGGTCTCTGCTGCAGTTCCTGCCTCCAGGTTCCTGCTGAGTTCCTGCCCTGCCTTCCCCCAATGACGGTCAGTGACATAGAAGCACAAGGGGGAGAAGTCCTTTCCTTCCCAAGTTTTTCCTTTTGTTTTTTTTTTCTTTTTTTTTGGTTATGGTGCTTATCACACCAATAGAAAGCAAAGTGGGACGTCCCAGGAGTGCCAGGATCAAGTACAGAATAAAGAGAAGCTACTCTAAAGCGGGCACTGAGTGAACAGCTGTGGACTCAACTACATGGTGCAGTCTATGTGCTCCCATGCCACTGCTTTGGTTATTTACTGATGCATAACAGTCACCCCAAGGTTTAATGATCGGAGGCAACAAGCATCTTATTGCTTATAATGTTGTAGGTTAACAGCACCCAGCACACTGTAGAATGCTGACTTGTGCTGTAGCTGTCTGAGGGTTCTCCTGGGCCGGAGCATCCAAGACAGTCAACTAAAATGTCTACGGCCTGGTTTGATCCCTCTGGGAAGTAGCTGGGGTTCCAGGATGCTCTATCTCTAGAGCCATCTCTCTTTCTCTCTGATACAGCACTCCACCCTGCCCTGCCCCCTTACATGACACTCTACCTCCTCGCACAGATGTGGGTCTGTTGTTTTCATCTTCACTTGGAAATAGGAACAGACAATTAACGATTGCCAGACATCTGGGGGCAATTCCCCATGTAAAACCCAGAAGTAAACAAACAAAAAGAGAACTTAGAAGAAACAAAAATCGCAAGGAAAGAAAAAGAAAGCATCAAAAACACACAATTAACATTCTCCAAGAAATGAAAGAAAATACTGCATCAATGAAATAAAGAGAGGGTCCACACAAAGGGGTGAACAGAGAACAATGTGGAGCTAAGTGCATGAAAAATAAGTCATCAGAACAGTTGAAGGATCGATTTTAAAAAGTAACTTTTGTGAAAAAGTAAAAAGAAGACAAAGATATGGACAATATACGAGAAGATCCCAAAATTAGCAAATTCAGGAGACGCAATTTCCAACATCCAGGTACAGGGTAAAGAGGGAACATGGTAGAAATGTAACTATAAAAAAGAAAGGGCTAGGAAAGGAGGAAAGAAGAGGGGAGAAGACAGGAGAAAGTGTGTGTGTGTGTGTGTGTGTGTGTGTTGTGTGTGTGTGTGTGCGCGTGCGCGCATGTGCAACTGTGGAGAGGAGAGGGGACAGAGATAGAAGTAGAGAGAGAGGGGTAGAGGAGAAAGGGGGAAGAAGTAGAACAGAGAGAGAGGGAGAAGGAAGGAAAGGAAGGACCAAATGACCACAAGAAAAATGTCTATGGTTGAAGAAAATAACTATCGAAAACCCAAGTTGTCTTCTAGAAAGCCCCCCAGGACCCATTGCTGTGTTTTAGAATAGCAGGGATACAGAAAGGATCCTGTCTGCTCCTTGAGAGAAAAGGCAGCCCAAAGAATGGAAAAAGAAACTTCTTAGAGTAAAATTTTCTACCTGAACTCAAACTCACAAGTAGAAGAAAAACACCCCCTGGCTCTCTGGGTCTCCTCACATTTCCCTCTGTGACTTCATTTCTCACAAAGCTAACAGCACACACACACACTATCAAAGCAGAGACCCTAGGGAGGAAGAGCCCTATGGGGTTGAATAAGCAAACTAAGCATAGGAGAGGGAAGGATCCAGGGAAGGTCAGGATCTTAGAGAGGGAGGGGCAGGGGGAGGCTTTGCAGAAGCCATGGAAAGAACTGGGACAAGATGGAGCAAACACGTAGAGACTCCAAGCAGACACAATTCCAGATGAAAATAACCAATTATCTAGTAGTTTTGACCAATCAGAAAACTGTATTGAAAGGTATTTCACACATCTTGGAAAGGTAGGAAATACTTTAAGGCCCCCAAAAACCTAAACAAATGGGAGAGGAGACCAAGGCAATCACCAACTTCAGGAAAAATGGTCAGTCATAGAAGAATGGACTGTAACCAGAGTAAACCGTTTTTGCCAATTGTAAGCACAATTTATAGCCGTAAGAAAGCTCTAAAAGTTATTTTAACTAAGACCTTTGTGTCTTACCTGAGAGTTCACAACCTCCCAATCTACAGGGCGACTCCTTTCAGGGTAGTGATGCCTTCAGACTTGACTATGCCATATCTCTGGCCCATCATATCTCTAGCTGTTTCTTCCGTCAGCCAGACACAAAGTATGGCGATGTCTCCACTTATTTGGGTCACATCTGGGAGGCTATAGACTTCCATATAGAGCTGAATTTGGCAAATTTCTCGGTTCAACTCCCAGCCAACACCTGGAGTCTGATCACAGTGCCCTTGTCAGGCAGCTGACAACTGAGGTCAGTGTCTGGCTCTTCATAACCGCACTCCCAGCTCAGATCTCAGCAGACCCACTTAGTACCCAGCAGTATTTTATTGAATGAATGGGTGGATCTAATGGTTTGCAAGCTTTGTGGATGGTTCTTGCTGAGTGGTTTTAACACAGCAAGGCTTTGTTAAATTACACTGAAGTGGCCCTTCTTATCACATGATCCGTTTGACAGAAGCTTAGCATCACAAGCCCCATCTGAGACCCTGGCAGTGGGCCCAGAAATCTGTCTTTTGAGGGGCCTCCAGGTGCTCTGACAGTTCAACCTTGAGCAGCTGCCCAGATCTTCTTACACCTGTGGCCGCATCCAGCCCTGCATTTTCTCACACGTGGGTACTTGGGAACGCAGCAGAGGCAATCAAGACAAGACGACCAGCGGAGGCCCATCTGGACTCTGCAGGGTGGGGCCCCCCTTGCCTGATGACTGGATTCAAGGCAGTTGGTTCTAAAGAAATGAGGCCTGAGTTGGCTCTCCAGTGGGCAGCAGTTAACACAGAGACTCACAAAGAGTCAAAAGTGCTGTGACTAAGTGACTGAGTACTCAGCCCTGCATGGGACATCTCTAACAACCACACCAAGACTCAGGGAACACCACGGAAGAGGCGGCAGAAAGAATGTAAGAGCCCATGGATGGGCAGGAGCGCTGTGAAATGTCTTTTCAACATGGCACGGCCATATTGCATTCATGAACCCACAGCGGCTGTGGTTACCTGGCTGTGGTTACCCGTCACAGGGGCTGTGGTTACCCACTTGTGGTTACATGCCACAGCAGCTGTGGTTATCTGCACAATATCAAGTCAACAAGACCAGCCAACACTCCAGCAGGCAGCACTAGGTGGACTCAGTGGGTTAGGAATGAACTCGAAAAAAGAAAAAGAAGGGAGAGACCAGGAAGGTGGGAAGCGAGCATACCATAGTGGGGCTGTTTGGGGGTAGTGGGAAAGGGGAGATGGGAATCAAGATATGTTTTATACATGGCAAAATCATCAAAGAATAATTTAAAATATTAAAAAATGAAAACTTTTTTTTAAGAAAAGAAAGAAACGTGGCCTGGTGTTTTTGAGTCCTGTAAAGCACCTGTGGCCGCCATCCTAGACTTCAGCAGCTGTGAAAGACTTCCAGGATAGACAGAGGAGGATGCCTGGGCCAGAGAAGCCAAAGCGGGGCTTGGGATCTCACAGCTGAAACCCCGGGAGAGTAGACAAGGTGACAGGGACCCGAAGAGCAGGCTCAAGTTCTTAAAAGCCCTAGAGCACCTTGCCTATCCAGACCTTCCTCCCCCTGCTGCCTCCTCCTCTCTTCCTCCTCAGCCTCTGAGGCAGAGCCAGCAGCCAGCTCTAGGGCAGATTTATGGCTTTAAGCCATGAATAATGCAGGAGCCCAGTTCCCAGGCAGAAGCAGGCTGTAAATCACCGCAGACACTGTGCCAGGCTGCTTAATCTGCTGTCCCTGAGGTAGCCCTGAAGACCGAAGGAGAGCACCCTGGCCACATTCAGGACTCCATTAATAAGGCCCACGGCTGCAACCGCTGACCTTTCCCAACTAGACTCACAGTGCAGCCCTGAAGAGCAGAGAGCTTCTGGAAGGGAGGACGGAAGGGCACAGATGCTGGAAGACGCTGGACCAGCCACAATCTGCTGTACAAGTTTGGTCCGAAGTGCAGGGCCTCTGTTCGAGTGCTAACTTGCCAGGCCTCTGTTCCAGAGCTCCAGAAAGAGGGGTGCAGATATGCATGGGCTGAAACACATCCCAAACATCACCCACCATACCCTGCACTGGCTCAGATCTGTTCCCCACCATAAGAGGAACCTGCTTTTCTGTTGGTGTTGTTCAAAGGTGCCGTCATCATGACAGACACATACTCAAACTTCCTTCCCAGTCCCACCTTCTCTCCTTCACAATGTTAATCCTACCTCCTCCTAGAACCCCAGCTTCCACAGCTTCCCTAGCTCAGGGCTAAAACCCTGGTACCCCTCACCACCCACCAACTGTTTACAGAGCAATCTGCCCCTCAGAGATGCACTCTGTATCTCTAAGCCACCTGAAAGAGAAGTCCAGTGCTGACCACAGCTGCAGACACACAGAGCCACAGGTGGGATTCTACAGGGACAGTTTGTCTCGGGGGTTCTTTGAGATCCCTGATTGTCAACACAGGGCATCCTGTCACTCCAGAGAATCAGACAATAGATAATCAACCTAAAGCCAACAGGCAAAAATGGATATCTCCTTCCATGCATTTGCTTCCTACTAAGGTACATTTCCCATCAAGCCTCTTTGATCGAGTGCTAACCATACCCCAGAAGAAAGACCTCAGACTGAGAGTTAATCAACCTAATAAAACTCTGATTCATACATTTGCCAGTGACCCTTATTCTCCACTGGCCAGGGGCCTGTTGCTCATAATAAAGGGGTATGTTCGGGCCCAGGACAGAATGGGTATGCACAGGGGAACAGGTTTCTGAAAATAGAGCTAGGAATGTTAGAAATGCATGAAGTCCCCGAACCATGTCTCCTGTCATGTGACCTAGTCAGTGTCTCTGGAAATCTCACATGGAAAATTGGACAGAAGCAGGGAGACACTGCTTCCCCAGGGAGGCAGGCGAGCAGGCTAGAAGACGATGAGGAGAGCCTTCCAGGGGACTGGGGACAGTGGTTCCCTTGGACTTGCAATCTCATTCATGGGTCAGGTTGCCAGCTCTGGGAAATCTCCCTGAGGCCCATTGATGGGAGGTTGGAAGGCTGACTGCTCTGGTCACAGTCTGTCACTTCCTGCCTTGGCCACTCTTCCTTCTCCAGACCATTGCTGACTCCAAGAACCTCATGGCTCAGCACTAGCCCAAAGCCACCAGACTGAGTTTACCAGCATCTCTGGGGTGCCAAAGCAACAGCAGTCCCCAAGTTCCTCTCCCTGCTAGTGCCTTGCGGAACCATGCCATATCCTTTTGCAAGAAACACAGGCCCTGACCTTGGTGGGTGCCTGATCTGTGGACTTGCTGTTGGTTACACAGAACATGCGCTGTATAACCCCAGTGGCCAGGCTTCACCAGAGAGGGTAAGTCTACAGTCCTTTCTCCATCTCCGAGGAAGTCACTTAGCCATCCAACAAACATCTATCCGAAGTAATCACAGTTCATAGTGTGTGATGATCAATAATGATAATAATGGGCCCCTTCCAAGCACTTGACATGAGTCAGCCCATTCGAGCCTGAAAGGAACCTGGAAAGGGAGCCATTATTATTATTCATATTTTTTTTTTATTTTCCTGACAACTAAGACAGAGAGGTTCAGCCATTTGCCTAAGGCTCCATTGCAACGTGGCAGACAGGTTTTAAACCCAGACTGCTTGGTTCCAGGCTCCTCCACTTGTGACCTGAGCAGCCCCAGGCCCTGCTCCCCTGAAAGAGCTCTCCCCTCTCAGGAGTTCTCAGTCTGAGAGTGATCTACGGAGCCTCCAGCACCACTCAGCCAGCTCTGGCGCCAGATATGGCCAGGTTTCCCCCCAGAATGTGAGGTGTCCGAGGATAGAGGGCTTGGTGTTCCCAGAGATCAGCAGGGTGCCCTCCGTGGCTGTCACGTGGGATCAGGGGGGGGCCCTGAGGTCACAGAATGGACGGAGCCCGGATCGGCCCATTCATATCAGGTCAGGCTATGTAGGTTCTGTCTCGTGGGCAGTGGGGAGCCACTGAGGCTACCAGCAGGGTGATGCCTTAAGAGCCCAACCAGAGGGAGGTCCTGGACTGGGTTGGCCTGTGGCTGAGGACCCGGTGGTGGCCGCTTCCTGGGCCTGGCCTGGCCTCTGCCTGCCCTGGCCTGGGGTGTGGCCAGGGGAGCCGGCCGGCTGTCTCCAGATGATTAAGGAGCTGGCAGCCACGGCGTGGTCCCAGGAGCGGGAGCCAGCACAGCGCAGTCTTCTCTCTTTCCCTTTTGGCACCAGCCAGGCCTATTGATGTTTATCAGCCCATGTTTATTATTCTTAACACTGTTCAGGATGTTCCTCCCGGCTGGGGAGAGTAAAGCAAGCCAGTGGGAGAACGTGGGGCCATGACCTTGCTCCTTGGCCCTTGCTGCCACCCAGGCTGTGTCAGGGACCCCACTGGCCCAGCCACCTCATCGAACAGATTAAACAATTGAGGCCAGAAAAGGGGAGGTGATTTACCTAAGGTCATGAGTGAACTGGTTGTGGAGGATTAGTTACCCAGGGAACTGAGCCTGAATCAGATCGGTACTGTGTGCTTCATCACTGATAAGTACTAGGTGCTCTGTCCTACAATTGTCACGTGTTTGCTAGAGGAGTGGGTTCTGCAGAAGGAATTGTGCAGGGGATGACGGCAGGGATGGAGGCAGGAAGTCAGTACTTCCTGGTCCCATGTGCGGGACAAAATAGAATAGGTAAGCGTAGGAACTAGGGTGATAGTTCAGAGCTAGGAACGGTCGGGAAGACAGTGAAAAGATAGGGAGAGGCAGGAAATGCGGCTAAAACCCAAGAGTCTTGGGCTAGGGAAAAGTTTTAGTGGTGGGTAAGTGCTTGCAAGTGTGAGGCCCCAAATTCAATCCCCAGGGTCCACATGACATGCAGGCATGGTGGCACTAAGGCAGAGACAGGCAGGTCCCTGCGGCTCCAGCCTAGCCATAGTGAGCTCCCGGCCAGTGAGAGGCTTGTCTGGTAGAATCTTAAGAGGCTGGCTAGATCTTGAGGAACCATGTCTTGAGGCTACACACATACACACACACACACACACACACACACACACACACACACACACAGAGAGAGAGAGAGAGAGAGAGAGAGACAGAGAGAGAGACAGACAGACAGACAGACAGACAGACAGAACACCAGTCCTAACTTCCTGCCAAGCCTGAGACTTCCCTGAGTGGCATCTGCAGGCTTGTCATGAGCAGAGGCACTGTGACAACCTGCCTTGAGGTCCTGTTCACCTAATCACTGTTGCTTCAGACTGCACTCAAATAATTGTACTCTGCCTCACAGACTGGGGGAGCAACTGGATGGTGGGTCTAACCTCTCACTAGGCACTGTTGATCTCCTGGGTGTGGGTTCAGGAGTTTTGCTCTGTTTTCTGCTGCTATGGCAGCATGCCTGAGAATGGATCATCTACAGAAGACGGAATCCCTTCTGTCTGGAGGCGGGAGAGCCCAAGACTGAGGTACCAGCATCTAGCAAAAAAGTGTTACAGGCACAGTACTCCATGTGCCGGGCCCTGGTGGTACATGGCCTGGGGACACTGACCACTCTCCATCTGGCAGAGGAACAGTTCCACAGCCCTCTGCATAATGACACTAACCCACGACCTGACCCCTCCCCCATCTTAACGCTGTCACAAAAGTCATTAAATTGCAACATGAACACTTAACCCATAGCATGGTCTGGGGCAACAGTGGTTTGAGAGCCTCTTGCTGAAGGCCAGTCAAGAGAGTAATGTCCATCTGGAGCCGGCAGCAAATAAGGCTAAAGCCTCCACCACACTGGCTGTGGCCCAAGGGCCAGCCTGAACAACCCCTGCCCTGTCTACCTGAGGCCCATGGTTGAGGGGACGGGGTGGAGGGAGGGTTCCACTCCCCAAGCCCACATGGTGGCGCTCCAGCCCCAGTTCCTGGGGCCCCTCCTCCACGCCCCCTCTTCTCCCAGCCATCACCACCCTGAGCCTTCCCAGGGTGTGGGCCACTTCTTGAAAGTCTTCCTCAGGGGATCCTATTTGATTCTGAGAACCTGGGTGGCAAATCGTGTGGGTCCGGCACAGTGCAGTGACCTCAGTGGTTTGTCAGGCTCAAGTTAATTCTCAACCCTGACATTCAGCAACCCAAATCTGTCTTCCCTGGACTTGAGGTCGTTTACCCCCTGCCGAGAACAAGGAACAAGGCAAAGAGAAGCATCACCACGGGCGGGCGCAAGTGGGAAGAGGACTTAGGAGCTGTGGGAGAATGAGCTGAATGAAAGCCGGACCAGCCTGAGGCGCTGGGGACAGACAAGAGAGACAGTAGCGATATCAGTGGGAGACGGACGGCCCACTGGTGAGCGCTGGAGTGGGCAGTAGGAATATAGAGTCCTGGGCCTGCCTCTCCCACCAACACTGAGGGTTGTGGATCAGGCCCTTGTCTCTGAAGATACCAGCTTGGTGAGGTTATTGCGTGAAAGAGCTCCCAGGAGACTTTGTAAATCCGACTGTGTATTCTGACTCAGGTTCTGCGATTACAGGGTGCAAGAAAACCTTGCAGGAAAGGGCCCCTGTGGCCCCCACATGTCAAAACCAGGACCTTAGGGATCCATGCCCTTCAATGCTCCTACCCTCACTTGGGGCCTGAAATGATCAGGGTGCCGGGACATAGAAAAGCACCCCCAAAAAGCCAAGGTGGCGAAGATTACACATCATCCACCTACAGAGCTTCTGTTAGTCACCCATATTTGAGGGAAGTGGTTAAGGCCTTTGGCTTGGGAGGCCAAAAAGAAGGCAGTGGAAATAGGGCAGAGTTCAGAGCAGGGAGGCAGCCTCGGCACGCATTCCTGTGTGTGCCAAGGGCTGTCACAGAGGCAAGACTGATTCATGGTTCCATTCATTCTTCTGGCCATTCACCCTTCACTCCTTTGGTTCTTCCCAATGCCGTGGGCAGGTCAGGGTCTGGACAGCCAGGGCAGCCTCTGCCTTGAGGAGTGCACAGCCATGTAGGAGAAAGGAAGGTCACCCAGCCTTCAGGATGGGGGTGGGGTGGGCAAGTGGCACAGCCAGATAGCTCTGAGAAGGAGCATGGTAGAGGGCCGGCCCGGGTCTTGGTGAGTGAGGGGGAGAAAGTGGAGCTTTATGGAGCAGCAGAGACCCAGACCCCAGGGGCCGGAGACTGCTTCAGAGAGACCGTCATCCAAAGGCAAGAGCAGGCTGTGCAGGAGAGGCAGAAATGAAGAGACCCAGAGCCAGCACCGTGATGGCGGGCTCGGGGAAGAAGGCAGAGCTGAAGAGAGAGACAGACAGCGGCCTCGGTTCCCGCTGCAGAGCATGGAGAAAAGTGGGGTTGAAACCTAGACAACCCTATTTCTGGCCTGAGGTGCTGGAGAGATGTTGTTGGACCCAGGGGCAGGTTTGAGGGAGATGATTAGTTCAGACTTTCAATCACACCAGCTGTGTTTCCTTCTAACACAGAAGGTCTCATCGACAATCCGTGGCTGATTTATGGTCCCCTCCTGTATGTTTTATCATGTGGATTCTCTCCTTCACCACCAGAGGTAGAGAGCCTGTCAGAAGGAGAGCCCTCCTCTCTGCCTTGCCCCTCCACCATGCCTCTCATCAACACGGATGGCGCCTGATGCGCTGTGACTACATCTGCTTCTTGCACACCCTCCCATGGCTGCCCTGGAAGTTTGCAAAAAATACGTGCTTTGGGGGTAGAGGTCGAGAGAGACTTGTCAGAGGTCATACTTGAAGGCATTGAATGTTTCCTGATGCACACAGCCCCATGGCCACTGACTGAGGCCACGGCTCCACCAGCTCCACATGGACGGGACAGGAGCAGCAGCATCAGTGGACAGAGGTCCCCTCAGGACCTCGACAGGAATGCTTCCTCTCAGCCCACGATACTGGGTGGCCAGGGGATGCCTCTGCTGGTTGACCTCAGATCCCCATGAGAGGTTAGGGGTCTGGAGACAAAGGTCAGAGTCCCTGTGGAAGGGCCTCTTGACCTTGAGTGAGGAGTGGTTGAGTTTCCCGGAAACCAAGCCCCCGACTAATGGTCCCACTCTCTTTTCTAATAAATACGTGGCCCTGGGCCCGGCTCCCTTCTCTGCTTTGTCATGAGGGACTCGTTATTTATGACTTGGGAGTGAGTCATAGGCCTTGGCAGAGAGCTAACAGTTCTGGGCCCAATGTATTTTTCCACTCAGTAGCAAATGAAGGAGGAGCTTGTAAATTTTGCCGTCAGAACGACTGTGTAGGTATCTTTTCAGATGCTCCTCCTGGCTTGGCCATAAATTTTTCTCCATGGTAGATGTTCCCGGTGGTCTTTGGCAGCTGCTAGGGGAGTGGGTGGGGGCTTCTAGACTCTGGACTCTGCTTCCCAGCCACACGAGTGACTCTGTGCCCAAGAAACTGCCACAGTCTCTCTGAGGATTTATCCCAGGCAAAATGGGGCAAAGTGAGCTGGGGGAGGTGACGGGGTCAGGACCGTGAGCCCCAGAGAAGAAGAGGATGGAACATGGAGAGAGGTATTGGCATAGTGGTACATCTCTGGCTTCTGTGACCCACAGGGCCAAATCAGTCCCTCCCAACTCTGTGTTGGGCCATCATCAACCACACCAGGACCACCCTGGACATGCTGTACTCAAGCACACTGCATTGCCTTGTTTCTCTCCAGGCCCCAGGTCCACTCCCCCACTCAGAAGTCCAGGCACCAGGTAGAATTGCATATCTCACTATTTCTCTTACAGATTAGGAGCTCCTAAAGAGTCTTATGCCTCATTTTGCTATTTACCCAACAACCAGGCTCTTGACAGGTTTAGGAAAAGTAAAAACAACAACAAACAAACAAACAAACAAAAAACAAAAAGCCCTGCACACTGAGAGCCTGCCCTCCGCGCAGGCTAGTAACATAGCCAACCACAGTTTCTAGATGAGAGAGACCCAAGACCCTGGGCTGCAGAAACAAAGGACAAATTTTTTTTCTTGTGTGCTGGTTCCATGGATCCTGATTCCTACAGCTCCAGAGATGCCTGCCTGTGCACACTGAGAGTTGCATCATGGGAGGATCCTGGAGCTGCTGGGACCCCGGGTCTTTTGTAATAATCATAAGCAGGTCTAAGCTCTGGTCCCTTTGATGAACAGAACTGCTCTGCCTTCGCAAGCTGTTAACCCACTGAGGGGGAGCTGGGTCTGTTGTTGGCAGGAAGTGCAGAAATGGGAGACCCCAGGGGACCAGAGACCCAAGCAGACCCATGTCCTGACAGGGGTCTCATCTGCCTGTTATTTGTCTCCTAGTGACTGTTTCCGTACAGTGCTCCAGCCCAGAGACTCCCAAATCTTGATCACACCTCAGAGTCCTGGGGAGGTTGAGGGAAAAGCAGGATGTAGCCATCTATGGGCAGTCCCATCTGTGTGCCTGAGACTCGAATCAGAGGTGCTGAGGATGGAAAGCTGCTAGGGAGGTGGAAGTTAAACACTCTCCTTGTTCTCTGTGGTTCAGACGTCTCCGCTGTCTCCACTCTCCCTACTTGATGCTGAGCCAAGCCCCAGTGCCTACGCTTGGTAGGTGCTCAGTACCCTCCCCACCCCTGACGCCACCCTTTATGGGCCTCTTCCTCCCTTTCTCACTTCTGTACTCTCCCAGAGCCTTCCAGGAACACTCAAGTCCTCATCTCTGTGAATCTATCCCAGGACACAGCATATGTGACGTAAGACATAACCTAAGTGAGCATGGACACCCACCACATTTGAAAAGGCCATGTGCATTGTGCTCAAAATACAAGGAGTGAAAAATGAAGCTTGGTAACAGTGCTTCGAAGACATGTAAAATTTAGCGGTTATTCCTTCGAGGAAGGATGGCTCAAAGAGGGCAGGAAGGGCTCTGGGGGTGGGGGTCACCCGAATCCAGACCCTGTGGGACCTCCCAAGAACATACTGACTGAAATGAGAGAAGACAGCAAGGTGACAAGGTAGGGTCATTGGTCAGTTAAGTTTGTCCTCAGAGGACGGAGAGGTGACTCAGCAGTTAAGAGAGCTTCCTGCTCTTGAAGAGGACCCTGGTTCAATTCTCAGCACCCACAGGGCAGCTCACAACCATCTGTAACTCCAGTTCCCGAGGATCTGATGCCCTCTTCTGGTGTCTGTGGGCACTGCAAGCACATAGTGCTCAGACTTACATAGAGGCAATACACCTATATGATTTTTTTTTTTTAAGTTTGCCTTCAGACTTTCATCCTGTGGAGTTCTCCCAGCATCCCTCTTCCAGGCTTCCTCTTCAGACAAACCCTCCTCTTTTTGAACAATAGACTCACAGAAGATGATCAGCACTCATTTGTGAGACTTTCTATGGCCATGTGTAGCTAGAGTTTTCCTGCCTTGCCCACAGTCAGGACAAATCTTTGTCACCTGCCAGAGACTTATACTGCTTACAAACTGTATGGCCATTACAGGCTTCTTGCTAACTATTCTTATAGCTTAAATTAATCCATTTCCACAAATCTATACCTTGCCACGTGGCTCGTGGCTTACCGGTACCTTATATCTTCCTTGTCCTGGCAGCGGCTGGCAGTCTCCTTCTGCCTTCCTGTTCTTTTTTTTCTCCTCTCTGTTAGTCCCGCCTATACTTCCTGCCTAGCCACGGACCAATCAGTGTTTTATTTATTGACCAATCAGAACAACACATTTGCCATACAGACCATCCCCCAGCACAGCCAAGTGCAGACCATCTCAGACACCTGCACTCAGGCCCGTGGTCCTAATCATCCTCTATGCGGACCTGCTGGGTAAAGCCACGAGGAACCCGAGAACGGGCTCCCACAGGACATACAGACCATCCCACAGCAGCCATGTGTCACTGAACCTCTACTTGTACATTCCAATCAAGACAAGGAAAATAAGCTTAGCTTAGAGAACAAAACTTGATGGAAATGCTGCCAACTAGCATATCCAGGCAACTGGGACTTCCAGACCGAGACAGAGGTCCATAAAGGTCGCAGAGCTTGTTAACACTGCAGCGAATCCACGGAGAATCCTGGATCTTCTTGTGCATGCTAGGTGGGTACTCCCCACCCCTGCCCCAGGAGCCCCTGACAAGCAGGTGTCTACAGTGTTAAACCTTGCTCTCGAGATACATTCCGTACCCAGCACATGGTCTTTAATTGAAGGGATGGGCTGAGTGTGTGTGCACACGCATGTGCCAGCCTTGAGTGTCGTTCCTCATGGTTTCTTGCCATCCACCTTGTTTATGGCCTGAGGTTTTCCACAGCCAGGAGTTCACCGATTCAGCTGAAACTGTCCGGTCAGCGAAGTCCTGGGATCCCGCCCTCACTGCCTCCCCAGCATTGGGATACAAGTGTGCGTGGCCCTTCCCTTTTTACCTGAGTTCTGGGGATCGAACTCAGATCTTCAAGCTGATGTGGTGAGTGCTTTATCGGCTGAGCTGTCTCTTCAACCTCCACACACTTTCTCAACCCTCACAACCTCTCCATTGCTCTCCCGTGGTACCTACAAGGTGCTGTGGAGTTCAGGGTTTCGCACAGGGAAAAGAGCCAGTCAGTGAGGGCTGCTGGCAGGGCAGACGTGGACATGCATAGAGCTAGTTCCCCCTAAGCACAAGCTCAATCAGACCTGACAGCCAGATGTCTGGACTGGTGACGTCAAGGCTTAGGACAAGGGCTGGGGGACAGCCAAGCTCTGGTTGGTAGCCCCCACCCAGACAGTTTCCCATGAGCTGGGAGCCACATGGGAGGCAAATGAAAGACTATGGCAGTGCCTCCCTGCTGAGGACACCCTGCTGATGGGCCTGGGCTGGGGGCGGTCTTTGTACATCAAAAAGAGGCCTGTGTTTATGGGTTGCTGGGCCCAGACTTCAGCTCCAGCTCCAAGAAAGCAGTCCTTCCTCCTTACCTCAGCAGCCCAGAGACTATTCCATCCCCAAATGCCTTTCTCCTCCCTCCTCCCCTCCCCTCCCCTTCCCTTCTTCCCCTCCCTTCCCCTCCCCTACTGTACCCTATCCTTCCCTCCCCTTCTCTTCCCTCTCCTCTCCTTTCCTCTTCTCTCCTCTCCTCTCCTTCCCGCCGCTCTCTTCCCCTCCTCTCCTCCATCACAACCCTCTCTGTTCAGCCAGCAGCGTGTGACAGTCCCCTTCCTCTGAGATCTGCCCCATGGGACACCTCTCTTCTCCCTAAGATCCCTCCCTCAGGACACACACCCAAAACTGACCTCACTATGCCCCTGCCTGCATGTGGGGGTGAGGGGGGGGTACAAAGGTCATCTTCGTTCCTGTCCACCTTATTTTGTGAGACCAGGAACCCACAGGTTAGGCTGGGCAGAATGGCCAGCCAGCGGCAGAGGCCCTCCTGTCTCCACAGTACTGGATGACAAGCCTGTGTCACCTCGCCATCCCTGGCTTCTCGTGTGATTCTGGGGCATTGAACTCGGGTCTTCCTGCAAGGCAAGCATTTGGCCAAACGAGGCCAGCTTCCCTGCCCCAACCACTGCACTTTCTGAACATGCCAGGCGAAGTCTCAGTCATGGGTTGAACTAGTCTCTCGTGGCGTTCTTGAGCTCTGACATGTCTTCTCCAGCAACCCTTGGAGGCTCCTGAGTATCCAGATGTTTGATGTCCCCTACCTGCTGGCCACTAGCCACTGAGACTTCTGGGGACGGTGGGGGTCAGTTTGCTCAACTCCACTGTAAACAAAAGCATGGATTAGTCTGAGGGAGGGAGCAAGGGAAAAGGGAAGGAATAAGTCAAACCCAGCTTCAGAAATACCTGCAGAAAGGGCTCCTCGCTCCAGGAGCTGGCACATACGTGATAAGTGACTACGGCTCACGGAATATTAATTTGCTGATGGCTGATAGCAAACATTGGGGATGAAGCTGTGATCAAATGGCATAGCAACTTCCACTGGCTGGGCACTCAGCCACTGAATTAGCAAGAGCAGGGGTCTGAGTGAGAGGAGATGCCTGGACTCTGTCCAACCTGGTGGGGACTACATCCTCTGCCTGGAGACAGAGTAGGGCAGACTCAGCTTCTCTCTTGGCTGTAGCGATGGGCCTGAACAGGAGCAAAGATGTGTGGGCATGAGCCAGAACTCTGAACTCTTGTTTGCAGCTTGAACCATATCAGTGTGAGGGTGGCTTTTCTTTCATAGCTGCCTGTCCGCGTGTGTGTATATCCATATACATGTGTGTGTGTGTGTGTGTGTGTGTGTGTGTGTGTGTGTGTGTGTGTGTGTGTGCAGGCACACATGCACATGCCCACATATGTGTGTGAAAGCTAATGGACATCCTTGACTGTCACCCTCAGGAAGCTTCCTCTTTCTTTGAGACAGGGTCTCTCATGGGCCGGAGCTCACCACTTAAGGCCAGGCTGGTGACCAATGAATCCCAGGGATTTGGCTGTCTTCAGCTCCTCAGAGCTGGATTACAAATGCACAAACACACTTTGCTTTTTTTACATGGGTTCTGAGGATGGAACTTAGGTCTCTCTACAGCCAATTGAGCCACCCTCTCATCCCAGAAAGTAGATAATCTTCATTCAGAAAATCCAACCAAGTCACAGCAGGATGCACTGTTGGGAAAGTGCTAAATAATAGTCCATCTTTCTGTGTCTCTGTCTCTGTGTCTCTGTCTCTGTCTCTCTGACTCTGTTTCTGTCTGTCTCTGTCTGTCTGTCTGTCATCTCTCTCTCTGCCTCCATGAGCTCTCCAGTGTTACACTTACTATTTATATATTTTCACATCATTCTGTCCCCGTTCCTAATTAAAAATGTATCAGTAGGGCTGGAGAAACGGCTCCGCAGCTAAGAGCACTGGATGCTCTTCCAGAGGAACTGGCACTCACGTGGAAGCTCACAACCATCTGTAATTCCAGTTCCAGGGGATTGGATGCCCTCTTCTGGCACATATGCACACAATAAATAAATAAATCTTTAAAAATAGACACCAGAGGAGGACATTGACTATCCTGTAAGACAGATGGCTGGTCTTGAGTCAATAAACTAGAACCAGAAAGGTAAGGAACTAAAGGTGAGCCTAGTTTGGGAAATCCACCAGTGGTGACCACAAGGGCAAGGTCATCAAAGGTCAGAGCAGCCCCGGTCTTCCATCAAACAGATAGGGGAGCAGGAAGGGTGAGGTGAAGGGCCTGGCGCTGGACAGTAACACCAGTTAGACATTGTACCTGACAGACAGGAACAAGAAAACCCACAGTAAATGTGAGCTGAGAGATTATGTAGACCAAGAACCTAAACCGGGTTGGGAGCAGGGAAAGATGGATGAGCTTGAGCCTTGAGGGGCATGTGGGTGCTGAGCAGGGGAAAGGAGGAACGCCACTCCAGGCTGAGAGAAGCAAGTGACACAGATACTGAGCCCGTGAGAGGAAGGCGAACTGGGGAAAAAAAAAAAAAAAAAAAAAAAAACCTGTCGCCAGAAATGCTCTAGAAAACACTTACAGCCTATCCTCCAGTCAAGGAGAAGCCATGTGATCACGGCTTCATTCAACAAACACCTGGCAGATGCTATCACCTCCCAGTCTTACACCAGGAGCTGGGGACAGGAAAGGCAGCACATGGTGCCGTCCTCTGAGAGCTCCTGGACAGGTGAAAGATCCACTCAGTGTAGTCCCCCATATGGGAGACACAGAGTCCTGTATGAGGTCTTACCTCCCCCACACACCAGAAAGTAGGGAGAAAGGGGTCGTCTGGGGCTGTCATTTAGGTCTTGCAAGTGCTGAGTCCTGAACATGTGGTAGGCAGTTGGGGAGGAGAGGCAGGCCTGATGGAAGAAAGTGGCGTGCAGATTTCAGAGCTTGCGGGACTGAAGAAGCAGAGTGGAGGGAGCAAAACAGAAGTGCCTACATTTCAGGGTGCTCTGCAGGCCAAGGAAGCTGGGGGCCGGGGCACTACTAACAGGGGCAGCTGGGCTTGAAAGCTGTGTGTGAACTCATGCTTTTGCAGGTGTGTCCAAACAATGCCGGTGATTCCACATGGAGCTGGGAAGAGCAGTGACTGTAGCCTGGCAGATCATAGAATGACACGAAACAACATTTTCTGTGACTTTTTTTTTTTTTAAGCTCAACAGCACGGTTCTTGAACATGAACTTTGCAGATGACATCAGGTTGCAATGTCAGAAGGTTGAGTCTGTCTGTGAGGCTAGGTGGGGTATGGCTGCGGCACACAGATGCAAAGAACACATGGAGAGATGGAGAAACCAATGAGTTAGGCTGGGGACATGCTGATTTTGTTTCTCGGAGGGAACTAACATAGTTGCAAGGTGAGCGTGTGGCCCAAAGTCAGGAGGACCATGCCTGCTAAGGATGGAGACTCAGTGCCATCCCTTGGAGAGGGAGTGACCCCATGGAGCGCTCCAAGTCCCAGTGGAGAGCATGCAGAGATGGAAGGGTGCGGGCCAGGACTTCCGGCACTAGCAAGCCTTCAGAGACAGTGGCCTCCCGGTGTGTGCTCTTTCCTAGCACAGCAATGGACTTCTTAGCCAGGCACGTGGCTGCCTGGCTTCAGATGACAGTTGTCTGCCAAGAGTGGCTGTGTGCTGATGCTCTACTGAGCTGGTGTGAGCAGCAGTCAGGCACGGCACAGTCCTACCTTTAAAGAGAACTGCCACTCCTTCCTTCATCCCCTTCTGTAAGGGCAGCAGACTCAAAGTAGCCACTCCACACTGAGAAATGGGGGGAGTGCTTTAAGACAGAACACCAAGAAGAGGCGTGCTCCACAGTCCTGCCCCCCTGTGTGTGTCAAGCATGAGCCCAGCTTTCCACTAGACTGGTTAAACCTTGATTGGAGGTCTTTGGCTTGGCTGGAAGGCAGGGAGATCAAGGGGGAAGCAGGTCCAGTCAGTGTTGCCGAGGTCACAAGGGAGGTCTGAGATAGACTTAGTGATGAGCAGGGAGCAGATTCCATAGAGAGGAGGGTGACAAGCTTGGATGGAGGGCCAGGTTCTCTGTATCATGTAGGAAATGATAGGTCCCAAGAACCAGCAGAGGGAGGTTCTTGAACCAGGGTGAGGGGAAGCCTGGAAATATGGCTTCACCAGGCAAGGGTAGAAGAGGTGTTAACAGCCAGGGGTCTCTCGGGAGGGACCACAAGCCCCCCTGAGATCATGAAGAGGGCTAGGAGCAAGGAGATAATTCCCAAAATGTGGGTGCTCTGGGCTAGAAAGATAGAAGTCTTGTCATAGATTGGAGGAGAATATGCCTGGAAGGGCTTGGAAAGGTAGGCAAAGCTACTAGAACCTTCCAAAGTCATTACACACAATTGGTTCTGAGGTCTTCCCCACAACTACCTCTCTGATGTGACAGCCTGCCTGGAATCCCCACCTACATGAGAGGAATATGGGTTGTCTGAGCTGAGGTCCTCTGGAGAGGAGCAAGGAGGCTCTGGGGCAGAGGTGGGCCTGGGGAGGAAGGCAGGAAGGCGAAAGGGAATGTAGAAGAGGAGGCACCAAGCTTCTGGTTCTGGGCTTTCCATCCCAGAACAGGAAGAGTGTGGAGACTGCAGAGGTCAGGAAGACATGCTGTAGAGACAGCTGGGGACCAGTCAGGTCAGAGGCTCCCCTGGAGAGTAGCTGGGGACAGAAGCTCCAGTTCTCATGTCGCCAGGGTTGAGGGGGAGCATGGCTGGAATGTGCCACAAGCCAGTGTCCATTCCCTGGGGTGGCCAGTGGGGAACCTCCAGCTCTGAAGTCATCACCACCAGAGGAGCCTAGACCTCTCCATGGAAAAAGGGTCCCCCTGGGACGCTTGGCGCCAATGTGGATGAGCTCATCCTTGCCCCCTGTCGCTTTCTGCTTTTCTAGGCATCTCAGATTTCTGGATGCTTGGAGCATCTGCTGAGGACAAGAAGGGGGGTTGGGATCCAGATACAAGGTGGACGTGGAATTTCAGGGTTACTCCTTTCTCTTTGTTCAGTCCTGGGCTAGATGTGGAAGTTCTACACTCCTGCCACACACACCCCTCAGCTCCCACTAAGGCACCTAGAACTGTCCAGGAGGCCGCCACTTAGAACACACCTCTGAAGACTTTGCTTAGCAACTGGGAGACCTGGACACAAAAATAGCAGGAACTAGAGGGGCTGGTCTGGGTGACAGGAGCCTGGTGGGGTGGGGGGATCCCTGCAGGAGGCAAGGAGCTGTCACAGGATAACATAAATGGTGCCAGTGCTAAGAACAGGAGACCTGCTCTTCTCCACTGTGCTGCGTGCAGGGCCCTGGGGAAACTGCCTTCTTTCTCAGATCCCCAGTTTGCCCTCTAGGAAAGGAAAATTCTACCTAACCTTAGGAAGGAAGGAAACTTGGAGAATCCCTTGAATGCTCTGTGGTGAATGCTTCGACCGCTTACAGCTCTTTGCCCTCAAAAGGAAATAGTATTAATGCTTTTACATTGTGGCTGTGGCATCCACACCATCCCCAGGATGACCTGTAGGTGTGGAATCTCCACCAACTATGGTGTGATCAGTGACCTTAGGCGAGCTAAAGACTTGTGGATATAATCCTTGGGAAAAGTAACTGTCTAGAGGGTACCTGGGTGAGGGATGGAATGCTCAGCTGACCATCTGGGTCGCCCTGGAGAAGACGAGTCTGGCTCCAGGCCACTGTAGTCTAAATGAGTGTGTGCTGCTTCACCAGGGGAACCTGCAGGAAGAAGCTGGCTCATGCCAGCCCATTACCATCTCATAAACAATGAAGAGATGGGTACACTCCTCCAGATCTAGCACCTGAATGCTGCCTTCAGACATCCCTGGAGGAGCACTCTGCCCACAACCCTGAGAGTGTACCAGCTAAAAAGTCCTGGGCTGAGGAGGTGGCTCAGTCTCTGAAGTCCCTGTTTTTTAAACACTAGGATATGGGAGCTAGATGTGGTGAGGTGCTTGTAATCCCAGTGATGAGCAGATGGCGATGGGGAGATCCCCGGGGCTCTCTTGACAAATAGCCTAACCAACTTGCTGACTCTGCTAGTTAGTCTTGGGTTTTTTTTTTTTTTCTCAACTTGACACAAGCTAGGGCTACTTGGGAACAGGGGATAAAATGTTCCTGTCAGATTGGCCTGTGGCCATGTCTGTGGGGTATTTTCTTGATGGATGATTGATGTGGGAGAGCCCAGCACACTGTGGGCAGTACCACTCCTTAGCAGGCAGTCCTCAGTTCTATAAGAAAACAGGCTGAACAAGCCATAGAAGGCAAGCCAGGTAAGCAGCACTCCTCCATGGCTTCTGCTTCAGTTCCTGCCTCCAGGTTCCTGCCCTGACTCCCCTTCATGATGGACTGTAAGTTTTAAGATGAAATAAACCCTTTTCTTCCTTACTTTTGTTCAGTGTCTATCACACCAATAGAAAGCAAACTAGAACAGTGAGCTCTGGACTAGTTAGCAACCCTATCTCACACACATGAAAAAGAAGGTCACTGGCACCAGAGGAACAGCACCTGTGGTTGTTCTCTGACCTCTTCACTCACACACACACACACACACACACACACACACACACACATCTCACATGTGTACCTACACATATACTTATATACACACACAGAAAGAAAGACAAGGCAGAGTTTCCTGGAGTCACAGAGGTTATGGGAATGTCAGGGTTGTTGGCAACCACAGATCCTTTAATCAAAGGTGCCCTTGGGTATTGAACACCCAAACCTGGCATCTTCATCGAGATAGCATCTCTACTGCAGAGATCGGTAGCTCAAAAGATGAAAATATTTGCAGCGCACACCTGATGACCTGAGTCTGATCCCTGGAACCCACAGTGGCAAGACAGCACCGACTCCAGAAAGCCGTCCCTAATCTGGATGTGGGCCTACAACACACGTGCACACACACACACACACACACACACACACACACACACACACTAAATCTTTAAAATATTTCTTAAAGCCGGCATGGTGTCATATACCTATAATCCCAGTGACTGGGAAGTAGAAACAGACAAATCCCTGGGGTGTAGGGGCCAGCCTACCTAGACTGCTTGGTGAGTTCCAGACCAGTGAGAGACTCTGTGGTTCAAAAAATAAGATGGACATAGCCTAAGAAATGACAGCTGAGGCTGACCTCCACATGCACACACATACAAATACATGCATATGTAATGCATACACACATATGCGTATACACATGTGAACAGAAGGGCAGCGGGGGAATCACTTACTTTCCTAACAATCTGTAGTAACTGTGCCTCCTATGGATGTCATGTCTCTTCTAAGTTCTAAGTAGACACCTTAGCACTTTGGGGACCCATATAGTTTGTGGCCTCAGGGGAGAGAGAGACAGGAGACAGATCAAAATAATTGTTCAATCAGGAAAACAGACAGTAGACAGTTTATGAGGAGGACTCAAGAGCCCAGGAGAGGATGTCTGGGAATCAGACAGAGAGGACAGGGCTGAGCAGTACCACAGCAGGCTGCTCGAAGCAGCCAGTGAGGATGGTGGGCAGGAGAGTGCAGTACACGTCAGGGATCTCTCTTGAAGTTGTCATGAAGCTGCATGTTCTGCCTCTAAAGCATCTCCCAGCATTGCGAGGGCTGCCTTGCTAGAGGTCCTGGTACTTGGGAGGCTGAAGGGATCTGAGATGTGTTGGGTGCTGTCATGGTTCATCACTAACAACTTGAAGAGATTTAGAGTCACCATGGAAACACACCACTGGGCATGTCACTGAGGAAGTGTCTGGACTGGGTCTGACTGTGAGTGGCACAGTCAGTTCCATGAGCTATGGTGCCAGCCTGAATTAAAAGGAAGAAAGCGGGGTGAGCATCAGTGTTCTCTCTTTCGCTTCCTGACTGGACACAACGGGAGCATCTGCTTCAAGGTCTTGCCGCTACGCCTTCCCACCATGGTGGACTATACCCTGAAACCATGACCAAAACCAACCCTGCCCCCCTCAGACTATGAGGTAATTGAAAAGTGGCTGGCACTGACCTAATGGGTTAAAAGCAACCTGTCTTTGTTCATCTACGTGCAGGCACAAATTTCTGGGTGAATTTGGTGGTTGACATTTCTAGCCACTAGAACCTTTTGGAGACAGAATAGGCAGCCCAGACATAGGAATTCCTCATGGGTAGAGCTCACAAATGGTGTCCTTGGGAGCAGAATTCAAATGTCAGGAGGGGGTTGGGCCCCCAGGCCACCCCACTCCTGATAGCTCACAGTTCTGTTAAAGTGGCTGAGAAAGTCCTTCCAGTCACTGAACCAGTGTCTGCTTCCTTGTGGCTTCCTCTCCTCTGAGGAATACTGGGAACTCCTAATCCTCTTGTCTCCACCCACCAAGTGCTAAGACTACAGGCATGTGTCTCCACACTCGGTTTAAAAGAGCTGGCACAAATTTGGACATTTGGCTCTCCTCCAAATGCCATCTCTCTTGTTTTGAACGAACACCTAGACCACACACACCCTGCTTCTCTTACAGCAAGGGACTTCCACGTGGTAAGTTGCCTCGCTCCTACCTGAGCAGAGGTGTCTATTTCCTGTCTGCTCTTCATCCTCTCTCCAATTCTGTCAGCCAGGACATTGGCAGTCAGGTTGACATTGGAAGCTGTGTATTGAAGATAGCAGTTGCCATCATTGATGGCCATATGTAAAGAGTCAGTATCCAAGAGGCATGCGGTATCCTCTGAGCAAGGCAGGCAGTATCCTCCAAGCAGAGCATGCGGTATCCCCCAAGTGGGGCATGCAGCATCTCCCAAGCGAGGCACGCGGTATCCCCCAAATGAAGCATGCGGTATTCCCCAAGCTTGTTTGACTAAGACAAGTTTCGTTTGTGGTTCATGTCACAAAATCTCTCAGTGTGCTATTCCAAGCCCTCGGAGCTCCATTGGACAGCTTTTCCATTCCCCAAGACTGTCAGATATCTGGGAAGCTAGAAATTCCAGGAGAGGACCACTAGCAAGCAGGGCCAGCTGCTTGCTCCTGGCATGTCCTCCCTCCCTCTCAGTGGTCCTCCTTTGTCCCAGCCCCCCTCCCCACGTGGTCAAGTATGTCTTCCCTGACCACTCCTCTGCACTCCTTGCGTTCTCTGAGCAAATAACGGCTAGTGTAGCCTGCAAGGAGGTCTCTTGAACAGTCTGCTCTCTTCTCAGACAAATAAGAAGACTGCATGAGGGCTGGAGAGGTGTCTCAGTGGTTAAGAGCAATGGCTGTCCTTCCAGAGGTCCTGAGTTCAATTCCCCACAACCACGTGATGGCTCACAACCATCTGTAATGAGATCTGGCGCCCTCTTCTGGTCCGCAGACATATATGCAGACAGAACATTGTGTACATAATAAATAAACAGGCAAACTCTGTGAGTTTGAGGCCAGCCTGGGCTACCAAGTGAGTCCCAGGAAAGGCACAAAGCTACACAGAGAAACCCTGTCTCGAAAAACCAAAATAAATAAATAAATAATCTTTTAAAAAAGAAGGAGAAGGAGACGACGACGACGACGACGACGACGACGACGACGACAACAACAACAACAACAACAACAACGACTGCATGCCCCTGGATCTTTGGAACTAGTTTTGAGGGTGGCAAATATAGCTTTGTGGTAGACTGCTTGTTTTGTAAGCATAGAGTCCTGGAAAAGGACACCAAAGGAAAAAGAAGATAAAGATGGAGGAGGGAGGAGGGGAAGGAGGGGAAGGAGGGAAGGAGGGGAAGGAGGGGAAGGGGGGGTAGGGGTAGAGATGGAGGGAGGGAGAAAGAGAAGAATAACTGGTCAGAATTACCCACATTTCCTAGGAAACTGCTGACACAAATGGTGGCTTCTGAGCAAAAGCTTGAAAGCCGGGCATGTGTGTAACCAGTCTCTCCCTGCTGCAGACCTGGCAAAGGTACAGATGGAGGCCCCAGCCTCAGCACGGGACCCCCGGCCTCAGCATGCCCGCCCCCCCCCGGCCTCAGCATGGGTCCCCTGGCCTCAGCATGCCCCCCCCGCCTCAGCATGCCCCCCCGGCCTCAGCATGCCCCCCCCGTCTCAGCATGGGCCCCCGGCCTCAGCATGCCCCCCCGCCTCAGCATGCCCCCCCCCGCCTCAGAATGGACCCCCGGCCTCAGCATGGGCCCCCTGGCCTCAGCATGAGTCCCGGGCCTCAGCATACCCCCCCCCGGCCTCAGCATGCCCCCCCCGCCTCAGCATGCCCCCCCCGCCTCAGCATGCCCCCCCGCCTCAGCATGCCCCCCCCGTGGTCTCAGCATGGGCCCCCGGCCTCAGCATGCCCCCCCCCGCCTCAGCATACCCCCCCACCGTCTCAGCATGGACCTCCATCCTCAGCATGGGTCCCCCTGGCCTCAGCATGGGTCCCCAGCCTCAGCATGGGTCCCCAGCCTCATCATGGGTCCCAGAATGAAAAGGAAGGTCACAGCAGACCCGCAGCCAGCCCATGAAGCATGGAGAGTGTGAGTGCGGAATTCTGTCATCACATACTGTGGAACATTGCCACCACCTACCCTAGCCCTAGCAGACCAACACAGACCCACACGGAGTCCATCCCCAATTGCCCCAGTGATCAGAAAACACATAGATCTGGATCATCCATCAATAGAACACTCCTGAGTGACTGAAAGCAAGCCCCACACAACTGTCTGTAGCTTTAGTTCCAAGGGGTCTGACACCCTCTTCTGGCCTCCACAGGTACTACATGCATATGGTGCACATCAACTTATGTAAGCATTCACACATATACACAAACAGTAATATTGATGGGGCTGGAAACATAGCTCAGTGGCTAAGAATACATACTTTTCTTCCTGAGGACCCAAGTTCAGTTCCCAGCACTCATAGTAGGTAGCTCACAACCACCTGTAATTCCAACTCCAAAGGATCTGATGCCTTCTTCTGCCTTCCACAGGCACCTGCTCTCACATGGTACACACATACACACACACACGTCCTAGGAAAAGTGCCATTGTTACTTTCTCTGGTACTTGTTGAATCCTGGGAGTCTCTCACAGCCTCCCTCTTCCTTGGCCCCTCAAGAAGTATTGGAGTGGTTACCCGGCCCAAAGACCTCTGCTGGTGCACTCAGGCTGTATGTCTGGCTCACACAGGTAAAGGATGAAGGCTGAGGCCTGCTCCTGTAGGGAGAGACCTAATCATCTCTCCTTCTCTTGGTCCTGAGCCCTCTTCCCTGCTCCCCTCTCTCCCATGTGGCAGCCACATGGTCCTGGAATGGCCTGAACAGTGGAGCAAAAGCAAGACCTTCCTGTGTTTCTGGAGCTCCTTTTGTGGCTTTCTGGGGAGTGTGGACACATCCAAGACTTGGGTTTGGACCTGGAGGCAGTAGATGGAGCAGGTCTTCAGAGGATTCTGGTTCTGGGCCATTTGGACTGATTTATTTGGGCAAGGCATTTCTCCACGTCATCTAGCATGCCTCACTAGCATTTTCATTTGTATATTCTATTTAAATCTTAGGGTTTTTTTTTTTTATCAAAGTAATACATGTACATATTTTGAAAGTAAAATGTTCTACAAGGTTCATAATGAAAAGCACAGTTCCTGGCCTGTCCTGCTTGCTTCTGGGTCTTCTTCTGACCCAAGCACTTTGAAGGATTTTAACCTCATCTTGTCTTTATTTCTGTATTTCCAAGTGGTATGTTAAGGCAGACATTTCTCAAGAATCTTATCACCAGGTTCTGTCAGTCTTATCACATGGAAGGCAAGTTTCAGCCCTTTCACCCCACTCCACAGTGAGAGCCCATCTTAGTCTACTGCTGTGAAGAGACACCATGAACACAACTCTCATAAGAGAAAGCATTTCATTGGGGGCTTGCTTACAGTTTCAGAGGGCTAGTCCATTATGACAGCAGGCAGGCAGGCAGGCAGGCATGGTGCTGGATCACCCTGATCACAAGGAGAGAGAGACTGGGCCTGGGCAAGAGCTTTTGAAACCTCCAAGCCCACCCCCAGTGACATACTCCCTCCAACAAGGCCACACCTCCTAATCCTTCTCAAATAGCGCCACTTCCTGGTGACTAAGCATTCAAATATATGAGCCTATGGGGCCATTCTTGTTGAAACCACCATGTGCCCCTGGCACAAAAACACAACATGTGTGTCAATACAGCCATTTCAGCTCTGATCACTATTACTACACAAGTGTCATTTATTTTCTCTCTACAGCTTTATGGCTCTCTTAGAGACTGCCTTTTGTTCTCCTTACCATGTACTGCATATAAACAGGTGCATCCCTACATTGTAAACCAGTGATTCTCAATCTCCCTAATACTGCAACATTTAAGACAGGTCCTCATTCTGGGGTGATCCCCAATCATAAAATTGTTTTTGTTGCTACTTCATAACTGTAATTTTGCTACTGTTATGAACCATAATGTAAATATTTGGTATTTCTGATGGTGTTAGATGACCCCTGTGAAAGACTCATTTGCCCTCCCAAGGGGTGGAGACCCACAGGTTGAGAACAGCTGTAACAACACAAAACAAAAACCCTATAGTTTCTTTTGACTATACATTGTCATCTTTATTTTTCTTGGGAACCTTACTCCTAGAGCCCTTTGTGTTTAAGACAATTTAGACAAATTATTCTGTGCACATCTTGAAGATTCTCTTCCCAAAATGTTCTTCACTGTGACTCTTGGATTTCTCTTTGAATTTACCCTGAGTTCTACATGACTTGTCTCTGTCTCTTCCTTGATCGTATCCTAACTAAGGAGGACAGCATTCTCCCAAGGGCTAATTAGGGAGTAATGTTTCTCAATTATACTTTAAGAAGTATGTGAGGGGCTGGAGAGATGGCTCGGAAGTTAAGAACACTGGCTGCTCTTGCAAAGAACCTGGATTTGGTATCCAGCTCCCACATAGTGATTCACAATTGCCTGTAACTTCCATTCCAGAGGGTCCCATTCATTTTGTTGGCCTCTGAGGGCACTGTACACACAAGGTGTGCATACATATAGGCAGGCAAATACACATAACATAAAAGTTTAAAAAATTAAATCTTTGCTGGGTGGTGGTGGAGCACACCTTTAATCAGGAGGCAGAGTCAGGCAGATCTCTGTGAGTTTGAGGCCAGCCTGGGCTACAGCGTGAGTTATGGAGAAAACTTGATAACAATTTAGAATTTCAGTAATTTTTAGTTAACTATTTTTCTCCTTTCTGGAAAGACTTAAAATTTTTCTTCTCTAGCTTGGAGATTTTACATAGTGTGCCTTTGACTGGTTTGCTTTTGCCTTTTGTTTTAAAATTTGGTTTATAATGAATTTATAGAAAAATTTCAATCTGTAATTTCATGGTCTCTGGCTCTAGGAAATAATCCTCCTCCTCTTCTTCTCCCTCCTCCTCCTCTTCTACTCTTCCTCTTCCTTATCTAGTCTCCCCCCTCCCTCCTTCTTGCAGTTCAGGTCCTCCATTTCTCTACCTCTCTCTACAGAACTTACATTATTAAATGCTGCTCACAGATCAAACACCTAGTTTTTCTATTAACTTACATTTCTTTTGAGTTTCATTCTTCTTTGGGAAAAATTATCTTGACTTTATCACCTTTATTTTTACTTAGGTTTGACTTTTAAATCAAATATGGGTGTTATATTTATATTTTCCAGGAACTTTCTTTTTCCGATTCCTTTTAAGAAAATAATCCCCAGTTCTCGTTTAAGAGGCACCACCTTTGATCATCCTGAAAATATTAATCTTCATTTGTGCTGTTTTCCTCTCTGCTGTCTCTTCTGGTTTCTGTGATCTCCTGAAGGTTTTCCTTAACTATGAAATGATTCTCAGCTGCCTTTTCATACTTAAATGGGAGGCACTAAAATTCCAGTTGGAAGAATTGAGAGGAGAGGAGAGGAGAGGAGAGGAGAGGAGAGGAGAGAGGAGAGGAGAGGAGAGGAGAGGAGAGGAGAGGAGAGGATGGGTGTGTGGGCTTTATCATTAGGTGATGGAGCAGGACGTACTGTTACTGGGAAACCAAGTGCCTTTTATTTTAAGAAAGTTAGTTTTCCAGGAAATCTCTTTCAATGTCCTCCCATGTGATTTCAGCATCCCAGAGCTAGACTGAGGAAGATGGCCTTGGCCTTCAAGAAGTGCATTCATCCTTAATCCCCCCATTGCACAGCCATGTGAGGTGCCTCTGTGTCCAGAACCTTCCTGGTTCAATATCTCAGAAAAAAAGCCTTCTGTTTTCTGAGCATGGGAGAGACTGATTATATAGGTGTCCAGGTGGAGGAACATTGCTGGGGCAGGGACATTCTTCCTGCTTCCTGTAGGAACTCCTTGCCAGCCGGCCCATTTTTCCGGCCTCATTCCAAATCCCTGCCTTCAGAAGAAACCAGTGCTGTTTCTTCTCCGCCACACTGGGATTCTGAGGTCCCAGAGTTTTGCTACCTGTCTGTTCCCACTGCCTGTCCCCATACCCTCGTAAGCAGGTCTACTCTGTCTTCTGTGGCTTGGGCCTCTCTGTTGCTTGTGGTCTGCTAAGTCTGGCGCCATGCATCCACGTACTTTCTAATTCCCAAACTGCTAGCTCCTCTCACTGCTGCTGTTTCCTCTCCCATTCTCATTTTCCTTGTGGGTTTAGGTCTTCTTCTTCTTCTTCTTTTTTTTTTTAAACATTCCATTAATGACATTTTAGTGGGACTTCTGGAGGTAGCCAAGATAAACATGTGTGTTCAATCAACTATGATTAAGCAGTCTAATGTTCTCTATTATAGCTTAGAGCCAAAGTAACAGTTAATCATATAGCCTTCTTCTACCTTGCTTTGCCTGCCTCCTTCATGCCTTCATCTACTGAGTGGATGACTGGCTGGGAGCAGTCTCATCACGTAGCACCATATGTCACCATGAGGCCACATCAAGTGTAACCTAATCTGTCACGCTGAACAACACAAGTACTGTGACCTCCACGTGGCCTGTATCAACATCAGTACCGTGGCTTTCATCCCCATCACCACTGCTACCCTCCCCTTCACATCACAAATACTTCCATCTTAGCCATCATCACCATGACGACCACCACCTCTTCCATCACCCCAACCACCTTCTCCATCAGCTTCTCCGTGTTCCCCGTCACCACCATCCCTTCCCCCTTCGCAGCCACACCCTCCACTGTCATTACATCATCACCACGAATGCTATCAACTCAACTGTCACTGCTTCCAATATGCTCACCAAGATCTCCTCTCTCCCCCACTCTGATCTTCCCAAAAGATGTTTTACATGAAATATTAATGCACCCTCTCTCCACAGGAGTTACAATCAACCAGGTACTGTGCCATGGGCCTTGTAGTCCCAGCTACTCAGAAAACTGAGGCAGGAGGATTGGTTGAGTCTAAGTGTGTGAAACTAGTCCTGGGAATAGTGAGATTCCATTTGAAAGAGAGGAAGAGAGAGAGAGAGAAAGCCAGAATGGGGTGTGTACAAGTGAATAGTGGTAGGCAACAACATGGAGGAATGATTGTCTTTGAATACACACAGTATTCTTCTGAGAGAGGAGAGACTAAAAATGATGTCTCCAGTTCAAGCACCCTACACGAACCATGGGAGACGCAAAGGAGCAGAATGTCAAGCCCTTCCTAGGAACTGAACACCACAGTAGACACTTTTAGTCATTTCTTTTCGGGTAAGGAATATTACCCCAGTTTTAAAGGAGGAAACTGAGATTCCCAGATGCAGAATAACACAGTCAAGGCCACACAATTAATAAGCTGTGGAGCCAAGATTCCAACCCTGTGTGACTTCAAAGTCCATATTCTTTCCATTACACTGTGCTGGCGAGGAGTCCCAAGAGTTTGGTTTAAGCACAATGGGATATAACCAAGCAAAGAAAGCCCTTATCTCAGCGAGAGCTGGTCCGATGAGGCACCGGGAAGCCCCTCTCTCAAAAGAGAAAGACCCCCACAGTTCTGATGAGAAGAGCCAAGCACACTCCCACAGAGCTCACACTCCACTGAAGGCCCTACCCAAGCAACCCCTTGCAATCTCTGAGCCTCGCTGCCACCTCTTCCTGACCCCAGCTCCCAGAGGGAAAGGGAGGGAGCATGGACAGCCAGTCCTGGGAATGCCTGGGCTTGGGAGAACTGGGTTATTTTGGGATTGTTTACATTTGGAATCTTCCTGATCTTTGGTCCCAGAAAAAACACCCACATGTTGGAAAGTCTTCCGAGTTATTCACTGTTGGTTTTTTTTTTTTTTCTCTTCATCTCCTTCAACTTTTTCTTCTTCTTGGATGGAAAAAAAATGTGCTAGTGATTAGTCACAACCTGTGAGGCTGAGTTTTTGACAGCCCCGCTGAGAAGGGAGAGACAGAGAGGCTCAGAGCGGGGCCCGGGGCAGATGCTTCTGGGAAGGAAGTGTTCATAGCACTGACTCTCCCCCCCCCTTACCCCCCACAGCCACCACAGAGTGGTCCGCTCACCTCCGTCTCCCAGGGGACCACCACTCCCCAAATGTAGGGCCTTTGGCTGTTCCATTCCAAGCCCAAGCCCAGCGTCACTAGGGAAGAAATTAGGCCCGAATGTGTGCTCCAAGGAAGCCAGAGGGTCAGGATCTGGACAAGCGGACTGTGAGGAGAGAGGAGCAGGCACTTTGCTGGAGGCCTCCCCTTGGTCATCGCTGACTTCCACAAACCTTTCGGTCCCTGCAGGGTGATTATGTCTTTGGTCTCATGGATATCGCAGGGTGTTAGCGATCCTCTTGATTCTTTTTCAAGAAGGTCAAGGGTTGAATGGGACAAAACAGTGTCCACTGGGCCAGTACAAAGGAGAGAAGGAGATTGCTTCAGCTAAAAGACTAGGCTTGGGAGGCAGATCTGGATCCAATTTTAAAATCTACGGATTGTGAAACATGGCGGGAAGGGATAATGAAGAGAATCTGGGAGCTCTCCCTTGGTGTGGGTCTTTTAAAAGACCTTTTTTTAGGCAACTAAGAGAAAATCAATTAATACAATAAGCAGCAAGATGGCTTAATGTCAGGGGGTGACAGAAGGGCCCCCAGGGTGACTGGAATCTGAGCAAAAAGGATTTCCTTGCCAGGCTCCTGCTGATATAAACAATTTGAGTCATTCAAAATTAGGATGTCAGCACCATTCTGAAAACCCAGTCTCGTGTGATCACACCCACACAAAATACTCCACCCGCCAGGGGAGCCGTCCACACACCAGACTCCCGGCTAGAACCAAGTGTGGCTTATGGGCCCCACGAGGACCCCACAGGCCCGAGGCCCACACTGCGTGGCTCATGGCTGACCTCACACATGGGGCTTGAAGATCAGGAGAAGAAACAAAAGCAGGGGCCACCCAGGTTCTAGTCCAACTTCAGGAGGCTCCAGCTAGGAACTGCCACCCCCAGTTAGTCCCAGCTCTGGAGGGGTTACAGCAGTTAGAGAAGACACCCCAAAGCAGGGGACTCTTGTCACCCAGTCTTAGGGAAGTGCCAAGGCCCGTCAACAAGCACCTTTTATCTCTACAGTGTGAGGTGCAGAGGAGTGGGTACCTGTGCTCAGGCCTGGCTCTGTCTTGGGTGGGTAGATGGTTACTTCTCTCAGCGGGATAAAATGGCTGACAAAAGCATTTGAGGGAGCAAGGGTTTCTTTGGGCTCACAGACCGTCACAATGGGAAGGTATGCAGCAGGGGCATGAAGCGCTATGCTTCGAAAGCATCCAGAGTCAGCAGAGAGAGAGAGATGAAGGCCAGTGGTCAGCTCCCTCCTTAGAATCAAGTCCAGAGCCACAGCAGTGGCAGTTTGCATGAGAAATGTCCCCCATAGACTCACAGGTTTGAACACTTGGTCTCCACTTGGTGGCACTCTGAGGAGTTAAGGAACTCTTGTGAGGTTTTCTGAGCCTTGCTGCAGGAAGTACGACCCCGGGGGCCTGGTTTTGAAGTTTATGCTCTTGGCCAATTCCAGTTCACACCTCTGCTTCGTGTTTGTAGCTGGCCGTGCGATCTCTCAGCTCCCTGCTCTGACTGCCTGCTGCCATGATTCACCACCATCACGGCACAGCTCTCCCGCTGCAACTGGGAACCCAGATAAACTCTCCCTTCTGTCAGTTACCGTGATTATGGTGTTATATCACAGCAACAGAAAGTTGCTATTACAATCTTCTGGGTGAATCTAGACCTCTCAAGGTGATGTTGGCCATCACCCCTGAACGTTAGCCACCCAGAAGAGAAGGGAGGGCTAAGTACCTCTGAGGCTCAGAGATGAGGATAGAGCAAATCCATAATTGTGTTCTAGAACTATTAGTCATCTATGCCCAAGACTTCTCAAAGGTTGAGTAAGGTGGAACGGAAACAGGAGATAGGAAGAGTCCCTGGGACAACCCTGCATGCAGGATGTGGGGATAGAGGCCATTGAACTGGTGGGCTTAGCTAGGTTTGGTGGCATCAGGAGGCTGTCAACAGGTCAAGTGACAATACCCTTCTGCTGAGAAAGTCACCGTTATTCGTTACAACAGCTCTTTAGAGCAGGATTCTCTAGTCTTTTGACACTGTAAAAAGACGCTGCCATCTGCAAACGTGTTGGCTGCATTCATGGCTTTCCTGGGATGCACAGCCCATCCTCATATTTGACGATCCACAGAGGAAGGTTGGTCATGATGCCTGCCGCTATAGAGAAGATGACGTAAAAAATGTTACCATGTCTTTTCACATCCCACCCTCGTTCGCAGTAAGGTGCCCAAGGGAGCAGCGTGGTGCCCCAGGGGGCTAGTTCCAGCCTATGCTGGGATGGAGGACTGTCCCAGTCCTCCTTACCCCAGGCAGAATGAAGGGAATCAGAGGTAGCAGTGGCCCAGGCCTTGAGAAGGTGGCTCCAAGCAGGAAGGGCACCAGGAAGCAGGTTGGCCCTGTTGACCAGGCACCCTTGCCCACTCACCTGCCCCTCTACCTGTCCTGAGCCTGAGTTGGAGCCTCAGGAAGCAACTTCTCACTCTGAGGGGAAGCCTCCAGCCTTGTCCCGAACACCTGGCTCAATTATGCTCCCTTGATGCTGAGGCAAAGCCTGAGCCTGACCTCCACCACGAGACTGGGAGCTCTCTGAGGGAATTCCACTCCAATCCTCTTTCTCCCAAGACTCCTTTTCTCCTGTTCCTTTCTCTGTAATACCCTGTGATCTCTTCCCAGAAAGAACTAGCATTTGACAGTGGACAGGCTCTCCTCCCAGAATGCCATTCATCCAATTTGGTTTTGCTTCATAGACAGAGTCCCACCACCTGTTTGCCATGGAGCTACTGGTTCTGAAGTGTCCCTCTTGACCAGAGAGAAAGCCAGTCTCAGAGAGGCCGGGCGACTTTCCTCTAGAGATGTCCTCTGGGTGGAGCCCCTGGTCTCCCAGCCTGAGTGCTTTCCCCTAGACACCCTTGGGCCTGCCGGTCTCACCCCAGCCTCATAGTGGCACCCCACATAAAATCCCAGAGCTGGGACAGGAACTGGGACAAAGAGGAGGACATTGGGGCCCCAGCCTTGACCCCAAGTTTCTATTTATAATCCTTATTCCAGAGACGGCCACTTAAACACACATTCCTGATAACTGAATAATCTTTGGCACCAAGCAAAAAATAGCCTGTGGCCCAGACCACAATTGTACAGCTGGATCGGGGTGAACAGGGACAGCAGGGACCCAATGATGCAGGACAGACTGGAGGTGGGAGCGGCCGGGTTGGGACAAGTGAGTTGGGACAGCAAATATAGCCAGTTAAATATAGTCCTGTCGACCTGGACACCATGCCAACCTGACGCTGTGCCAGGCCCCTCTGCCACAAGCTTTCCCCAAATGGGCTCAGTTCCCTTGTAACCAATGGAAGTGAGCACAGAGGCCAGGTCTGCAGGAGCCAGAGAGACCCTGGTGACAGTGAGCCCTGCGGCTCTGGAGAAGTCGGCAACCAAATCAAGAACCAAGAGCAGAGGCTCGGCTGGCACTCTCTGCAACTGTTAGTCTGCAGGCGGAAGTGTGGCCACGTGCTGAGGCAGGAAACAGAGGACCTTTCGTTCGCCAAGGCAGCTGATGGAACCCGGTGCACACCTCCATCCCTCAGTGAGGAACTGACGCCAAGGTCTCTTCTATGGAAGCCTTAGCAAGAAACGGAAGTCTCAGCCAGTGGCTGCTGCTGCTCACTGGGGTCCCCTGGAGAATCGGCGCCATTCCACACCATCACTGTCCAGGCCCCCCAGCTCCACAAAATCCAGCACTTCCCCTCAAGGCTGCCATTTGTACTTAGTTTCCTTCAACCCCTTCCAACAGGGGGACACCCTTTCCATGTGACCTCATGCTTTCTTTTTAATGAAGGCCCCAGTCACTCTGGGCTGCGGCACATGCTAAAGACCCCCTCTTAACTAAGATCTTCCCTTCACGGGAGTCCACATTCTGAAGCACTGGAGGTTAAGACCCCAACAGCTGAGTTTGAGATGGGGACGAGCTCGATCTTACACTTGCAGAACATAATTTGACACCAGAAATCTCAGAGAACCCCACTGCTGGGCCTATGAAGACTCATGGTGGGGGTGTTTTCTACTGAGGGTAAACAGGAGGAGCAGGTGAGGTCAGCTTTGAACATGATTTTGAGGAATACCCAACAGGTACCTAGGCTCACACCAGGAGGCCCAAGAGAGGGTGTCTCGACATAGGAGCCTGAGGTGTTCCAGGCAGTGTTGGAAATCAAGAAAACAGCTTCCTGGGACACATGGAGGAAGAATAAACTCAACAGAGGGCCTGTGCCTCAGGAGCATGGATGTCTAAGGACATCTAAGGCCAGGGCCAGGAAGACTTTGAAGTGGATGGAGAAGAGGCAGCAGAGACCTGGAAGTAGGGGTGCCTCGTGAGCCTGGGGAGGCCAAGTTCAAAAGAGAGCAAACTGTGTTCTCCTGCCTGCAGGACTGAGCACACTACTGAACTAGAGATAGCCTGTGGGAATGAGCCTGGAGGAGTGAGCCACGCTGTTCGGATCAGTCATACCAAGGACAACGAGAACAATGTGGGTTGTGTCTAAGAATATAATCTGGGCCTGGAGGGGGGCTCACAACCACCTGTGACCCCAGCTCCAGGGGTTCTCGGCCTCTCTGGTCTCTGCAGCACCTGAACTTGGTGAACAGAAACACAGACCCATACAATGTTTACAGAGAACGTACTCTAAAGAGCACAGACTAGCTCATAAGAGAGTCAAGAATGGCGAGACCAAATCCAGAAGAAGCTTTCCCAAAGATGACTGGGGTGGGGGTGCTCCCAAGCCTGGAGAAGACTTGCCAGTCTGAGGGAAAGCTAGGAAACCACGCTGTGACTTCCCCACATCTCACAGGCGTGCGGAGAGGATGGACGTCTAGGGTCTTCTCCACATCTGGCAGGTGTTCTGCAGATTAAGCTAGGGTCCTAGAGATACAGCACAGGGTTCAGGAGACAGCTCAATGGGAAAAGCACTTGACACCCAAGGATGAGGACCTGAGTTCAGACTCCCAAAACCCAGGTAGACTCAAAAGCATCTATAACCCCATGTTCCCATGGTGAGCTGGGAGGTGGAGACAGGAGCCTGCCTTGAAGTTCGCAGGCCATCTAGTTTGTCCTATGCAGCCAGGAACAAGAGATTGTCATGTACAAGGAGAAGGCATGGATGGTCACCCAGAGTTGTCCTCTGATAACACATGAGCCTTAGCATGTATACACCTACACACACACACACACACACACACACACACACACACACACACACACGGGTGAAAAAGTTAAAAGGTTAGAGCACAAAATGATGAAACAGAAAGCAAACACAATTAATATGGTGGAGCCAAGCCTTGAGTCTTCTTTAAAAACTAATGAAATTGACACCCACTAATGGGAAGGGGATCAAGGACAGGGAATGAGCGGACTCCTGAGACCCACATCAGGGTGAGAAAGCGGCTCTCTCTGCTGAGACCCTCTTAGAACAAGTCAGGACAAACACTACAACAAAGGAAGTCGTGTACCAATGAGACACAAGGGAGCTGAGGGCTTCTGGGAGCACAGGGTAACAACCCACTGCCTGTCCTCACGGCGTCTGTCCCCTACAACTAGCAAGGCCTCAGGGGCTCCACCTCCCTGAGACATGCTTTGACTTCTCAGGGCTAGCTCAGGGAAGAAGGGACTTGGGACACTTCGGGGACAGATTTTGAATGAACCTGCTTAGTTCAAACCAGCCAGAGCCAGCCAGTGCTGTTTGCCCCTCTGCAGTACTTCAATGACTGGCAATCATCCCTAATGCCTGGGGTGTGTCCTCCATGGGGGAGCACTCTCTTGGGAGATGGAGCAGTGGAGGCTGTTGTCTGTGGGGTCAGGAGCCAGGCTTCTGGGGCTTATCCTTCACCCCAAGATGCATTTACTTATTAGTTCTATATTAAATTTATCCTAACTGATGCATGAAGCATAAAGTCACACACATTTATGGGGTGCGATGTGATTTTCAGGACACGTATGTGTTATGCTTTGTTTTAATTTCTAATGATCCTAAGGATTGAGCCTAAAGCCTCATGTACTCAAGGCAAGTTCTCCACCACTGAGCTACAGCCCAGTCATCTTTTTGCTTTTAATTTTGAAATGCGATCTCACAAGGCTACCCAGACTGGCCTTGAACTGCGATCCTCCTGCCTCAGCCTCCTAAGGCACCAGGTCCAGCTCACTGTGTCATATTTAGATCAGGCCAAACATGCGCATCTCTTTGTACACTGGTCAATCCTTTGTGGCGAAAACATTGCACATTTCATTTTTTAAAGTGAGCCGTGTATAACTGCTCCTTATTTTCACCTTACTCTGCAATTGCACCCCACGGCTGGCTTTCTTTGTGCTCACTTACGATTTGATGCCCGTTGATCAGTCCTTTGCCATCCTCCCTCCCAGCTGCTCTGCTCGCTACTGCCCTCCTTTCAACTTCTGGAGATCCAGGCTTTCAGCTTCTGAATCTCAGCGAGGCTAAGCCATTCTTGGCTCTCTGTGCCTGGCTAACCTCACTTAAGATGAAGATAGTTCCAGCTGTGTTGTCGCAGATTTCCTTTCATGGCTGAAAGGTAGTCTGTGGTCTTTATATACCACCTTTTCCTCACCCACTCACCAACTGATAGAAAAACCTGCTTCGATGGCTTGGCTCTTGTGAATAGTCAGGGAACGACAGACAGCAGGTGTGTCTCTGACACACTGACACATATGCCCGGCCGGCAGTAGGATTGCTGGGTCCTGTGACAGGGCTGGTTTTAGTCTCTTGAGGGAGCTCCATCATGGTTGTGCTAATCTACGTTCTGGCCCAGAGCATGTAAGCACTGGACCCTTGCCATCACCTCCTTGCCAAGGCTTGGTTTGTTTGTTTGTTGTTTGTTTGTTTGTTTGTTTGTTTATGGGGTTGGTAATAGTGACTGATTGTGGTTTTGATTTGCATTTCTCAGACGGCCATGGTTAATCTTCACTAGTAAGCTGAAAAAACTAAGGATCGCCAGGGGAACAGATCTCTGGGCATGGCTGTGAGGGAGTTTCTGGATTAGGCTAATTGCGGTGGGAAGACAGACCCTAAATGTGGGTGGCTCTATCCCATGGGATGAGGTCCTGGACAGAATAGAAAGGAAACAGACAAGGCATAGAGGCCTTTAATTGCAGCACTCAGGAGGCAGAGGGAGGCAGATCTCTATGAATTTGAAGCTAGCCTGGTCTACACGGCAAGTTCCAGGCCATCCAGGGCTATACAGTGAGACCTTGTCTCAAAATAATAGTAATAATAATAGTAATAATAATGAAAGGAGGAGAGGCATTGAGTGGAGCATCAGAGTTTGTCTTGTCTTTACCTTCTGACTGTGGACACACGTGACCAGCTGCCACACACTCCTGCCACCCTGCTGGACCACACCTTCAAACCAACAGCAGAAATCAAGCATTCCCTCCTTCCATTGTTTCTGTCAGGCTTTTATCACAGAGATGAAATGAGTCACTGACCCATCACTGATTAGCGGAGTTGGGCGACATGCCGGCCACCCTTCTGTCTTCTTTTGAGAAATGTCTGTCTAAGCCGATGTCATCTTTTAATTAGCTGTTTGGGCTCTTCTGTTTGGGCTCTTAGGGTTTTGTTTCTGGACTTTCATAGACACATGGACGCCACCCTTGCCAGGTGGCAAACACAAACCTCGCCACCATTCTCATGGCTGCTTCTTCAGACGCTCTCTGTACGGTGGGACCCCATTTGTCTCTTTGGGGGGGTGGTTGTTTCTTACTTGGGAATCTCATATCATGCACCTCGATTGCACTTACCTCCCTATCTTCCCATGTCTGCACCTCTCCCCCATCCCCCCCAAATCCCAGAATAAAAAAAAAAAAAAGAGCCCATTTTGTGTGGTCTGTATATTAACTGGAGCATGGTCAAATTCCTAGTGTCTGGGTCCCAAGGGAGGATGTGTCTTTTTCTGCCTGCATCTGTGCCAGAAGCCATCAGCTGGGGAGGGCCATGAGGTGGGGAGCAGTGTGGGACTAGCTCTCCTGTGTCCACAACATTGCCTGTACTGAAGTGCTGCGGGCCACCAAGGGGTGGTGCCAGCTCTACTGAGAGGGGCAGGGCCTCTTCTCCCATGCTCACAGCACCATAAGCACTGCCCTGCAGCTACCACCGAGGGGCAGGACCAGCTCTCCCACAAAGGGTGGGACCAGCTCTCCCATGCCCAAGGCTTCAGGTGGCAGTCCAGACCACGGGCATTCACTTGGGTTTCAGTGGTAACATGGGCCACAGCCATCAACGTGGCCCTTGGCCATATCAGGACACCTGACCCACTCATGGCTCTCAGTGGCTGCATGGACCACAAGCCTCAACACTGTCTCTGGTGTTTACACATGCCACTCACATCAGAAGTGTGGCTTGCTTGGGTAGCTTCTGGCCACCCTGTGGCTACAGGGCCCTAGGCAGCACTTGCTTGGATTAGGTTTGTCTCTTTTGAGGACTTGTCTGAACACAGCTGGGCTCCTCAGCATTTTTTCCTCTGGTTTCTCCTCAGGGTTTTAAACTTGCACATCTTACATATATGCCTTTAATTTATTTCATGTTGATTCTTGTAAGTAGTGAGATTTAGAGCTCTAGACCCATGCCTTTCATGTGGACCTACAATTGACCCAGCATGAGTGACTGAACAATTTCTCCTTCTTGCAATGCATGTTAATTTAGATCTTTTTGTCAAAACTCTGTAATAGGTGCACAGAATTTACTTTTATGGTCTCTATCCTATTCTTTGGCCTCTCTGATGATTTTTCTGTCAGTGTCCATGCTGTTTTGATTATGATAGCTTTGTAGTATATTTTTAGGTAATAGGATGTAGTATTGCTTAGTTCTTTTGCTCAGAATTGTGTTACTATTGGTTGCCTTTCATAGTTCCAAATAAGATGCATGATTTTCTTCCAGTTCTGTGAATAATGTCATGAGCATTTTGATAAGAATTGCATTGACATTGCATCTATGGTTTGGTAGTGTGGACATTTTCAACAATATTGATTCTTCTTTCTGTTTTTTTGTGTCCTTTCAATTTTTTTTCCATCAGTGTTTTATAGTTGCTATTGTAGAGTTTCTCTCACAACTTTGGTTAAATTTCTTCCTCCAGAATCTTCTTTGTATCCATCACAGAGCTGATTGCCTCCTTGATTTCTTGTTCAGAAAAATTACTGTAGGCACACAGCAAGACCTCCAATGTTTAAAATATTTATTTATGAGTTCAGGTGCCTGCAAAGGCCAGAGGCATCAGATACCTCTGGGAGGTGGAGTTGCAAGTGGTTGTGAGAAGCCCAGTGTGGATGCTGAGAAATGAAAGCTGGTTCTCTGCAAGAGCATATGAGCTCTTAGCCATTGAACCATCTCTCCAGCCACGGGGCTGCTGATTTTTTTTTTTTAATGAGGCTTTTGTATCTTAAAATTTTTTGTGTTCATTTATTAGGCTCCCAAATCTAATTTATAGCATCCATATTTCAATTTACAAATTTGGAGCAGTAAATTATCAGGAGACGTTACAGAGTTCATACACACAAAGATTCCAGGGCACTTCATGGCCTGTGCTAAGCACCCAATAATCATTGACAGGAGCAGCTGCTGCTTTTCGGGGAGACAAACTATCATTCTGAATATTGCTCAGTTTGGAGGGAGATATTCACTCTAGAGATACCTAGTAAACTCTCCCAGCTTTGTATCAGAGACTTCCACCAGTTCCCATGTATCAAGCCTCTTGTCCTTGACCATGGCTGTAAAGTACCAACCATCTTTTGTTTCTCTCATCTTTTCCATTCTAATCCAATCCAGCCTACCTCACCTGTGCCTCTCATAGACAAGGCGCTGCAGGTATAAACTCAAAAGGCTTTCTTAGTGCCAGATACTTTTTTTCATGTAAATGTCATAAAATTGTCTCCATGGTGGGTTGCTGTTCCAATGACCTCCAGTTGCACAACTGCCCATCTCAATCAGAATGGCTTGGAGCATAGGGTGGCAAACCATAGCCCTTCCTGATTTTTGTAAAACACATGAGTTAGGCATCATTTAAGTTTTCAAGAGAAAAAAAACATCACAAGAAGAATAGTATTTCATGGCATATAAAATTATATTGATTTGAAATGTTGAGAAACATAATGAAAGCTGTATTGGAACCAGGCCACACCCACTCATTCTCAATTGTCTCTGGCACTTCCATCGGGCTTGAAGCAGCTACCAGCTCCTGCTTTACAGAGATGTTTGCCAACCTCAGGCTTAAAACATCCACTGTCTTTTTGCTTACAAACTTCCAGCATGGGATGCTGCTGCTGCTGCTCTTTCTGGTCTCCTCTAGGCTGGATCAAGGCCAAGATTGCCTCATTGTTTAAGGTAGGCGTTGTCTGTCTGACTTAGGGTAGGGATATCAGCTGGCAGAACACCTAGAGGTTCCTGCTTGGCCACAGAGGTGTGATTGTGGCTCCCTCACAGCATGGCCTCTGAATCATAAGGACAAACATTCTCAAAAGACAGAACTCAAGAGCTATCACCCTCTAAAGAGGTGGTCTTGAGACCAGCCCAAGTGGAAGGTGTTAGTTTTCCATTATTCTAGTTTCATTTCCACTACTGTAATAAAATAACCTGACAAAATCCTTTTTATGGAAGAGTGGGTTTATTTTGCTCACACTTCCAGCTTTGGGGAAGGTTAAGGCAGAAACTTTAAAGCAGCCCATGACACCATATCCACAGTTGAGAGCCAAGAGAAATGAATGCATACATCTTCGTGTTTAGCTAAGTTTCTCCATTGTTATATAGTTCAGAATCTCTTGCCTAGGGCATGATACTGCCCACAGTGGACTGGGTATTCCCACATCAATTAACATTAGTAATCAAGACAATCCCTCACAGACATGCCAACAAGCCAACCTGATCTGGAAGATGCGTCACTGAGACTCTCTTCCCAGGTGACTCTATCTTATGTCAAGTTGACAGTTAACATTAACCATCACAACCATATTCAAGCCAATTGTTACAAAGCACAGGCTGCAGGGGGGCGGGGATACAGATGCCTCCTTCATTAGATTCAAGTCTAGAGAATTCAGCAATCATATCTTCTACACACCACAGGCATAATGATTCTTGGGAACACGGAAGGAAGTCCCTTTTTTTTCTTTTGTTTTTATTTTTTTGAGACAGGGTTTCTCTGTGTAGCTTTGGAGCCTGTCTTGGAACTCACTCTGTAGACCAGGCTGGTCTTGAACTCACAGAGAACTGCCTACCTCTGCCTCCCAAGTGCTGGGATTAAAGACGTGCGCCACCACGCCCAGGGGAAGGAACCCTTTGAAGAGTGGCTATTATTATGCCCATTGTTGCTCACCAACAGCCAGCAGCACCATCATGTCCGTTGATGCTTGGCAGAAGACTGCTCACAGAGCTCGGGAGGCATCCTGTCTCTTCCACCGGGGTGGGTTTGTATCAATTGCTGTCAGAAACTGGTCAAGAATAGAGCCCAGATGTCCTTAGGTTTTTGTTGTTGTTGTTGTTATTGTTTTGAGACAAGGTTTCACTATGTAGCCCCAGCTGGCCTGGGATTTGCTTTGTAGACCAGACTGGCCTTGAACTCATAGAGATCTGCCTACCTGTGCCTCTCAAGTGCTGGGATTAAAGATGTGCACACATCCCCAAATCTGGCCAGATGTCTCCAGTTTCTGTGTGCGTGTAAGTCTATTTTTGAATTCAAGTATAGATTAGATGCACATGTGTAGATTGGTATGCTTGTAAATGTGTATGTGTGTTCATGTGCATATGTGTAGTCATGTGTGGATATGTGTGTGGAGACCAGAGACCATCCTCAGCTGTCATTACTCAGACACTGTCCATCTTGGTTTTGAGACAGGGTTTCTTGCTGGCCTGGAACTCACTAAGTAAGCTAGGCTGGCTGATTTCAGGACCCCATGTGTCTTCATCTTCCTAAGGCTGGGGATATAAGCCTGTGCCACAATGCCTGGACATCCTAGATTTGTTTGTCTTTAATCTCTGCTGGTAAAGCAAATGTTCTATCTGGGTTGAGGACTACAGGGCACTACAGCATTTCCAGCATCTTCAGAGCCCCGCCCACTGCCGACTGACAGCCCATACTGTGACGGTACTGTTCTAGCTCTGAAGGGGAGACTGGAGAACAGAAAACAGCTTTGCCTGTGAATTCCCTGCGAGCCTAGGCCAGGCCTGGAGCACAGAGGGGTCTCCAGTGACAGCATTGAGGATCCCAGGCTTCCTTCCCCAGCAAGCTTTTCCTGACACAGACCCATCCAGCGCAGAGGGATCTGGCCTTCTGCCAGGCTGCCATGTCCCTTTCTGTCCTCACTTCTGCAGGAGCAGGCAGCTTCTGAGGCAACATATTGACAGATATCCACTTAGAGCAAAGAAGTGGATTATATTTTCCCGACCTTGGGTCTAAATGGGCTTCTTAGTTGTTGAGAAGAGGGTTTAGCTGAGATGTGAGATGTCACCCAGCCTGTAGCCCTCTGAAGAGTTCTGGCTATGGGCAGTGCCAAGCTGAAGCCTGGCCTCCAGATCTGGAGCCTAGAGTCTGAGATGCCATCTTCCATGGCCCCAGGAGGCCCCTCAGATTGTAGGCAAATCCAGGAGTCCTGATTTTGGGGAGCTGGTGCCTTCTGGCTATTGAGACACAAGCCTCAGTGGTCCTACCGCCCCCTCCTTCAGACCTCAGGAAGGTGCTAGAGTTTGGAACTGATGATGCTGACTCTGGGTCCTTGTGTCCATGGTGGAGTGTCCAGGAGACCTTTTGTTGTCTGGACATGGGGAGGGCACTAACCTTGCTGCCAATCTCATCTGTTCCATTTATAGTGAGAGTAAATGGCTCAGAGCCACACTCAGCCTCCTCGGTCACATACTGTACCCTCAGACTGACCTCAGCCAAGGGCCACAGACCATGCCTGATACTAGTCCCAGAACTGACCCTATCCAAAGGCCATCCCTAGCTTGGCTGAAAAACTAACCCTGACCATGACACCACAGTGATTCTAGGCTCTGATCAGGGATTGTGGGAGGCACCTAAACCTCACAGGCCCAAAGTGCCGGTCTTAATTGGCAGCGTGTTCTGTGAGGAAAAGAATCTGTCCTGCAAGTGCAAGGCCACAGAATGGATGCTATTTTCATTCAGTCTTGAGCTCCAGCCCATGGGATGGTACCACCCATGTTCAGGATGGGCTCACTCACCTGCCTAGAAACTCCCTCACAGACATCCACAGAGGTTAGTCTCTTAGGTGACCACATATCCCATCAAGCTGACAATCAACATTACCTATCCCGGAAGCCTAGCAGCTGCCAACTGCCCCCCACTCACCATCGGCCTCTGTACCTCCACACTGGAGCTCCCGCCAGGCACAGCATCTCCCTCAACTTGCTGCAACTCTGTTAGCCCTAACACCTCCTGTAGGACTGTCCTGCTTTCAGTGTCCAAAGAGCAAAGCATCCAGGATTGCTGGGTCTGATGGGACACGGGTCTCTGTCATCCTGACAGAGCCAGAAGCCTGTCAGCAGTCCAAGCTCATGAGTGGCCTGGAAGACCAAGGGTACCTGGAGCCTTTGTGTTACCCTTGTGCCTCAAAGTTGTTACCTTAGCGCCAAGTTCACGTGCAAGGAGTTCCTATGGGAACACACCGCCTACAGCTAATGCTGTTCCAGCCCCAGTTCAAGACCCTGCCTTTCAGTGTCCAGCATTAGGCCCTGCTCCCACGCACTCGCAGTTCCCAATAACGCTCAGCCCACCTGCCCACTCCCCCCTCTACACAGACCCTCACAGGGATAAAGACTAATGGAGCTTGTGTCTCCCACCCTCAGAAAGTCCGAGCTTTCCTCAGCTAGAGGTCTGAGCAGGCCTGCACAGTACAAAGCCAAAGACCACTCTAAGGAAAGAACCTGCGTCTCTGGGCAACACCTCCCCTCACTGGCGTCCAGCCTACCATGCAGAAACGGATCTTGACAGGAGAAAACTGAGGTTTCAGACACTGGGCTCCCGCTGCACCCCACAGCCTGGAAGGGACTGTGGGAGAACCAACTGACTCCCGGCGCTGTGCAGAGATGAGGACTTAGCCCACAAGCCCTTCTCTAGACTGTAGGGGTGAACTCCAACCATCCCAGGCAACCTGTGGGGTAACCCAGATGACCAGCTGTCATCCGCAGAGGTGGGTGATGATGCTGCTGTTGCCAACAGCAGGGAAGGGCTGGTGTTGTCAGGCATTCTACTTCAGTTGGATCAGAGCCGGAGGGTGAGAGCAGGAACAGCCCCCAGCAGGTCTGACAGCCTCCTCCTCCGGTCCCTACCAGGCCTCCTGCCTTCTCCCTGCCCTCTCATGACCACAGCCACGCTAATGCCTTTAGCAGTCTCCAGGTCGGTCTCCAGGGCAGCCCTAGGTTCAAAGATCAAATATACTTTCTGGCAGGCTAGGGCCGGTGGCCAGCTGCCAGGAGTGGAAAGGGCTGAGCTGGTGCAGGGGGAGCGAGGCACTTTAGAGTCCTCTTTATGAAGGGCCCTCAGACAGGAAAATCTACAGTGTGACCAGAAAGGACCTCCATTTCCAAGCCGGGCTTGGCTCTGCCTTCTCGCCTAGAAGAGGAAGCTAGGGAGGAGGGGGCACAGGGGGAAGCAAAGAGAAAATAAGCCAGAGAGGAATCATCTCAAAAAGTCACACTTCTGGGTTCTGGCTCTCCCCCACCGTACCCTAAAGCCGAAACCACAGGGTGTAGTGACAAGGTGTGTGTGGTCAGGGACCGGAAACCCAGGGTGGGTGAGGAGGGACCAGTGGAGAGGGCAGGCAGAAGTCACCACAGCCTGTCCCTGTCTCACCATCCTTGATTGCCCAGAGACCAGTGTCTTCATGGTTTTTTTCACGGGGATGTCACAGCTCAGGATACATAGTTTCCTTCAAACAAAAACTGAAAGTGCTCACCAGGTGAGTGTCTGTGGTTCTGAAAACCAGTTCTCCAGGGCTGCATCTCGGACGTGCCCACAAAGCACCTAGGACCTTGTTAATACAGCCTGGGACCCTGCATCTCTCAGGACTCCCAGGTGGCATGGGGCCGGTGGCGGTCCTAGGAGTAGCAAGGACCACATCTACTGGACAGCACCAATGGCGGCCATGGGCTTGGAGGACAAGCAATGAAAAGTCACTGAGGAAAGTGAACAGTGACCCCACCGAGAGCTTTCTTCTCAGTCGGTATCCAGGCAAGGCTGAAGTAGCATGCTGTGAAGGCCTCTGTGTCCTCCAGAGATTTGGTCCCCAAGGAGGTAGTGGCAGAACCTCTGAGTAGAGCAGTGCTGTGGGAGGTCCTTAGGTCACTGGAGGATGGTGACCCCAGCCTCTCTGTCTCTGTCTCTGCCTCTGTCTCTGTCTCTCTCTCTCTGTGTGTGTGTGTGTGTGTGTGTGTGTGTGTGTGTGTGTGTTCCCTGGATCATGGTATAAGTGGCTTTGTTTCGCTACAGACTCAAAGTCACAGAACAACCTGTCATGGATTAGAACCCCAAGCCTGTGAACTAAGTAAGGCAAACTTGCTTTTGTGAGTTAATTCGGTTGAGCATTTTCTTTCAGCGGGGAAAACCGTCTGCCACAGAACACTTCTGCTGAGAAACGGGGCTGTTAGCTCCGGCTCTGCCTGCAAGGATGTGGCAAGACTTGAAAACTGATTCTCAGAGAATTCAGGAACGTTCAGAGGAGCAGCCTTGAGAAAACCCTAGATGGCTACACACAGAGCCCAAGGGGGCGATCTGCTGAGGGCTCAGAAGACCAGAATGCTACAGGAAGTGTGAACTGTAGAGACCAGGCTGCTTGAGCTTCAGCTGGACACAAACACTAACTAACATGGAGACATCGGCTGGCAAAGCTGCTCTCCAGGAAGAAAGGAGAGAAAGGGGAAGGGAGGAGAAGGGGAGAAGGGAAAGAAAGAGAGAGGGGAAGAAGAGTGAGGAGGAGGAGGGCGAACCTGCCAGCTGAGGTTCTGCACTCTAGCAGACAGGCTGACATTACCAGGCTGAGGCTGAGGGTGGCGATGAACCCCTCAGGCAGAGCTGCCCGCCCCCCCCCCCACCGGCTGCTGTCCATCCCCATGAGCAGCAGTGACTGCAGGACTTGGTCAGCCAGTGCTGTGCAGCAGGAGGTCAGGACAGCAGGTCCCACAGATGGAGAACACTAGCTGCACAGAGGCTCCGCAGCAGCAGGCTCCGGCCCAAGCACCGCTCATCGCCTCCTTCAGTTCACCCTGGTTCCCAGGGCAATCAGGAGCCCTGCCTGATCAAAGTCACTCACCCTCCCCAGACTTGCTGACTGCGGGACTGGTCTCTCCCTCCCTCCCTCCCTCCCTCCCTCCCTCCTTCCCTCTCTCTTCTCTCTTTCTTTTTCTTTGTTTGGTTTTGTTTGTTGTTGCTGTTATTTTGATACAGGCTCTCTTATATCCCAGGCTGGCACCCAGCTACCTATGTAGCCCAGGATGGCCTTGAACTCTGGACCCTTTTCTACCACACCCTGCATCCTGAAAGCAGGGGTTACAAGCTGAACCACCACACCCATCTTTTTTTTTTTTTAAGCTGTATAGACTGAATTAAGTTCCCCCCAATTCCATCTGCTAGTATCCCAGTGTGAGTGGATCTGTACATAAGGTCCTTTTTGGGAGAAGCTGAGGTTCCAGGGGCATAATCCTGGCCCCTGATCCATCAGTACTAGAGTTAAGGGAGATAGGAAGGTGGCCTGGAGGACTGTGGAAATGGAAGGACTGGGGACAGCAGGAGAGGAATGTGCAGAGATGGATCAATGAGGCTGGTCCCCACCATCTGCACCCCAGCCCTACATTCCTGCCACCTGGTGTGGAGACCTTGGGCACTGGCAGGCTTTTCTAGGCCTTGAGGTATGGAGGTGTTGGCGGCCAGCCCCTCCAAGCCTCTGTGGGGGGAGCATAACCTTGAGAGGGAAGCAGCATGGAATAGTACTTAAGGCGCTTCCCCCCACCTCACTTGCACAGGTGGCTGATGGGCGGGCCCCTCCTCAGCATCTGCTCCCCATTTCTAAGTGAACCCCAGCCAATGCTCATAGCCATGTGTTCACCCAAACCAGCTCAGCCCAGAATAGCTCCTCGTGTGACAGGAGGGGCATGGAGTCAGCACCGCCTCCCCAGGGCCCCCACTCACTGCTCCCACCTGATCTGCCATACCAGGGTCCTCATGCTTCTCAGCACCTCACCACCTGAGGGGTGGGGCCGTCAGCTGAGGGATGGGGCCGTCAGCGGAGGAGCAGAAGTACTAGGCAGCCGTGGACACTCATGTCCCTGCAGGGCCAGGCAAGGGGGGGGGGATGCTCACAGACCCTGCCCTTACCTACTTCATGCTTGGAGCAATGATTTTGTTGTTGTTTGCTTATTTTGTGTGTGTGTGTGTGTGTGTGTGTGTGTGTGTGTGTGTGTGTACACCCATGCCCACATGTGCACATTTCTAAGCTCTAAGCATGATTTTCCCATTTGTTACCATGAAAACTAGAAGAGATGAATGACTTACCTTGGTCTGGCCACACCGTCAGAACCTCTCGCTCTTTCCCAGCGAGGGTAGCAGCAATCCCCAGACCTCCAGTCACTGAAGGGGAAACTTTAGACAAGGTCAGCACTGCCTACTCCAGAGAGCAGCAGAACAAGGGACAGACAGATGACGGGCATGGGATCCTGTCACTGCTAGCCTCTGTGTGCCTGAAAGGACTTGAGCAAGCTGCCAAGTACCTGATGCCCACCTGAAGTAGGGGTGTCTGCACCAGCGCCCCTTCTCGGGGTCTGTCTGAGGGTTAGAAAAGTTTATATTCACCCTGTCCCTTAGAAGCACTTAGAACAAATGTTGCATTTATTCACTGGTTCCATGTGACTGGGGACCTTGGAGTTGGTGCAACTTGACAGATCATGAAAGAATCGTGGTCAAACAGAAGTCTGGGACTCGGCTCTCCTGAGGCCCCGAACTCTGCTCTCTTGGGCACTCACAGAACCCTGCTAACATCAAGGCTACTCGTCCCCACTGTCTAATACAGACAGCAAACTCTGGGCCCTGGGGAGGCTCTCAACGGGACCCTGCTGAGGGGGCCAGGCAAAGTGAGGGGAAGGGAACCAAGGAACACTCACTGGCTCCCCTAGACTGTGGTGAAGCAAGCAGGGTACCCCAGATCTCTCTCTCTCTTGTGCTGGGGCCAACCACACTTCTCTGCCTCCTGACAGTACTGGAGAAGCCAATCTCTAAAGGTCCCCGCCCTTCCTCAGCAAACCTCTGCTTCTCTCTGGTGGCAGCCACAGGAAGGTCCGACATCAGAAGGTCCTGGCTGGAGGCTCAATGGCTTCCAGGTGTGGGGGAGGCCCAGCTGGCAGGGCAGGTGTGGGGAGGGCCCAAGCAGCTGCAGGGTGTCTGGAAGGCATTTGAGCGTCTAATGAGCGCGGGATCTAATTAAAATGTTGGAGGAGGAATAAGGGTCCGCACCATGTGGCACAGGAAGTGTAGCTGGGTCTGCCTGAACAGCAGGGCTCTGTGGGAGGAGGGCTTGGTTAAGGAGCAGGGGTCAACCCTAGCCCTACCCCTTCAACCCTGCCTCCTCCCCCCCCCATCCTAAGTCAGTGGGTGCTGAAGGGCAGAGACTTCCATGCCAGACCCCAGCCTTTCCGGCTGCCCTGCTCAGCCCAAGCCTGTTTCCTGGGCAGATAGGCAGACAACTGTGGCTCACACTCTGCTGAGCACTAGAGGCAAAGGCAGGGGCTGGGGGGGCCCTTGTTGGACTGTGATCCAGAATTCAACCGCTTCCAAACAAGGTCTCCGATGTAAGCTCTTCCCCAAAGTCGCAGTGTTTCTGAGGGCCGTAGATGAGCTGGGGTGGATGTTCTTCAACCTGACATTCCCTGGACATCATAAAAGTGGGTTGAGCAAGACGTCCCCCTACTCTGCGGTCACACTGTCCCTGGGAGCCGGGTCACCCCACCTTCAGCCTGTGATCGGCAAAGCTTTAAGAATGTACCTCTATCAGTCAACATGGTACCCCCTGTTATCCCCATCACACGCAGTGTTACTCTGGCCCGGCAGACACCGGCTTCAGTAGGCCTGGTCCATGCTCAGATGTGCCTCTCACCCCTGCTCTGTCCTAGACAGCACTTCCAGGCCCAGGGCCTTCCTGTGCAGGGCTCTGGACCCCAGAGGTTGGGAAGAGGGTCCTGCCAGTCCTCTGGTGCCCTACCCGCCAGCCCGGGCCCGGAGCCAGCTCTTCCTCCTCCCTGCCCCCTCCCATCTGCTCCTAATAATAAAGCTTTGTCTCCTAGCATGCCCTGCCCCTCCCAGTCCCTGCAGGGAGGACAGGGAGGCGAGACACCCCCATGCTGGTCCCTGACTGGGGTGTTAATGAGATCCAGGTTTCCACCCAGCTGTGGGCTTGGCCCTGTGAAGGCAGGTTTTCCTTTCTCTTGCCTTAACCTTGTTCCTTCAAGTGTCTCCCCACATACTGGGGTTGAGGGGAGCGGCAGGTGAGGGGAAAGAGGGAAGAGAGGGAAAAGGAGAAGGAAATTGGACTGGGAGCCTTTGTGGACAGGAGATGCAAAGGAAGCCCTGAGAGGGTCCTCAGCCTAAGGAAGCTCTTCAGGGTCAACAGGAAGTTAGGTCCACACACACACACACACCCGAGGGGTGGGGGAGCAGCAGTCCAAGAGAGCTGAGCTCTGGCTACCCTTACACCAAAACACACAGGCCTCCTCCCCTCAGCCTCACTGGCTGCCTCACCAGGACCACACTCATCCCCACAGGATCTGGGCAGTTTAAGAGTTCTCCCAGAGCCTTCCTAGGGACGCATCCCCCAGCAGAGCTGACCACCCTTCTCTGCAGGGCACAAGGACACCGCCTGGCTCAGCCCTGTCCTGTCTTCTTATTTCCTCCCCTGCTGCCCACTCTTAGCTCAGCATCTGCTGGTCCAGTGAGTAAATGGCACAGACTGGGCATCCCAGAGAGGCTTACGTCAGGAGACCTGCTTACTGTCTACCCCCACCTCGACATGCCATGCAGGCTTAGGCAGTTTCCTTGGTGTCTCTGGCCTCAGGGATCCCAGTAGATGGGCTGAGGGTGGGGTGCCGCTCTCCCCACATGCAAGGTGCACCCAAGAACTGCTTTGCAAGGGACAAGAAAGACGATCTGTGAGGCTGCGGAGGTTGAGACCCTGAAGTCAGTGGCCAACCAGGGTGAAGGAGAGGATCCTGCCTTGCCCTGAGGGCACGGCACAGAGCCTGGGCAGCTTTAGGCTTTAGGCATGGCCACAGTTTGTCCCCATTCCCACTGCCCAGGAAAGAGACTTCACATAGGCTTAGATTTCTGGTGTGGGATGCTTTTGGGGGGTACTGTTCGGTTCTTGCTACTGGGCTGTATCCCTTCCCGCTGGCAGACACCATAGTTTCAGCGCAGTGGATCAGCCGAGGACAGAGCACAGGGCTGTGGTCCTGCTGCACTTGTCTGGGTCCTCTCCCCACTCTACTAATGCCCAGCACACCACCCACCCCGCCAGCAGAGGCAGGGCTTGTGCCCAGCACAGGGCCTGCCCTGGATCCTGGTTGGAGGATGCTACCTGCTTAGAGAAGCAGGCCTAAGTGGACACCATGATGAGACCATTAGTTCTGCCTTCCCTGGATGGACATAGACACTCTGCTTATGTGAATGCACTGTTTTTAGCACCACCTTGAGCCCTGGCTTCTCTCCACATTCCCCTAAGCCTCCTCCTTAATAGCCAGATTGGTGAAAAGGTTGTACTCCACTCCTGAGTGCCTGTGTCCATACACTAAGCCCCATGCCCTAAGCGAAGCCCTCTTCACACACGTACGAGGTCCACCATGCCTTCCTGGGGCCTCTCACTTACTAACTCTATGGGGGTTTTAGGTTGTGGACTGGCTGAAGCTGACTAAGGAAGGCAGCTAACTGCCCACAGCCCTGTCTAATACACATGTGGACACTGCCTCTGACCATAATGGGGTGTGCTCCTTACAGACCACCTGAGGGGTGCTCCCTCAAGATGCTGGCACGCATTCTCATGGTGAAAAGGTTGTGGGAAGCTTCCCCAAAGCCTGGCTGCCTCTGGCATGAGTACCAGCTGGCTGACTGCCCCAGCCAGCCGGCGGGAGATTCGGGAGGCATTCACAGAGTCCAAGTTCCAGTTCCATGCAGTGAGGGAGGCCTCCAAAGTAGAGCATTCACACCCATGCAGGAGGATTGATTCCAGGGCACCTGTAGACAGCTCCTCGGAGGGTAGGGCAGTCCCTCACCTACCAGACAGACCTCCACTATTCCCACAGTAAGTTCCTCTCAGGGGTTATCCTGCCGGAAGCTTCTACAGAAGGCTCTGAAGCCATGGTGGGCTCTGAAGCCATGGCCATCTGGAAGGCCAACAGAAATGCTCTCAGAACATTCTGTAGTTCAGCTCTGAGCACGTCATCTCCTGGAAGCCTCCTGTGTTGAGGGCCCTGGTACATAGAGGTTCAGGTGGAGCTGCCCCACCCCATCGGCCTTCCTTGGACCCAGGCTACCGATCAGAGCCTGACTCTGAAGATCCCAGAGAACACCACCATGGATGTGGATCTGAGGAGCTCCTCAGGCTCTGTCCTGAGGCTTGCTGTGTTCCCCACCTTTGCCCTGGCCCTGGCTACAGGTTTCTCTCCCTTTCTAGAACTGCCACTGTTGAGCAGCCAAGCACTACCCAACTTACTGAGTCCACTGAGAGTCCTCTGGTTGTCCCGGCACCGCTCCCTGTTCAGCCTGCCCCTGACAAGGACAACACAACGTTTTCCTCTCCTCTATCTCCCTCCCTTCCTGCTAGACCTCACTGGAGCTCTTCCTCCCTGCTTCTAGGGAAACCATGCCTACCGAGCCTCCCTACCACACACACACACCCATCCAGTCATTTGTCCTAAGGGTCTCTACCATATGACTATGGGCTCACTAAGACCACTGTCCTTCCTCAGAATCTGTGTTCTCTGAGGACAATGGCCTTGCCTTGTTTATGTTGAGATGTCCAGTTCCAAGATGGCTGCCTTCAGACAGAAGGGCCCCTGGAGCAAGGAGGCCATTTCTAACACACGTCACCCAGGGATTCACAGGGAATAATACTCTGTCTCCCCATAGTGCAGATTCAGTGGGCTCTCCTGCCTTTATTTCCAACCTATGGGTCCAATAGAGAAAGGCTATATTCCCCTGTCAAACCTGGGGCTCTGCAGAGGCAGGCGGCCTCCTCCATCAGACCCAAGCTATGTAAGTCACAAAGCCTAGGACAAAATAAAATGTGAGGGCCTTCAATCAAGACTGTTACAGCAGGGTGTAGATGGAGCTTGGGATCCTGGTCTACTGCCCAAGGCACAAACCCACAGAGGCTCCTACACCTCCCAGTGGGACAGACTGTGAGGCCCTGAGCAATAGGCAGACCAGAGAGCCAAGAGAATGGCCAGAGACCTGGAGGTGAGCAGGGCTGCCCCCAGGCCTGAGGCAGGACACCCAGGGTCACCTTCCTGAACAACGAGGCATTCATGAGCAGCCTGGCTTCCAAGCAAGGCACGCTGTCATGCCAGGCCTGGCCCTGCAATCTGTGCTCGGTGCTCTGAGCTCGGAGCCCAGCACTGGCTGGGGCTCAAGTGGGAGAAAGTTGCTGTTACTGCTGCTGCTGCTGAGGTAGCGCTATGGAAACATCTATTTTTACCCTGGCCGGCAAGGAGCAGGTCAGCAATGGAGTAAGTCATGGAGCAGCCACCACGGGGACCAGGGAGGGCCTCGGCAGGGGCAGCCACGATAAAGTGAGGCTTGTAGAGGCACAGCCCAGAGCAGCTGAGGGCCACCCAGGCAGCCCACTTCACCGCAGTATACTAGTACAGCGAGGAGCCAGCAAAGGTGTCCCAGAGACAGACCTTAGCAGGGCTGCTGGTACAACTCTCCCCAGCTCAGGCTCTCGGACACACACACACTGGTCCTTGCCCTGGACCGGAGATGGAGACACATGAAGCTCTGTCCCCACTTCAGCCCCCCTTCCTTCTTCCCTGAGGATGTTGTGGGTCTTGAAAGTTAGGGAGGGCCGAGGGAGGAGTTGGGGCGTCTCACCTCGCAGGACTTGCTCAGTGGCCCTGCTTGGGAGTGGTGGCTGGGCAGCCTTTAAGTGAGGAGCGGAGAGAGAGTTGAAAAGTCACCTCCAGTTGCCTCTAGCAGCCAGCACAAGGCCCCCACCTGTCCCCACAGTAGGTAGAAAGAACACTGTGTGCCTAGGTGCTTACGTTACATAAACTCAACCACGCTCACCAAGACCGTTTGCGGCTCTCCCTGACTAATAAAAAAGCAAATGTCTCCATGAGCAAAGCCAGGCTGGGCGCCCTGCCACTAACCTCGATCCTTTCTGACTCCTGGCTCCCTTTGGTCCCCCACCAGCATATGACCACTCACCTTTGCCTGCCCTGCTGGGCTGCCTGAGGGAGGAAAGCAGACCAGCACCCGCTCCAGGACAGAAGCCAAGGGAGCGTGACACCCTGTGCCCCGCTCTGAGTGGCCTCCAGGAGCCACTGAGCTGTAGAGGAGAATGCCTGTCTTTCCTTGGGCAGTTAGCATCCCACTCTGGGAAGGCCCTCTCCTCATCAAAGGACAGGTACTGCTCAGTGGCCCTGGCCCCACTCCTCAGCCCCTGCCTCATCCATCACATCTGGAGCATCTCAACAAACACTCCTGTAGGGCTCTGAACCTATGGAACATTTTAACCCAGAACCAAGTTTCCTTCCTTCTTTCTATCAAGGGTCCCTTTCCTCTGTACTGTTGAGTTAACAACTCCCACTCTCAAATAGAAAGGTGAGGTCAGAGATCCCGGAGACAGGAACACACTGGAAGGTAGAGCCGAGCATAAGAAACGAGAGGCAAAGGAAACATCCATCAACTTGTAGCTGCTTGCATTCTGTCTTCTACAGCCCAGGGAGGGGGGGGCGGGGGGGGCTGCCATCCACTTCATTGTCCTTACGACTGGGGCCCTTCCGGTGAGGCAGTGTCCAGTCTGTGCCACCATATAGAGCACCCCTGCTGGCTTCCTGGGAACAAGGGATATGATCTAGGCATGGCAGGGAAGCCCTCACTCCTTACAGGGCTTCTGAAGAGCCCCAGGGCATTCCCTAACAAGCCCAGCCTGTTCCATAGGGCCAAGCCATAAACCATAGAGCTCTGAACTTCCAGGGGAGAGTGGGGGCCTGGCCCCAGACCCCACCTTCTGTCTATGTAGAAGGCTGCAGACAGTTTTTACACTTCGAGTTAATGAGGGTCAGGCAGGGGCGCCCATTGGCAGGAGAGAATAAATGGGAGGAAGGGGAGGTGGAAGGGGGCAAGCGCTCTGGTCCTGGGAGGAGGGCTGAACACTTAGTCATAAAAATGTCTGACAGATGTACACTCACACTCACACAGGTCAGCATCACGTAGGCTTCCCACGTCCTGTAGTGGGCCAGCCTGGCATGGAGGCTAAGAAGAAGGGTCTTGGGCACGATGGCTTACAGAACTTAGGAGGATTCCCCTACAGGGTGAGGCAGCCTGGGCTCTCTATGAAGTTCCAGGCCAGCATTCCCAGCAGACATCTTCTGGCCACTCCAAATGGTATACTGATGATGGAGAGGGATGGCTTACAGTGAGAGCGAGAGCCATCATGGACAGGATGGTGGGGTGTGGAGAAGAAACCTGCAGAGAAGTCCCCAGAACAGAGGAAAACATCTGCCTTCTACACCCTTTCAGGGGATGGCAGAAATTCCCATACCACGTGATCTGGTCAGAAGCAATGGAGGACCATAGTTGGGGACTGTGACACATCAGGGCTGGCCCATCAGGCTTCTTAATTTTCTGTCCAAAGGAAAAGGGGTGTGTGAGGGCGGGGAAGTTTGGCTTCATCAGGCTGTGGGATCCGACTAGCTTAGAGAGACCAGCATCCTAAACATACATATGATGTAGCATATATATGTTCATATGGTTGTATATGGACGGGTATGAAGGCCAGAGACTGACGTCTAATACCTTCTTCCAGTGCTTCCCACCTTATTTTGGGGGGACAGTGTCTCTCTCTGAATCTGGAACTCAGCGATTGGCTGGACTGGCTGGCTGACGGGGTCCAGGGATCCCCTGGCTCTGCCTCCCTGTACCATCCCTGAGTGCTGTGCCTGGCTTTTTACGCTGAGGTCCTCGTGTTTGGATGACAAGCACTTTTTCTACCGAGCCGTCTCACCAGCACCTTCCTTTGGTTGGTTTAAATCCACTGTACATAGCACTGGATTTTAGACAGGCATATGCGTGGACACAAGTACACACTGTATTTTGACCATCTTCTCCTCTACCTTCCCCCACCCTCCCTCTTCTCACCCTCAGAGGCTCCATTGGTCACCTTCGTCTCCTACACATTGCCACTCTCCTTTCGTGTTATATACACACACGATTCTGTGTGTCCATATGAAATCCAGGAAGCGCCAATGAGAGAAAACATTCAGGGGTTATCTTTCCAAGTCTGATTTCACTGGCTTACTCTGACTATCTCAGCTTGCACCCATTTTTATTTTGTAAATGACATAATTTCATTCTTTCTGACTAAATAAAATTGCACTGTGAAAACACAGCACAATTTCTTTATCCGCTCCTTTGTCGACACTTACAGTCCTAGCTCAGTTTCTGTTACTGTGATAAAATACCCTAACGAAAAGCAAGTTAGTGGAGAAATGGTTTATTTTTAGCCCACAGTTCCAGGTCACAGTCCATGACAGCAGGGAACTGGAGGTGTCGAGAACTTGAAACAGTTACCCAGCCTGTTCTATGGAACATAACCACATTCACAGTCAGGAGCCAAGAGCAATGCACACCCCTTGGGGTTCAGCTAGCTTTCTCTACTCTTACACAGTCTAGGTCCCAGACCTAGGGAATGGCGCTGCCCACTTTCAGGCTGGGTCTTCCCACACCAACTAATGTAATTGATACTTCCCCCCACCAGACATGCCCACAGGCCAACCTGGTCTAGACAATCCCTCCTGAGACTCTAGGTGAATCTCGATTGTGGCAAGTTGACAATTAGAACTAACCATCACACCTATATATGCTGGTAACATTAAAGGGATGTAATAAAATGTTAAACATAAAATTCAGAATAACGAAAGCAGAACTGGGAAGGACCATCCTAGGGAACTCTAGAATACAGGGAATATTGTTATGGTGTAGAAATACTATCTGACACAGAAACGCAAAATGAGTGACAGGGAACATTCTAATTCTTCAACTGCTGGTGTGGAAACTAGAGTTGGTATAACCGCCAGCCTTTAAATCTTATACATTATAAATGTTCATAGTCTATTCATTATGTTGTTGTTTGAGACAAGGTCTCACTTTGTAGCCCCAGGTGGCCTAGAACTCACTATGTAGACCAGGCTGACTTTAAACTCACAGAAATGCCTCTGCCTCTGCCTCTGCCTCTGCCTCTGCCTCTGCCTCTGCCTCTGCCTCCTGAGTGCTGGGATAAAAGGTGTGTGCCACCATGCCAGCCCACCCTGTTGAGTATTGAATAAAAGAGATTCCAGGGAAACAGACTAACTTGCTTGCATGTTTGAGACGTGGTCCCCCACGTAACCCAGACCGGCCTCAAACTCAAACCTTTCTGTCTCTGATACCAGAACTCTGGGGTTGCAGGTGGGTGCCACCAGACCAGGCTCACTACCATGTGTTTTATATATGGGAAATTCTAGAATGAAGTGGCAGCAACAGTTCTTCTGGGTAATGGGATTAGTGGCTATTTCATGCGCTGCCCTTTGCTAGCTGTTTTCTCAAATTTCTATAATGAACATATATTATTTTTGTAATACGACAAAAACCAATAAAAGCTATTTTTAAAAATAAAATAAATAGTCTCTCTTGCCCATCTGGAAAGAGTATGTTGTCCAAATCCCCAGTGAGGGTTAGAGTGGGCAGTGAAGAGTGTCAGCTTCTAAAGCACTTCCCAGAGCCCAGGCTGGGTTCCAGGCAGCCAACCATGGGAGAGGAGACAGCCAAGGGGCTCTGTGCCCACGTCACCAGGCCAGCTGAGAGTGGATGAGGGCGTCCACGTGGGTCCCAGCAAAGGCCAAGCAAAGCTGTAAGCTAGAGCCCAGACTCCTTCTCTGGCTTAATTGGTTACTTTGCAAATTGCTGTGACAAAATACCCCACAGAAGCATCTAAAGGGACGGTTGACTTTAGCTCACTGTTCAAGGGGACAGTCCATGGGAGGGGGGCGGGTCATGGTAGCGGGAGCTTGGGGCAGCTGGTCACATGGCATTCACAGGCAGGAAGCAGGGAGATGAACGCTGGTGCTCGGCTCATCTTTCTCCTTGTTATTCAGTCTGAGACCCCAGTACATTGAATGATACTGTCCACACAGGGTGGGTCTTCCTACCTCCGTGAACCTGAACTAAATCTAGTTAACTCCCCACTGACTCCGCCAAAGATCTGTTTCCATGGTGATTCTAAATCCCATCAAGTTGACAATCAACACCAACAGGTTACACTGGTCTAAAAGTTTAAGGTCAATTACACAAGAGACAGGGACCACAGCCCAAGCCTATTCTTCTTCTTGGGTCCTTTGCACAGGCTTTGCACGTGACCTCTACTGGGAATGCTCTCCCTAGGTTTACATGGCTACCTCTCATTTTAGTCTCTCCCTGAAGGGAGAGGGAAGCCATTTTAAAATCTCACCTGGCTTCATTTTTCTAGCCGTCACTCATCAGTCTCCACATGAAGTCCACATTCTCAGGCACCGTAATTGAAGGCTTTTTTTTTTTTTTTTTTTTTTTTTTTTTAACCACGATCAAGGCTTCCATGGTTAGCTCCCAGTCAGAGCATGGCAGCTACTCCAGTAACATCATCAAGTAAAGGCAAACGCTGCCTTTGTCGTGAGGCCAGTGCCACCTCTGCACCTGGTCCCTGCCTGCCTCCTGCCTCCCACCCCTCCCTCCACCAGGGCTCCAGGAACATCTGGGAGCCACAGTGTGAGACTGGTTGAGGCATGGGATGAGAGTTGGGTTCACCTTTCCTTAACAGCTCCATGATACCCCTGAGTTTAACATTTCTCATCTGAAAACTGGGGCTTAAAATAGCTATTTCAAAACCAGCTATGGAGGTGCAAGCCTGTGGTCTCAGCCCTTAGGAGGTGGAGACAGGAGAATCCAGAGATCAAGGATGTCTTCAGCCACATAGTGAGTTTGAAGCTAACTTGGGCTAGAGATCTTGTCTCTGAAACAATGACTACCTGTTGCCAATGACAATTAAGTAGCCGGTGTGCACAGTCCATAACTGGCTTGGGGGTGGGGAGCAGGGCTCCTTCTAAGACCTTTTCAGGGAGATTGGCCTCCAGCTTCAGCCTCACCCCCAAATAGAGCAGCTCTGGAGGTGGAGGAGGTTGCGTTTCCAGAAGCTCACTGGCCTCTTCTCTTTCTTGAGGTTGTCTACCTCACATGGACAGGAGAGGGGATACAAGATGGAGCAGGCCTCTACCTGGCTTTGGGACTAAGGGTTGCCACAGCAACCCACTGCACTCCCTGGATCCCAGTCTCTCCTCCCCTCTCCCCTCCTCCTGTCCTCCATGTTTGGAGGTGTTCCTTGGGCCCAAGCTCATTCTTGGGGCAACCTGAGCTCTCAGGGATGAGGCCTAGGTTGCCTCCAAGACCCCCTCACATGCTGCCTTAACCCAAGGTGCTGCTTACAAGGCCTCCCCAGTGAGAATTTGACTCCAAGGAATTTTGGCTCCACATAACTCCCTGTGAAGGTCACTAAGGCCATTCCTTCCTCACTTTCCTTTCTCTGAACTTCACTGTCTCTAATGATTGTTCAAAATCCGCACATACACACACACACACACACACACACACACACACACACACACTGCAAACTGTTTCCACCAATCTATCCACCCTTTCAAACTCAACCACTACCCACTTTCTCTGAACCAACCATACCCATTCTCTTCACATTCCTAGGTCTGGACAGGAGAGGTCATCTCTGTCTTCTCTTGGAGAGGGAGTGCAGCTGGCTGAGGAATGTGCTCCCTTCCTAGACTAGGACAGGCATGAGCACAACCCACAGAAAGGGGACCCACAAGGGCAGTCTGACCTCTGGGGGACTTTCTCGAGCTAAGATGTTCCCCCAGGCCTGTCTGTAAACTAAGACCTTGGTTTAGGAGGGTCTAAAGACAAACGAGGCCCTGCTCAGCAGAGTCCAGGGAGACCTCTGGGTGGCTCCGCCAAGACAATATACTCCATCTGAGAGGGGGTGTTCTCCTCCCTGATGGGTGAGCATGTGAGCTGTGAGGCCTCACCAGGCCCTGGGGCCCCTGGGCCTCCTTAGGGAGCCTCAGCCAGGACTTCTCTGTCTGTTCTGTCTCCTCCACTTCCACACTTCCCCCATGCCTCCAGGCCAGCTTGTGAGCTGACTAGGGAACTAGGGAATGTCTGCCACTCTTTCCTGGATCTGGGACAACAGCAGGGGGGATAAGGGCCAGATCCAGCAGGGTCCCCTGCCCTGCCCCATTTTCCAGGCCTAGCCACGTACTTCCTCGTCCCCTCATTTCAGTAGCTGGCAGAGAGTCATAATTGAATTTGCAGCTGAACTGAGAATGAAGAAAGCAAGCACTTTACATGTCTGGGATTAATTTATCCCGGATGACGGCCACATCCATGCACTCTTTTCTGCCTGCGTTTCCAGCGTGTCTTCTGGCTGACAGTGGGAAACATACACACGCGCACGCACACGCACACACGCACACGCACACACGCACGCACGCACACACACACACACACTCAGAGGGAAAGCTCAGGACGCCTGTCCCTCTTGTGTGTACCTGTGTCTGCCTATGGTATGCCTACAAAGACCGTGACCAGACATACTTGACCCCACAGGTGGGTCTGTCTACAGGATCTGCAGCACATTTGGGGTGCTCACAGCACATTGTGAAATAAGGTCACACCTGGACTCACTGAAGGAGACAAGGGTGGGTAGCGGTCCAGGCTCAGATATCAAGAGGTGCCCCCAGCTCCTTCCCTACATCTAGCACTTCTTGGTGTCCTCATCACCCTCAGAGTGGAGGAGCCCCTCATCTTTCCGGTCTTCTTCAGCAACCTCTTTCAGCACCCAGAGGAGCCCAGAGCTTCTCTGCAGAGGCAAGACAAGCACCTGTGACAGGCTCGTCAGTGGAGTCCTCACAACCCCCAGGGAGGGCCGTCATTCTTCCCAAGGCTGGAATGCTGTTTGGAGACCTGTCAACAGGACACGGAGCGCTATGGGTTCCAGACACCTTGTCTTAAACCACCATGCCCCAGAAGCTCCGTAACCCGGAATCTTCCAGCTGGTGATTCTCTGGCCCTGGAAGAAGTGTGCCGCACTGCTGTAGCACTTGGGTCCCTGCAGTAGGGTACTCTCCCAAGCTGGACACCAGTGGGGAGGCTCCCAAGCCAGCCAGCCTGTAGAGAAGGTGCTCCCAAGCCATCCACCTGCCAGTAGTGGTGCTCCCAAGCTGGCCATTCTCCAGTGAGGATGCTCCAAAGCCAGCAAGGCCCCTGTGGGAGTGCTCCTAAGTCATCCATCCCCAGGGGCAGCCCCTGAACCAGCCAGCTGCATCTGCACTTCTGGAGAGGTCAAGAGGGTACTGCTCCTGGAGTTTCCGGCAGTGCTGTCCTTTCCTGTTCCCTTTGGGGCATCTTTAATTCCTCCTCCTCTTCTCTGAGGTTAGCCTGGTAGGGAGGACCAAGCAGGTCAGGGCGAGAATGATGTAGAAGGCATTTGGACTCACTACCCTTGTGTGTGTGAATGGCCCCACTATGTGCCTGTGAATGGTCCCACTGTGTGTATATGTTTGTGTCTGCATGTATGGTTCTATTCTGTGTGTGCTTATTTCCCCACACTCGTGTGTGTGTGTGTGTGTGTGTGTGTGTGTGTGTGTGTGTGTGTGTGTGTATAAAAATGGGCCCACTGGGAATGATTTTCTTGTAGACTTTGGTCTTTTACCATTTGTTCTTGTTCAAGTTTGAAAACTGATCTTCTGAAAGGTCCCAGGACTATTTGCTGAACCAGCACAAAAGCAGTTTCCTGCCTAGGCCTGAACCAGGCAAGGCACAGGTGGGTCCAAGCCCAGCATGAGGACAAGGGTTGGGTCAGCTCCTGCCCTCTCCTAGAGCAGAACATACCCCTTTAATACACACACACACACACACACACACACACACACACACACACACGCATGCACACACATGCGCATGCACACAAAGAAAGTGGAACCTTAGGGAAGCCCCCAGTAGGAAAACTGGATGCCAGGCCAGCCCAGCCGAGTGTGGGGCTTACACAGGGTGTGTCCTTGCTCGTCTCCTCCTTTTCTCACACATTTTGAGTGAGTGGAGAAGGCAGAGAGGAGCTGGGTCTGTCCACCAGGGGACCAGCGGCTTGAGCTCCGGCTCGCAGGTGCTCGGCCTCCCTCCTGGAGTGCTGTCACTGTCCTTTTGCCTGACTGCCTCTGTCTCTCACAACACATCAGTTTCTGCCCACATCTACCTCGTCCCTCAGAGAGGAAGAGAAAGGGACAGAAGTGAGGCCAAACCCAGCGGCAGGTCACAGGGAGGAGCTGGGGTGGGCACTGTTTCCCCAGAGCGTGGGCCAGGAAAGTCACTGTGTGTCGGTACCCTTCAGGGAGGAGGGGACTGGTGACCCGGGTGAGCCCTCACAACACCCCGGCTGTCACCAGCTCCCAGGCAGGGGATACCCACCTGGCTCCTCTGGAAATCCCGTAATCCCGCATTTATGAAACACGTGAAGAGAGGATTGAGACAAACTTGAGGTCCCCAGAGTTGGGGCACGAAGGGGAGGAGCAGAGCAGTTGCTCTGTGTGTCCAGTGCTTTCTTGGTCTGCTCACTTTCCTGTCTGCCCAGCCAGAACTGTCCACACCAGACCAGAAAAAAGCAGAAAACGATGTGGATTTTAATGTCTACCAGTGTGTGAGTGCGTGCATGTGCATGTGTTTGTACCTGTCTGTGTGATGTGTGTTTTCATGGGCACATATTTGTGGGTACATGCTTAGGAATATGCATATACAGTGTTTTGTATGTGTCTTGTGTGTGTATTTACATGTACATGTTTGTATATGTATATATGTATGCATCTGTATTTGTTTTCACATTTGCAAGGAGTATACCTATTTGTACATTTATGTATATGCATGTATGGTGTTTTGTGTGTTTGTATTTGTACTTGTGCATGTGTACCGATGTTTGTATAAGACAAACATGTATGTACACATGATTTGTATGTACATGATTGTGCTAATGGATGTGCATGTGTGTTTGTGTACATGCGTTTTGTGCATTTACATGTTTGTGTAGGTATGCATGTGTGCGTGTGTATAGAATCTCTCTTGAAAATCTTTAAAAACAGCAGAGGCAGGAATATAAGAGGTCATACCTTTGACTGAACTGATTTTTTTTTTTTTTTTTTTTTTTTTGGTTTTTCGAGACAGGGTTTCTCTGTGTAGCTTTGTGCCTTTCCTGGAGCTCACTTGGTAGCCTAGGCTGGCCTCGAACTCACAGAGATCCGCCTGGCTCTGCCTCCCGAGTGCTGGGATTAAAGGCGTGCGCCACCACCGCCCGGCTGACTGAACTGATTTTTAACAGGGAAATTTTTTTTTTCTCCTCACTTTACCACCAGAATCATCTCCAGCGTTGGAAACTGACAGGATTTCCAAACATAAAGTCCTTTTGAGTGGGTTCTGAGTCTGGCTGTTTAAGACACTTGAGGTCAGCCCTGAACAAAATCCCTTCAGTGAAAGAAGCAGAGGACCCAATTGAAGACAGAGATGTGACCCCAGCCCTGGAAACATGTTGGGGACTCTCGGGCTGCAGCCATCTCAGTGCTGTGTTAAGGAGGTCAGAGCCAGGCAGGGCGGAGCAGCAGGGGTGGGGAGGTGAGTCTCAATCCCTCCTGAGGCAGTGAAGGAAGACAGGGGACAGGGGAGGCCAGGGGACAGGGGAGGCCAGAGGCCAGGGGAGGCCGGGGGACAGGGGAGGCCAGAGGACAGGGGAGGCCAGGGGAGGCCAGGGGACAGGGGAGGCCAGAGGCAGGGAGGCAGGGGACAGGGGAGGCCAGGGGACAGGGAGGCAGAGGCAGGGGGGGGGGACAGGGGAGGCAGAGGACAGGGGAGGCCAGAGGCAGGGGAGGCCAGGGGACAGGGGAGGACAGGGGACAGGGGAGGACAGGGACAGGGGAGGCCAGGGGACAGGGGAGGCCAGAGGACAGGGAGACCAGGGGACAGGGGAGACCAGGGGACAGGGGAGGCCAGAGGCCAGGGGAGGCCAAGGGACAGGGGAGGCCGGGGGACAGGGAGGCCAGAGGCAGGGAGGCCAGAGGACAGGGGAGGCGGGGGACAGGGGAGGCCGGGGACAGGGGAGGCCAGGGGACAGGGGAGGCCAGAGGACAGGGGAGGACAGGGAGACGGGGGACAGGGGAGGCCGGGGGACAGGGGAGGCCGGGGGACAGGGGAGGCCAGGGGACAAGGAGTAGAGGACTAGAGGATAAGGCAAAAGGCAGTGCTCTACTCCTCAGGGAGGCAGACGGCTGGGCATGATAGTATGTGAGCCCTGACACTGGGCTGAGAAGCAGCCTGTTAGCAGGATACTGGAGCACCAGCCTCAGCTCTGCTGATGTGCTGAGTGTGGGTGTCTGGGAAGTCAGGGCTTTGGTACACTTCCATGTCCAGCCTCATGCCTGGGCAGTAAGTGCGGAGTGAGAACCTTGGTCAGCACCATGCAGGGAGAAGTAAGAGTGAGGGGACCCACCGTCACCCTCCGGGCATAAGGCACCTGTTCTGGCTTCCTTCCCATCACTGTGATAAAACATTCTGACTCAAAAGCAACTTAGAGGAAAAATGGGTTTGTTTGCCTCACACTTTCAGGTCACAGTCCATCATTGAGGGGACTAGAGCAGGAGCTGAAACAGAAGTCACGGGAGAATGCCACTTGCTGGCTCACACGCTGCTGGCTTATGCTCAGCTAGTGTTCTTACGCAACTGAGGACCACCTGCCCAGGGAATGCTCATGTCCATGCTGGGCTGTGCCTCCTGTATCAACAGTCAAGACAATTCCCCACAGGCCAACCTGATAAAGACCGTTATTCAGTTGAGACTCTTTTGGGGGAGATTCTAGGCTGCTTCAAGTCAACAGTTCATGCTAACTAGGACAACCTCGGCTCAGACAGAAGCTGGGCTAGACAGACTGATAGAATCACTCTGGTCAAGGAAAGCCAGAGTGGTTGCCTGTGAGGTCTGCAGTGGGAGATCAGAAGCCATAAAAGACTCTGGGGACACTCTAGATTCACAGGCAATCCAAGCCCAGAGAGTGGAGGAAGCTGTAGGTGCTGTGGAAGCTATGGACTGTTTACAAAAAGGCCGAGGAGCCCTGAGCTCTGAGAGCCAGGAAGGGTGGTAGAGGCTTGGGAAGGGTTAGGCAGTGCCTTTGCATGAGTTAGGAAAAGATACCACTTCCTGGAGGGTAAGTTATGCTACCAGGACACTACAGCAATGCACGGGTTTTATTAGAATAAAACACTTGGCTACATCTGGGGGGAAAGTATTGTAATAAATAATGTGTATAATATGAATTGGGAAGATGGGCAAGTGGGTAAAGTGCCTGCCACAGAAGCACAAGGATCTGAGATCAGAGCCCACAGCACCCACTTAAAAAACCAGGCATGGTTCTGCATGTTGGTAATCCTCATGCTGGGGAAGCAAAAATGGGCAGATCCCTGGAGCTCACTGGCTAGCCAGCATAGCCAAACCAGTGAGCTCCAGGTTCAGTGAGAGACCCTGTCAAAAAAAGATAAGAGCATGGTTAACCTCTGGCTGTCTCACACACACACACACACACACACACACACACACACACTCAACTCACACACAAAGGGTATGATGTTGTGGTACCCACACACACCTTATTCAGGGTGGTGGAAGTTTAAACAGGTCTCAGGGAGTGAGTGGAGCTTGGCAGCCAGGAAACACAACCAATGAAGGCTTGAGTTGTAGGGAGTTTGTGATCCTGCATGCAGGGCATCTGGCCTAGAGTCAGACAGCTAAGAGCTTGGCTCCTTCCCCTCCATTCTGCCAGGCTCTGTGTGTCAGCTCCCTGGCCCGGCCCTGCTCAATCCCAGGACAACTGTCACTCCATTTTCCCACAAGAATAAGAGGAAGAAGATGATGCGTCTCTCTGTGTGTTTTTATTTGGTAGAAAACCTTTCTAGAAATGCCCAAGGCCCCCTCACCTCCCCACCACCTTCCCCTGTCACAACGCCCCTTCCCAGAGCTGCCATTGCCAAGGACAGTGGCTTTACTTTGATCTGTCTGATCATAATAGGTGGAGAAGAGAGGACGAGGTAAGGTTATAAGGAAGAAGCTTTCTAGAACTTTCTATAAAGGGGGGGGGGGCCCAATACCTGATACCTAAGTGCATTTGAATCCACTTGTTGAAAAGGGATTTGATAAACAGTCCCACTGTCTGCTGCAGAGAAAAGCAGACAGTGCAGGGTGGCTTGGGACTTATCTGCCATCCCACAGTCCTGGAACCTCAGGCCATGCATGGGGATTCCACTGTGTGATCCTCTTCATCCCTCAAGTTCAGGGGCAGGGACTGTACGGCCCAGCCTTTGTATGGAGCACCCTGTTCTCCCCACAGCAGTTCTGGGATCTGAACCATATCCAGACCTTGCCACTGAGCAGGATGTGTGGAGGGAAAAGCAGCCTGGCTGGAAGCCTGTGCCTGAGCCTGCCTGCGCGGGGATTCCATTTCCTGTGAGGGTCTGTCTTTGCAAACCTTTGCTTCTCCCTCCTTTGGACTCCGATGCCTGCCCTTCCTTCAGTACACCTGGCAGCCCGCACCTCCTCCTCCAAGTGCAGGGTTGTGCCTATCTTATAAAACCTTGCTCCTTGCCTCGTACCAACCCCCACTCCCTGTGCATTTCTTATAGGAACGAGTGAGTGAATTACCTTTAACTTCTGATTACTGGGCCAGCCTTCTGGAACAGCCTTCAGACGCCAGCTGCCCAGCATCCTGTTGGCCTCTGTAACCTAAGGCCACACTGAGACATGAGTGAGCTCCCAGCCTCTGTCTCCAACAGGACGGTCCTCCACTGTGGTTACATACTTGAAGCTACTCTGATCATACAGGGCTCTCATCTCCCAGGAGAAAACTAGACTAGAATTACTTTTTTTAGATACATGGTTCTGACCAAGATCAGCCCACCTTTGCATCCACCCTCCTGTGTTCTCTTGTTGCCTCACATGAAGTTTAGGCTCCTTAGTATCCAAGGGTCTTCGCACTTGGCCTTTCCTTTCCTTCTGGCCTTTCCTTCCTCTCTGGAACCACTTGAAGTTCCTGCCCTGATGACTAGCTGCCTCTACTCGACTCTATGGTTCTCTCTCTGTCAGACTCTCTGCCCTGCTGACTAGCTGACTCCATGGTGCTCTATGGTTCTCTTTATCTGTCAGTGCTTTGAATGCCCTCCTGTTGGCCAGGACACAGTTCAGCCCTGTTCAAATGTTACCACTGTGCCCCCAAAGAAGGTCTCCCACCCTCCCAGTTCCAGAGCAGTGTGCCTCTCCGAAGCTCCTCCCCTTGAGAAGATGTTTCTTCAGCTTATGGGAGCCATATACAACTCAGTGGGAACAGCCTTGGAGCCCACCCTAGGCCTGCCACAAGAAGCAATTCAATATCATACATGTTGGCCAGACATGTGTTCCCTGGGCATCCATCCCAAAGCCCCACTCCAATGCTTGAGATTTGCTTAATGGCTAGTGTGGTCTCAGGAAGCAGCTTCAAGCCCAATTCTAGGAACAGGGCAAACTATAAACAGAAACCAACCCAAGGGGTGCAGAGCAGAGAAAGATCACAAGACCTTAGGTATGAAGCTGGATCAAGCCTTGCCTGAAGCCTGTCCTTTGGTACGTTTCATTTCAATGAAACCATTGAGTTCTTTTTACTCATCTGAGTAGATTTTCTATTACTTATCATCCAGAATAGAAAAATAAATAGTGTTCACAGTAGCCCTCCAGACCCTTTCAAAGCAGCTGGGAGACTGTAATTCTTCTTACAGTCTAGCACCTGGGGAAAACATGGACTTGCTTATTTACCGGATTTCTTTTCCTTTCCAAATTAACATTTTCTCTGTCTGCAGAAACCACCTCTGCTCCACCCTCCACTGTATCTCTGATTCTTCCTCGTCCACACCTTCAGAAATCCTCAGGACATCCTAAGGGCAAAGCTCCCTAACCCATCCTGAGGCCAAGCAACCTTCATCTCCTCTCCTCTGGTCCCTCCCAAGGCTACCATCCCTCCCGCCACATAATGGTGGACACAGCATAGACCCAGCAAAGCCTCCGCACTAGATGGGACCTGCTCAGAGAGCTCGCAGGCCTGTCCCTGCTCTGCTTTCCGGGTGAGGTGTGTCCCTGGCTCTTGGGCTCGGCCAGCAAGCCTTCAGGGCCTGACTGCCAGGTTCTCTTGGCTCAGCAGGAAGCAAGAGTAACAGGGTACCAGCTCCATCATGTCAATCCGGTGGCGCCTCAGCCTGAATCCCACAGTCCTGGGAGGGTCAGAGGAGTGGGGGAGAACAGGAGTGTGGGGGGAGGATCCCTCCAGGGCCCAGGGACCTGGGCCAGGGGAACCAGCTCATAGCAGGAAATAGGAGAAGCCTCCTGCTTGACAGGAAGAGACAGCCAGCATTCCCTGCCCTGAGGCAGAGGCCTCTCTTCTGAAGCCTTGGAGCAAAGGCTTCCAGCTCTGCGTTTTCTGAGTGCGGTCCTGCTGCTCTGGAGGATTAGTCTGGCTCCCGCAGGAAATTTCAGAACAACGCCAAGGCCAAGCTTCAGACCACAAGGAAAAGGTGTCTGAATCCAGGCCGATATTTTAAGCAGGGTGTGGAAGCGGAGAAGAGGGAGGAAGTGTGTGTGACAAGGTCAAAGTCAGAGGTCAGGCCACCCTCCCAGTCCGTGTCTCTTACCTGAACAAATGATAGCCTCCCCAGAAAGGTGAGGGTTCAAGCGGGGAGGAAGGGAGAGGCTCTTCAGAAGGGAGGGGACAGATGGTAACTGGCCACTGGGTCAGATATCAAGCCTCAAGGCCTCTGCCCTAGCTGCTTCTGCCTCCAAAATGCTGGCCCAGAACTGACAGCACCCCACTGGCACCCCGGTCTCCACAGACAACCCCCTACCACCCCCCAGTCTCCCTCATTCAGGGACTGTAGACACACAGTAACACAGTCTGGGGATCTGTCTGCTTTATCCTGAGATAGCCAAGAGTTCATTCAAAAGAGAGTCGGGTTGGGGGAGAAAAGGACGATGAAAACAGAGTAATCCCAAGAACTCAGGGAGCATGTGCAAGACCACCAGGCCCCGGAGGAACGGAGGAGCAGCCAGTCCTGGGCCAGGAAGCAGCCTGTGCCCCCTTCTCCAGAGTAGACATCTTCAGCTAAAGGGCTTCACCAGCTTCATGGCAGCATAGTTCTAGGAGGAAGACAAGGATACAGACACGTGGTCAGCCCTTCAGGGAAAGCTTGGGGTGGAGCTGTTCTCTCTGGGGCTGAGGAAAGCTGCAGGCGCGCGTTTGCGCTCCTGGATCTTCACTACTCGTCTGCAGCCTGCCCTACCCACCACCAGCCCAGGACAGGCTCCACACTCTACCCTTACTGCGTTCTCATCCATCCAGCAAAGCTGACTCCGGCCATTTCCACGGTTCCTAGCCCCCTACTCTCATACACGCCAAGGGGAGGCCCAGGGCTAACTCATCGCCAAGCCACTATCCAGCAAGTCAGAGAGTGGGGTGCGGGTACCTAGGACAACCCAAAACAGGGGCCAGCCTCAGAGATGGGTCACCCTCCACGAAGCCCTTCCTGCTGCAGGCCTGACAGCAGCCTCTGCTCCCCACCACTCCCCCCAGACGCCATGAAAACACACAACACAACACAGGGCTCTTAATTGGGACAGTATGTTCTCCAGCGCCGGCCTGGAAAGCCAACCCTGGAAACAAAGCCGGCCCTCCTTCCCCGCCAAATCGCTTCTGCCGCCCCAGTCTGGCCCCGCTCCCAGCAGGCTCAGAGGGGCCAGAGGAGTCAGAAGTCCCCCCTCACCCCTCCTAGGGGACTCTCCAAGACCGTGGGGGTGGTCTGACAAGACGGGTGCCCTGCACTGGCTAGAACTGGCTGAAAGCAGGTGAGCTGACGGGCCCCGCCTTCATGAAAGAGGCCAGGTGACTGGGGACTTGGATAGACAGAGGCGGGATTCTGGGCGGTAGCCAAGCCTGCACACAGAAGGTATATATCCCGATCCTGCTGGCCCCCGAAGCCTGAAGCCCTGGCCTGAATCCACCTGTGTTCCACATGCTGCTCCAGGAGGTCAGGACATAAAGAAGACGCTTGGGGAAATGAAAGGAGTGTAACTTAGCTACTGGAGCCCGGGCACCAGAGGAGACTCTCCGCTCGGTCCCCAAAAGTGTTCCTCAGCTGTCTTCAAGAGCCAGGAACAAGAAGACCCCCAGGCTAGATGGGACTGGCCTCTCTTCCAGCCACAGCTCTGAGACCTCGGCCAGCCACTCATGGGCCTCACAGGGCTGGGCCCAGCTGGGCAGGGTAGGCACCAAAATAGCCATGGTGATGGCACTTGGGGCACGCTCTTGCTCTCCAGGTCCTTAAGTAAGGGACTCAGCTTAACACGCAGCAGCTCGAAAACACAAACAAACCCGACCTGTGCCTATCAGAAACTTGGGGCTCACACAGTCCAGACCCTTCCACACGCAAGGTCACACACACAGAGGCTGGTGGGAAGTCGGCGGAAACCATGTTCCTAAGTTCAAGAACAATGTTCCATCTCCTACAACAGGGGGTTACTCCTTCCTTCCTGTGCTAGAGGGTAGCCTCCTGCTGAGCCAGCCCAGAACTCTGCATCCCAGAAGTTTCCCAGCAACACTGAAGCGGATGCTCCCTGGACCATAGCTGGAGAAGCAGAGTAGACACCAGCTCTGCCTTCTAACTCTCGGCGGTAATCATCAGTGTCCTAACTACTACCTAGGGCATCTGCCTCACGGCTTCTCCCTTGTGGTCCCCAGGCCCTCCCCTCCCGGGCACACACACCTACTCCCTCAAGCCACCCCATTCTCTGAGTAGAAGCTGACCATACCAAGTGAGAGAATGTGTCTTGAGTCGGGCCAGAAGAGGGGGCTAGACCTCTACCTCACTTCCCCAGCCCTAGCTGGCCCAACTGCCAGACACAGATCCCAGGTCACCTTTGGTGGCAGCTCAGCCCACAGGACACTGAACTTGCCGCCCACCCAGAGGAGACCTGACTCGGACACTGTATTTGTTGTCTGCCTTTCCTTAAAGTATCTCCTCACATGGCACAAACTTCAGCCCTCACAGCCCGGACCCACCCAGGACCTCAGTCAGTTTGTGCAGTAACTTCAGCTTCCTGCTCAGTCCAGCAAGCATGGCAGCAGGAAGTAGAGGACAGAGGCTTACCCCACACCACCACAGGCAGAGCCAGGGAGCTAAGGACCAAGCGGCCCTGGATGGTATGGCCGTGGTGGCCCTGGTATCTCTTGGTCAGATGCCAGTTGATTCCTACCAGATGAAAGGGACCCCAAGTGTGCACCCTGCCAGTGAGGGACTCCAGACGCATCCCTGCTTGTTCCTACTTTTTCCAAGCCCCCACTCTATCAAGGTCCTCAGAGGACCTAGCAAGTGCTGTCTTCTGTTCGGCCACCTCATACCTTCCCTTCCCCACCCAGCTCCACCCCACCCTTCAACAGGCTCCCCTGCCACCCTAGGTCCAAGCCTCCTGTTGTGCGAATTTCCCCCCAACTGATCTTGTTAAAGCTCAGGAAGCAAACAAAACTTACAAGTCCCAGGATGCTCCTGAAACTTACAAGATTCACAAGTCCCTCCTCCAAGGTTATTCCAGTATTACACAGTGCTCGGAAGAAGAGACTCTCCAACCAGTGGAGCTTCCTGTGCAAGTCATGCATGCAGGTAGCTCCAGGAATGCAGGGGTGGGCTTTTCAGTGGTACAACTGCCTCTGACTCTCACACCCTGGAGTAACTGCAATCAACTCACTGGCTCACCAGGCTAGCCACTTATTCACGTCTCCAGGAAGTCATACAACCCCTCCCCGTCTGCCTGTCCCTTGATAGTCATTCTTAGGCATTTTCTCAATGAGTAAGGATTCCCCAGGGACATCTTTTGTCTCTCTCTCTCCTACCAGTTAGGGGACACCGAGACCTGGGGTTCTGTCTCCTCATTGGAGCAGGTCACTGGTTGCCACCAGACTCTGGGAACACATGGAAAACAAGGGACTCCCCCCCGGGCAGCATCTCCCACATCAGGCCTGCTCACCGGGAAGGCGTAGACAAAGATGCCCAGGAAGAGCAGGAGGATAAAAAGGATGATGAAGAGGATGATGGCACACCGGAAGCGTCGCCACAAGATGAACTTCATGGTCTTGTACGGAGAGGTGAACCACAGGAAAGAGGTGTCAGGGCGCCTGGAGGTGAGATCCCAGGGGTCAGCAGAGCTCTTCTGCAGGACTCTCTCCTTCAGACCCTGCTCTAGCTGGGACAGTGGGTCAAACAGCCTGGCTATGGGAGAGGCGCACCCTGCCTCCATGCCCTCTGCCCCTCCTCCCAGAGCCTCTGCTGAGGTGATGCTTGCCTGTGACACCTGTGTCCTCGGTGCTGCCGAGCCCCATCTTCAGGACCCCTTGCCTGTGGACCCCTCTTCCCTTCTGAACCCGTACTCAGCCACAGACTGCATGATCGGAAGTGGGGCTGAGCTTCCAGGATGCCCTGTTTGGTGAGTGAGGGTACACTGGCCCCCAGAGAAGCCAGGCTGGCTGCCTCTGCAGACATGGCCGGGCTGGACATTGGGAGGATGAAGAAGCCAGAAAAGCCCATTGCACTCACTCGCTCCCAACGAGAGCTGCAAACCCCACCCCTGGATCAGTAAAACAGCTCAAAGAACCCAGAGAGCTTTGTGCCTCCCTCTTGGCCTTTGTAACATCAGCTGGCTAGCCCTGGGTCTTGGGACTTCCTCCTTTGTCCATCGGACCCCAGCACCCTGGGGTAAAGGTGCCTCTCCCTGCTCTCTAACCCCGCAGCATGGGGACAGCACCGATACTCCCTTTCAAGACCACCGTGGTGGGTGGTGTCGAACACAGAACTGAGTCCCAAAAGCGTCGTCAGCAGCTGCCCAGGAGGCTGGAGGATTTCAGCTGCTCCTCTCCCGTTTTTTTTTGTTTGTTTGTTTGTTTGTTTGTTTTTTTTGTTTTTTTTTTTTAAGCTGGAATGACCTCATTTAACTTTGGTGAGCTGAGTCTCATCTATGAAATGGAGGTAACTACCCAGCAGGGCAGATTCCAGGACACTGGACCCTAATATAGTATGCTTGACACAAAACCCACGGGAACAGCTTCTTTGGGGGCCTGTTTTTGTTTGTTTGTTTGTTTTGCTTTGTTTGTTTTTTTGTTTTGGATTTTGAGACAGTGTCTTGCTGTGTAGCCCAGGTTGCCCTGGAACCCACTATCTTCCTGCCTCAGCCTTTCAACTACCAGGACAACAGGCCTGCCCCTTCTGCCTGGCTTTGGACCTGCTTCATGAATTAGTTGAAGAGCCAGTGTTTGCTAGGGCTGTGTCCATGGCCTGCATCTCTCTAAACCACAGTAAAGCTATGTACCCGGTGCCTTCTAGATGGCACTGGCCTGCTTCCTGGGGCAAGTGACTGACCTTGGATCCTCTAGCTTCGGATTCATGTTGGGTTCATCCCGACCCTGGCCAGCAGGCCGTTCCTCATGTTCACTCTCTGCAACGATCTCCAAGGTCATTTCCAGCTTGCCCTGTGGACATCAATGGAACCTTATTGGCACCTCTGGACAGTGCAGAGCCAGCCCACAACAAACAGAAGGACTACACTGTTATTTTTATTTTTAAAAATACAAGGTTGTAGGGCTAGGGTCATCGTTCAGCAGTGCTTACTGCGCAAGCAGAGGAACCTGGTTCAATTTCCAGCTCACAGAGAGATGGTGATTCACAACCACCATACCCTCTTCTGACACCTACTGGACCCTGTACACCCATGGTACACATACATACATCAGGCACAAACACAGACACATCAAATAAAATAAGCACATCATAGTTAGCATCAGTTGCCTACTTCACACAAAATGGAATCAACTGAGGAATTGTCTAGAAAACATTGGCCTTTGGGCGTGTCTGTGGAGTATTTTCTTAATTGTCAATTGCCATGAGTGATGCTGTCCCTGGGCAGGTGGTCCTGGGCTGTATAAGAAAAGGTAGCTGAGCAAGTCAAGAGAGGCAAGCCAGTAAGCAGCACTCCTCCATGGCCTCCACTTCAGTTCCTGTCTCCAGGTTCTTGTCTTAAATTCTACCTTGGCTTCCTTCAGTAATGGAATATGACCTGTAAGTCAAACAACCTTTCCCTCCTCAAGCTGAATTTGTTCATGGTGTTTTATCACTAGTAACAGAAAAGCAAACTATGACCATATGTATTTCAAAAGCATTGGGTTGTTTTAATCACAAAAGCATTCAGAAATTAAAGAACTATATAAAGAAGGGACAGTCACCCCACTTGCTCTATGTGGAGACAGGTATTCCCTGCATTCTTTTTTTATCATTTTAAACTTTGTGTTACTTTATCTTATTTTGATTTATTTTTAATTGTTTGTGCGTGAATGAAGAGGCCAGAAGAGGGTAATAGATCCCCTTGAACTAGAGTTACAGATAATTGTGAGCCAGCCAATGTGGGTGCTGGGAACTGAACTGGGGTTTTTCTAGAGGAAGACTAAGGCATCCCTCCAGACCCCTGTTCCCAACATTCTTACTCACTGGAGCTGCAAGTGTGGGAGACACAGCACTGTGTATGCAGCTCCGTAGCTTTTTCCTTTGCAGAGACATTTCTCTATATAATTATACATTATTTAAAGTTTGGTTCCTAATGATTGCAAAGCACTCTATGGTTGGTTGACCATAATTTATTTAATACTATTATTTTGGCTCATTTTATGTTTTTTTCCAATTCTTTGAAAAGAATAAATAACAGCACAACAAACATCCCAGAACCTAAATTTTTATTTTTATCCAGTTATTTTTTGAGATGGGAGCTCAGCAGTGGGATGGCCAAGTCCAAGGGTATAGACATCTTTAATCCTACGTGGTGTGGTGCCCAATTGCTTCCCCACACAGTGAAACAAACCATGCCTTCCCCGGCCGAAGGGACTGAGGTCTGTCTCCCAAAACTTTACCAATGTGAATGTTTCTGGTTTGTTTGTTTTGTTAACCTAATTTAATAGACCAAAAAGCATCTTTTAAAATAGTCCTTTAGTTACTAGGAAATAACTCTTCTCGTGTGTAATGAGTGTCTATGCCATGAATTAGCTCTGCATTTAGCTGGCTGCTAAATTCCCTCTGGGATGTGTTTCTTAATGGTTATCACAAGTCTTTGTACAAGGACATTTTCCTTCAAGGGCCACTTGAGGGCTGGCCAACTACTCTCTCTAAAGAACCAGTCAGAGATTAACTTCCTCCCTGGTGCTGCTTTGGACTCCAGGAGAGGACTGTTCATCCCAGTCCTCTAGTCACCCTTCTCCCACCCACCAGAGCAGACCTCTGTCGGGCAAGAATGATCCCTGAGTGGGTCCTGCACCAACAGAAGAGGCATGCCCTCTGTCCTTCCAACAGGAAGCCCCAATCAGAAATATTCAGAACCAATCTCTATAAGGCCATTTATCCAATTCAACAGGTCTCCCCTACAACAGGAGCCTTGAGAGAGAAGGCTGGAATAGGAAGAGGGAGAAAGCCTTAGAAGAGATAGAAAAGAGATAGAGAGAGGGGGGACTGGAAGAGGGCTCAGTCAATAAAGTGCTTGTCCTGCAAGAGTTAGGACCCGAGCTAGATCCCCAGGACCCTCACAGAACCCCAGGCATGGTGATATGCTTGAAATTCCAGGGCTTGAGGAGCAGAGACAGGCAGTTTCCTGTGACTTGCCAGGCAGCCTAGCTAATGAATGAGCTGGAAGCCAATGAGAGCTCCTGTCTTAAAAAACAATCCTGGTACCTGAGGATTAGTACCAGAGACTGACCTTTGGCCACCTCCCCCGCCCCAAACCTGTCCATTCACATACACACAAGCATGCACATATACACACAGAAAGGAGAAGGGGGAACAGTATGTGCCGGTGCCCTGGGTTGCATGGGAGAGACAGCCCATGCCCTCCACTGGGCTGGAGAGAACGGACTCACCGCCAGCATCTTCTTCTCACCCTCCTCTGTCACGCAAGGCCACCATCCTTTCACTGTCTTCTGCTCAAAAAGGGACACAAACCATTCAGGGTGGAAGGTGTCATCCAGCTGGTCCAAGGAGCACTTCTCAGCCGTCTTGGCTGGCTTGGGCATTCGGTTGAGATCCAGTTGCAGGGAACCTGTGGCAGAGGGATGCTCTTAGTCGATGTAGCAATCACTGTCTATTCAGGACCACTCTGGGCGGGCAGATTCGGGAGCCCATTGTCACCTCTTCAGCTTAGCTCCACCAGCTCCCCAGCTCTTGTCCATTTCCTCTTCTGTTGACACAGCCTCCCGTCATCCATTCAGGCACGAGTATGTAATCTACCCATTCTGTTTCCTCACCCTGAGCACAGATGCCCACTTCTGCAGTATATCTAACTGTACAAGCCCTTCACATACCCATGGCCTCCACACACTCATCCGTTCATTTGCTTAAAATGATTTTTATCATGGTAAAATATATACACATATATACACACATATCTATATATAATATAAATATACACATCCATATAGTATAGGTGCCTGTGTGTGCGCTGCTTAGGTTTGTTTATTCCACTTGACACAAGCTAGGATCATCTGGGAAGAGGGAACCTTGATTGAAAAAATACCTCCATTAGAAAACACCTGTGGCCATTTTCTTGATTAATGATTGATGTGGGAGGGCCCAGCCCACTCTAGGCAGTGCCACCCCTAGGCGGGTGGTCTTGAGTTGTATAAGAAAGCATGCGCTGGGCAGTGGTGGTGCACACCTTTAATCCCAGCACTCAGGAGGCAGAGCCAGCTGGATCTCTGTGAGTTCGAGGCCGGCCTGGGCTACCAAGTGAGTTCCAGGAAAGGCGCAAAGCTACACAGAGAAACCCTGTCTCGAAAAACCAAAACAAAAAAAAAAAAGAAAGAGAGAGAGAGAGAGAGAGAGAGAGAGAGAGAAAGGAAGGAAGGAAGAAGGAAGGAAGGAAGGAAGGAAGGAAGGAAGAAAGGGAAAGGAAAAAGAAAGGAAGAAAGGAAGAAAAAAGGAAGAAAGGAAGGAAGGAAGAAAGAAAGAAAGAAAGAAAGAAAAGAAAGAAAAAAAGAAAGAAAGAAAGAAAGAAAGAAAAAGAAAGAAAGAAAGAAAGAAAGAAAGAAAGCAGGCTGAACAAGCCATAGGGAGCAAGTCAATAAGCAGCATCCCTCCATGGCTTCTGCTCTTGTTCCATGCCTCCAGGTTCCTTCATGCCTTAATTTCCTGTCTTGGCTTCCCTTGATGATGGACTGTAACCGGTAAACCAAGCAAACATTTTCCTCTCCCACTTGTTTTTGGTTGTGGTGTTTATCACAGCAATTAGAAAGCAAACTAGGACAGGGTGTGTGGGTGAGTACACAGATGTATGGGGATGTGCATGTGAGTGTGCATTTATGTAGAAGACAACGGTTGATATTAGGTGTTGTGGTGGTTTGAAAAACAATGGTCTCCATAGACTCATAGGAAGTGGCACTATTAGGAGGTGTGGCCTTATTAGAGTAGGTGTGGCCTTGTTGGAGGAAGTGTGTCACTGGGAATATCACTCAGATGTTCAAGCCGGCCAGTGGCTGCCTGCCAATCGGGATGTAGATCTCTCAGATACCTCTCCAGCACCATGGCTGCCTGCATGCTGCCTTGCTTCCTGCCATGACAGTAATGAATTAACCCTCTGAAACTGTAAGCCCAATTAAATGTTTTCCTTTATAAGAGTTGCTGTGGTCATGGTGTCTCTTCACAGCAATAGAAGCCCTAACTAAGACAGATGCCTTCCCTAGTCACTCTCCACCAACTTTTTCAATTTTCTGAGACAGCACCTCTCACTGACCCTGGAGCTCAAAGATCAGTTGACTGGTCAGTGAGCCTGTCTGCACCTCCCCAGCGCTGGGATTACAGACACATGCTGCCACGCTTGTTTCTTTATGAGTGTGGGTCCAAACTCAAATCCTCATTCTTCTGCATGGAAAACATTTTACCCACTGAGCCATCTGCCAGCCCCCACTAATTCCAATTCGGTGGCATTAGATAGCGTCGCGATGTCACATAGTGTCCCCACTATTTCCAGAGAGTTCTCATCCTCAAAGAGGAACTGCCTGCTCAGCAGTAACTAACTCTCTTGTCCCCTCAGCCCTGGATGCCAGTGTTATCTTTTCTGTGTGGACATGCCTCTTACAGTTACAAACATCTGCCCTTAGGTGTCTGATTTATTTCATTGAGCAAAATGTTTTCAGTCTGTCCATATCCCTGTATGTCAATATGTCTTTTACAGTTGAATCATATTGCCGTAGGGAGATGATACATTTTATTTTTCCAGTCATCTGTTGGTGGACATGAATCATCTTCCTCCCATGATGCCTACAGACTTCTGATGGCATACATGGGCCAAGTTCTCTGTTTCTCTTTTAAGACATAAAATATGTGATTAGAAAATGCAGTCTAGGGTGGAGAAGAGAAATCTGAGGTACCCAAAGGCAGTGTTTGTAATGGCTTAAGTTTCATTTTATAAAACCTGTTTACCATTTTGAATGTTGTTTATTTTCTCAGTAAAAATGAAATTTTCTTTTGAAATAAACTTTCCAAAGCCTTGTTAATAAAGGATAGGCTGATGCCAAAATATCTGTTTTTTAAAAAAGATTTTATACAAAATTTAAAGGCAGGGTCTGGGGAGATGGCTCAGTGGGTAAGAACATGTATAGGACCCTCCCAGCTTCCATGCTGGACAGCTCACAACCACCTGTAGTTCCAGTTCCAGCAGAAGCACGTGCCTCTAAACTCCACGGGCATCTGCATTCATGTGTAGAAACACACACACAGACACATATTAAGAATTAAACAAATATTTTTGAAAATAAAAATGGTAGAAGCGGCGTGGTGGCGCATCTTTAATCCGCACTGGAGCAGGCCAGGGGATCTCTGTAGTTCGAGCAGCCTGGGCTACCAAGTGAGCTCAGGAAAGGCACAAAGCTATGAGAGAAAAAAAAAAAAAAAAAAAAAAAAAAAAATGGTAGAAATGATTGTAATGTATCCTTAATATATAAAAATCTCTGAAGATCAATAATTAAAAAATGAACATGCCAAAACCATGAAAAAGAATCACCAATAGTATAACAATAGATATATTTTAAAGTTCTACCTCACAAACAACAAATACAAATAGAAAAAAAAAAAAATCGAGAAACCTAACAATAGCACGTGCTCACAGAGATGCTCTTGTCCATTATTAAACTTCAAGCTAGGAAATTCTAAGAAATAATAGCAAAAGCCAGTGTTTAGGCGCAGTGGTGCCCTAGTTCATACAGAGCACAGGTGAAACCTTCCTGAGCAGCAGCTGAACAAAGTGCTTCAGATCTGTGAAAACGTGCAAAGACTTGAGAGATCTTCTGCCTGGTGTGAGAAACTGTGAACCATGAGTTCAAAGATGGATGCTGGGGATGGGACCACTCACACTGGAGAACCTGAAGATGGCCAACTTCCACCAAGAGATACAGCCAATCAAAACAGGGTACATCTGCCTGATGGAATGCCAGGCAGACATTTGTGTGGTAATGCAGGTGTCCATGTAGATAGACACCTACTACGGTCAGGAGAGGACAAGCCCATTCACACACACAGGAGGTATTCAAGTATACACATCATACATGTGTATATGTATAAAATGTGGATATGATGCAGAAGTGTTCATTTATATTCATATATGCCAGGCTATCTCTGGATGATGAAGTAGGGAAAAAAATACATTGTTTAGTTCTATTTTTCTATAAGAATCCTGTAGAGAACAGATAAAATAACAAATTCAAACTTAGAGCTCTCATTTGTATACCCCACTATTACAATGAACTCCCCAAAGTATCCCCATCCCACGTGCCACAGCTGGCCCTGGAGTGACGGGGGGGGGGGCAGGAAGACCAGCACACAGGCAGGCAGGCATGCCCATCAGGACCTAGAGATATGCAAAAACACATTCCTCTCTGACTTCTGTAGACAAGGGGCACCCAGGAGGGCATCGGTGACCCGTCCAGAGCCCTCTTGCTGCCAGAGGACAGGGAAGAACTTGAAACCAGGGGTCCTGACCTCCCAGGCTGCCTTTGTTATGATTTTACTATTTGTTTCAAATAGTGATAAAATTCACATAACACGAAATACACCACTCTAGGGGCTGGAGATGCCCAGCAGTTAAAAGCACTTGCTGCCCTTGCAGAGGACCCAGGTTTGATACCCAGCTCCCATATGATGGATCACAGCCATCTGTAACTCCATTCACAGGGGATCTTGCTGTGGGATGGTCTGCACCCCCTCCTCAGTTTTAAGCAGTCATGTACCCAGAAAAAAAAAAAAAAAACGCCTCTATCAGGCCAGATACCCCAAGGTCATTGGTGGAGCAAATTCCCACAACAGGATCTGATGCCCTCTTCTGGCCCCTGTGGGCACTGGTAATGGACATGGTACACATACATGATTGCAGAACGAATACTCATTTGTATAAAATAAAAGCAAATCTTGAATTTCTAAAAAATCCACCACTCTGAGCATGTTCAAATCTACGGTCAGGAGTTGTGCTACCATAGACCTCCACCTAATTCCAAATATTTCCAGCACCTAGAAAGAAACCTGTCTTTTTGTCTATCAGACACTGGCTCCCCATGCTTCCCATTAGTCTACTCTTCCCTGCTTTGGATGTGTGTGTGTGTGTGTGTGTGTATGTGTGTGTGTGTGTGTGTTCATGTTTGTACAGACGTGCAGTTTGTACATGTGTACATGTACCTGTGCCTTTAAAGGCCAGAAATCAACCTCAGATGTTGTTCCTCAGGAGCTGTCCACGTTGTTTTCTGAGACAAGGTCCTTCACTGGCCTGGAGCTGGCCAAGTAGACTACATTGAGTCCCTAATGAGTATCAAGAATCTGCCTATCTCTGCCTCCCCAGCTCTGAGATCACAAGTAAGTGCCGCCACATCTGGCTTTAAAAAAAACCAAAAACACATACGTTTTGGGCTGGAAGCCAAGTCCTCAGGCTTGCACACCAAACACTTTGCTGACAGAATCGCCTCCCTGGCCTCCTTCCCCTCTTCAGATCTGTCGGGTGTGGGCTAGATGTGGAATTATGTAGTACTTGTCTCTTCCTCTGCCACTTAGCATGTTTTCAAGGTCCCCCAAATGGAGTCGGGAGCAGTACCTCTTTTCTTTGTGTTTATGAACAATACACAGGTATGGACAGACCACGTTTCATCATTTTCCCACTTTCGGTAGGGCTGTTACTAACCTGTTTCTCTCCCAGCATCCCCTGCTGGCCCCATACTGTCCACCTTGTCTTCATGCCTACCCTTCAGCCCAGCTTCCCGTGCCTCAGCTTGGTTTCTCAGGCTGCCCAACCACAGCCCTGTTCATTAGGACAGTCTCTGAGGCACAAAGATAAGCAGTGACCTGGTCCTCACATTTCTGGCCTCTGTACTGCTAAACTGGCATGACCCGTGGCCTCCCTGTCAGAAGTGAGGCCACCTGTGATGACCAGCGTACCCCTGCACTGGCTTCTGCCCATGCCCCTGCTCTTCCTCATGAGTCCCACCATCTAACACAGCTCAAGGATCACCTCTGCTAAGGACCCACTCCAAAGCCACCCTGATCTGACAGTGTTCCGTGTTACACTCTGCACGATAAGCTGGAGACTCAGCTGACCCGAACTTCTTGAGGGAAGCTCAGAAGGATAGAAATGAGACTTACCCAGAAAGTCATCAAAAAGAGAACTTGTCGTTGTCCCAAATCTGGAAGACCACGCGTGCTGGGATCTTGCTCTCTGTCTTGTCAAGTCTCCAGAAGGCATCCTGACCCAGAGTAGGATTAAGGAAGCAAGGTTAGAAAAGTTTGTCCACAGCCTCAAACAGGGAAGACCCTGCTAGCCTGGGAGGCTACAGGGTACAGGCTGGAGCAGTGTATCCCTGAGGGTCATGCCCAAGCCAGGTCCTAGCAGGAAGACTAGGAAGGGCCTGACCGTGGTCAGAGGTGTGACAGCTGGTTTTTAATGTCAACTTGCCACAGCTTAGAATCACCTGAAATAAGAGTCTCAGTTGAGGAACTGTCTAGATGATGTTGGCCTGTGGGTATGTCTGTGGGGAACTGTCTTAATTGTTCATTGATATAGGAAGGATCTGGCTTATTGTGGGTGGCACCATTCCCTAGGCTGGGTCCTAAACTGTCTTCCAACAACCTAGGAAGGAGATGCAAACTTTCAGCTGAGAAACCCGAAGCACATAGAGTGTCCAAGGGCATAGAATAGGGAGTGGAAAGCTGAGATTCAAACCCAGGCAGTCAGGTTCCAGGGTCCTGCTCTCAGCCCTAAACGGGGCTTTGCATATGTGGTCTCTGGGACGTGTGGGCTGCCAGAGAGCATCAGAGTGTACCCCAAGCTGTTGTTGAGAGGAAGCACGGCACACTGCTGTAAGTAGCTGGCACTGAGGCAGGTCCCCAGATCCTCCTTCCTACTCCTCTAGCTCATCCCCACCTCCAGGGCCCACCAAGAAGTTTCCCCTTCCTGCTAGAAGAGGACACTTGGCCTTGTAACCTCTCTCCCATAGCCCACAGGTCAGTTCCTTCCAGAACCAGGCATCTGAGAGATGTGGGAGTGAGTTGGCCAATGGGTCTAGGCATTCTCCACCTGGAGGACTGTCACTGGGCTTCTCTGTTCACTGTGGAACAACCTGAGCAGGTAGCATGTATAAGAAACATCCTGTGGGCCAACCTGAGACCTGGCCCCAACATCTCCTGGTACAAGCTGGGGAATTAGATCAGGATGGCCCAGGTAACCACAGGAGTGTCTGGCCCCAGATGCCATGGAGATGGTTAATCTTTCTGTGTCAACTCGACAGTATTTGGAATAACCTAGGAGACACACAAAGAGCTGTGTCTGTGAGGGTGTTTCCAGGAAGGTTTAACAGGGGAAACATCCTCCCTAAAGGAGGCATCATCTCAGGGGCTGGGTTCCCAGAATGCATAGAAAGGGGGAAATGAGGAGGACAGCTAAGTACTAGCCGCCTCCCCTCCTTGCTTCCGGTTCTGTGGAGAAGTCAACTGCACATTCCCCACACTATGGAGTCACATCACTATGTCTTTCATGATGGACTGTCTCTCTTTAAACCATCAGCCCAAATAAACATTTCATCCCTGACATTTCTATCAGGGACAGTGTTACAGCAACAGCAACAGTAGCTGAGGAGCCCATCAAACCTGCCATGAACACCCCAGCCTTCATAATCACACACACACACACACACACACACACACACACACACACACACACACCCCTCACCAAGCGC